>NC_140539.1:39110269-39432769 GCF_057382185.1 Mchenga conophoros
ATCAGAACATAAACATAATCCAACAATCTTCTGCTGCTTCCCTGGGTTTGGGTCATGAAGTCTAACCTTTGCCCCAGCCAGCTCCTCCAGCTCATCCGGGGGGATTTGATCCCAGCCAGCTGAGATATAATCTCTCCAGTGAGTCCTGGGTCTGCCCGGTCCTCCTCCCGGTCGGTCTTGCCTATTCGATGTGGAGGACCAGCAGATCTGCTCTGAGCCCCGTCACTAAGTGCGCTTCAAAGGAAATGCATTTCCACAGCTTACACCTGCAGCTCTTTCAGTCACTCCCCACAGGTGAGTGTAGGGATGTCACTCCGCCCCAATCCATCTGTCGCTCTCACACTCCACCCTCCCCTCACTAAAGGCACCTCCCCTACAACGTTGTCATGTTTAACACATTCACTTGGCAAGCAAAAGGTCGTTGGTTCGATTCCACAAATCCCGTTTGGGGTTGCGTCAGAAAACAGAGCTGAAGCTGCATCTGGCGTCTGTAACAGAGTGATCCGAGGTGGAGCAGTCTGAAGGCAGCTTCTGATCGTCGATACTCGGTCACGTTCCCGCTGCAGGTCTTTGTTTCTCGGCTGGATGAGCTCAGGATTACAGCCTCTGCTGCTTCCTGTAAATCCTTTTGGTTTGGAAAAAAGAAGCAAAAACAGGACAAGAAGAGGAGGAGGAGATGTTTTGGATTCCCCTCTCTCCCCCTCTCGCTTTCTCTCTGATCATCTCTGAGTTAAATAAAGGAGGATTAACCACAGCCATTGCCACAGGCCTCTTCCTCCTCCACCTCCTCCTACTCCTCATCCTCACCCACACTGCAGCTCTCTGTCCCCGAGGATTAAATCACCTCTCATCACTGCGTCCCTCTATCACCCCCCCTCTCGCTCTCTCTCTGCTTTTATTCAGTCTTTTTCTCTCGCTTTATCAGCTGGAAGCACATCAGCAGGCTGAGCCGGGTTTTAACCACCGTTACAGATCGACTAAAAGCACAAGAATTCACAGTTTGAGGAGGTGTAATGGGATTTTTTAATGCTGAGTGGGTCTGATTTACACAGGTGCAGAAGATTTAAAGCAGAGATGGAGGAATCACTGCTGGTTTATTAATTTAAACCTGCTCTGTGCGACTCTTCGTGACATTTTCATTTCTGACACTTTTTACTGCAAATGTGAGAACAGATAGAAGCAGACGTTTCTGTAGTTTGCAGGTTTGTGTGTTAACACAATGCAGAGGAGGAAAGGCATCAGCAACGAGCTTAAAGAAGCATCAGTTGATGTCCATCGGTCACGCAGGGATAAGGCCATCGCCAAAGAATCTCAAGTCCGTTATTCCACAGCGGAGGACGGTATCCACACGTGGAAAACACTCAAGACATCATCTCAGGAGTGGATGTCCCAGCAAATTCCCCCCAGGAGACTCTACAGGCCTCTGTTAGCATGCTAGCATGTAACAGCTGAAAAAGGAAAGAATGGAGCTGCTGCAGCGGTCCAGAGTCCGGGTCTCAACCTCCGCCTGGCTGAGACGCTGGGGCCTCGTGGCTAACCCACCATTGATGAATTATTCCAGCAATCACCATTTTCACATCATCCTGCAGTGTTAAACGTTTCTGCTCCGTCTGATATATACGTGCACATATTCATAGAACAAAAATATTCTGGGAGGTCTCGAATTGAGTTTTATTTACACAACAGTCTCCTCAAGGTGCTTCATACTGTAATGTAGACCCTACAATACATACAGAGGAAAACCCAACAATCATATGACCTCCTATGAGGAAGCACTTTGGTGACAGTGGGAAGGAAAAGCTCCCTTTTAACAGGAAGAAACCTGCAGGAGTAAGGAGAGGAAGAGAGCCAGGTCATCAACGTTTGAAATCATGGTCGTTAAGAGGGGAGTTTAGTGCAGTATCTTAGTTCCTCGTTCATCTCCGCCGCTCGATCGTCACATCTGCTTTCAAAACGCCAAATGACTCAACTCGAGGTTTCACAATAAGAGCTCGCTAACTGCGGCAGACTTCCTGGTAGCTCCGTCCGTCTTCTGTGCTCTCTGTGACGTTTTGTATTAATCTACTTCTGCCTCTCACTACCTAACTCTCTCTCTCTGTCTATGTCTCTCGCCCTCCAGCTCTGTTTAACCTGATCCCAGTAGGTTTGAGGGTCGTGGCCATCCAGGGAGTGAAGGCCGCGCTGTACGTGGCCATGAACGCCGAGGGATTCCTCTACACATCTGTAAGAACATCTGCCTCATCCTCATGTCCTTCTTGAGCTTGTTTCGTTAAAGGTTTGGAGCAGGTAAAGCCAGGAGCTCCTGACGTGTCCCCAACAATCATTTTAACTATTAAAACGTCTCGTTGCTGAAAACACTGATAGTCAACTACTGTTTGTGAGGTAATCAGGTGTTACTGCTTTGCTCAAGGGTGACACTGAGATAAAGTTTCTCACTGAAGTGAAAACACTTCTCTCAGTTTTAATCCCCACAAGATCTGATTTCAGATCTTATTTCATTATCTGACCGATCCAGTTCTTCCCCTGCAAAGAGATCCTGCGTTTGTTTTTTCTGTTCCAGCTCGTGTTCAGATGCAAACTCGGTGACATTACGGTACAAAAGTTCCACTTTTAGACAGCGTGTGTAATAATTAATTGATGATGAACAATGGAAGTAGTTAGGAGGACAGCCCTGATCAGACCGAGGACATCTACAGCTGTACTGCTGCTCAGCGAGTCCATCTAACATCCATAATTCACAACACGTGCATAAAACTTTAAAATGCGCCTCTCTGTGCGCAGCATCAGGATGGAGGCAGAGTGGTGGAGGAAGAGGAGGATAACGGCGACGATGTGAGGAAGCTTTCTCAGGCGTGTTAGACACAAAAACTAAATATGAGCTCGCAGCGCGCCCGAAGAAGCTAGCTGTTAGCTGCGATTGTTGGTCGGCGCTGTGGGGAAGATGTAATTCTGAGGAGCGACCATGAACTACCTGTTCTGCAGCGCTCCTATTGGCTGCTGCTGCCTGTCAATCACAGATGTCCCGCCGCCACTGCGATTTGAAGCCGCGGACGCTGACTGTGTGGTAGTTTGAGTCAGTGTAACACGAGCGCGCCTTCGTGGCGGGTATGTGATGAAACCTTGCTGCCACTTTGCAGCTGCGCTTCAGTTCTGCTTCGTGGTTTGATGCCATATATGGAAGTGCAGCTGTTAGTAAATGTTTCTGCACTTGTTAGCTCGATGGTCCTCTTCATGAATCTTAATCATTAATTAATTATTAATTAATCACAAATTGGCCTGATCCCATCTCACCAGTCGGTCCTGACTGCTCAATGCTTTGAAATGTAAATGCTTCCCATCGAGAGCGGGGAGATCACATGACTCCATCCCATCTCTCAGCCCTTCAACCACATGCCGAATAAATCCAGGATGGAAGAGGCAGCCCTGTTTTTTTAGAAGGTAAAGTGAGGATTTGGTTCGGCTCCATAAAATATAAACTCATGTTCTCTCAGGTGTAGCTTCAGATGAAGAGTACAGCAGCTCCTCCTCTTGCTCTGCAGTTATGTAAGAGCATTACAGCATGAGCGGTGAGACAGCTGCAAGTAAAGTTGTGCTGGGAGGCCCGAGCGTCTCGACACTGTTTACTGAAACCATCACGTCTTGATATGAGATGCAGGCTGCGTGCTGGGAGGAAAAAATACGCTTTTCATCATTTATTCTGTTTCCTCTTCCTCCATTTGAAGTCCCGTCTTTCCTTCCTCGTGGCTCCTTTTTCCTCTTTATCTGTTGCTGTGTTTGTGTTGGGTTTTATTAAGTGTAGTAGTGACTTCAGCGTGATTCTTATCAGATTCTCAGTCACTCGTGAATCATTTTAAACACTCAGAGACAGATTTGTAATTAGCATCTGTGACATCTCACGGTGAGCAAAGTTTTTACATCAATGCAAAGTTTATGACAGGAACGCGTCTCAAAGGTCGGAGCAGGGCAGCAAAAGGCTGGGAGAGGAAGCACAGCGACACATAAACATAATCGGCAACAGATTACAAATAAAAACAGCCTCTAAGCTTCTCCAGGAGCCTGCAGTCCACACCTGCTGACCAAAACTGCTTTTTATTTATTAAGTGATCACAGAATTGAGGTAACTGAACGCCGGCTCTGGCTCTAGGCTAGGGGGGGTTGTTCTGCTCTGATTGGCTCACCTGACCACCTGTTATATCCAGAGGGTGCACACACACACACACACCTGTTATACCTGGAGGGAGGTGCTAAACTGGGACTTTAAACGGCCCAGCAGTCACGTTTGGTGTCCACCACAGCTTCCTGATCCGTGAAGGATAAAGTGCACGAACAAGACTTACATTAATATTTCAACTTAAAAGCTTTTTGAAGCTTTCAAAATAATGTCGAGTTTTATTCTTCAGCTGCTTTGCACTGAGCTTCTTTTCCCATTTATGTTTTATGGATTATTGAAGTTCTTACAGTTCAGATTCCTTTTGTTTAATTAAAATGTTCTAAAGACTGCAGCAGTGAACAGTTCCTGTGCTCAGTGTGAACCTCAGGCTGAGAATTAAGACCCAGCTTCTGTAAGACTCTCATGTCCTGTTACATGTGACGCTGCGCTGCAGTGCTGCTGACGCTATCGTGTGCGTGTAATGTGATCGATCACCTTCGAGGTGTTTCGTATTGGTCGCAGCTCATTGGCTGCTTCGCGTGTTGTGTCCTATCACATCCTGCCGTGTTTCTGTGAAGTATCAGCATGTAGTGACCGTTTCCTGTCCTGTCACACCAGGCAGGCAGATTTATATGGAAGTAAAATGATGACAAAAGCTTTGAGCACAAACTGAACCGTGACGCTAAAAGGCTGCTGGTCAGCACTCGACGCTGTTCATTTCAAAATAAAAGCCCCAAGTTTAAACTTCAAAATAAAACTCAGATAAAAGCAGTCGAGTCGTGCAATCAAACATGTGGACGCACAGAGATGTGAAGCAGGCGGTCGTGTAAGGAAAACTACAAAATGATCTCTCTGCTGATTACACTTGAAATGTTTTCTGTGTGTTTGTGTATCAGGATGTGTTCACACCAGAGTGCAAGTTCAAGGAGTCGGTCTTTGAAAACTACTACGTCATCTACTCGTCCACCATGTATCGGCAGCACGAGTCGGGCCGGGCTTGGTTCCTGGGCCTCAATAAGGAAGGAATCATCATGAAGGGAAACCGAGTGAAGAAAACCAAACCGTGCTCACACTTTGTCCCCAGACCCATCGAAGGTGAGACCAGCTGTGGACACAGATGTTGGTGGTGGCGATGCTTTCGTGTCTCACGGGTCAGACAGAAAGACAAAACACGAGGACGAAGTGTGAATTAGTAACGCCACCGTCGATTTTCTTTATCTGTAAAGAAGGTTTGTGGGTCTGCAGTATTGTTGAGGTCCTCGGGGAACCGTCCTGGAGTTCAAGGCACGCTTGTTTTCTGTTGTCCCAGAGTGAATATTTATCCTTACAGTTCATGACTGATTTTGCAGGTCTGTGATGACGTCAGTCCAACAGTTCCATTTCATTTAACCAACAAGTCATCATATTTCAAAACTTTTAATAAGCTAATGTTAAAACTATTTCACATTGTTCTTCTGTGTGCACATGCAGCTGATATCTTCAGCTTCCTCTGCTCCGCGTCAGTGAAAGACACACAAGTTGTGTTTAGAGGGAAGTGTAACCTCGCCTCCCGCTCTGAGCTAAACTCCACACTCTGTATTTTTACAACAAAATGTTTTTTAAGCGCAAACATGAGAGAAGAAGTAGAAAAGTCAGCTTTTTCTCCCAGTTTGGGATTTTTGTACTTTGAAATCGACGGTTCTCCACATGTCTGTAGTTTATTGTAGTAGAAGATGAGTTCAATAAGTGAAATGGGCTTTGAGGTTTTGCATTTAGAGGTGATTTTGTAAATGTAGGTGCTTAACACTGAAACACTGACATCTACATTCTGCTGGAAACGTCCTGATATTAAAACACAGAGGCAGGAAAACGTGTTTCTGAACGTCATATCTCAAAATCCTCAGCCTCACATTCTGACCTACTTCAGGTGAACCGTTGGCCGAGTAAAGCCTACGTAAACACTGACCCTCTTAACAGTAAAGCAGCTGAGACTCGTATTTCCTGGTGAACTTGAACCAGAATTACATAAATTGAAAGAATAGCGAAGCCTTTTAATGTGATATTTTTAGTCCTGTTTGACGATACAACCAGTAAAACGGCAGCTGACTGTGAGACTGGGAGGTTGTGCTGTCGGTTTGTAGGAGCCGTTGTAGCTCAGCTGCTGTGCTCTTAGATCCTGGGAGCAAACGAGAGAGTTTGAGGAAGGCGTGGAGAGCTCAGAGGTGAGCCAGGAGCCGAGGTCGTCCAGCCAGAACTCAGAGTGTGAGGACAAGGTGAAGCTCTAATATCACAGATGGAGGTTTAACTGGAAACACGAAGCTCCGTCTCTGCTTTCAGCTGCTCTGCCCCTCCCCTCTCATCCCTCATCTTCATTTAAAAATATCCATCAACTATACATCTGTCAACTATCACCTTCCTCTCGTCCTTCTGTCAATCTTCTCCTCTTCCTCTGTGTCCTTCAGCCTCCTCCTCTCCCCTTCTTCCTTCTCCCCCCTCGTTAACTCACTGATGTCTTCTTTTACCTCCTCATTTCTGATTCGTTCTTCTTCTTTTCTGTTATTTAACGTCAGCACATAGACCTCGAAGTAGCTGCTAGTTTTAATAGCTTTGTTTTTATACTTTGCATAAAGGTTCAGGTGTGTCCTCGTCCACGCTGGCACAAACTGCACACCTGTTAGTTATGATTATGTCACTGAATGCAGCATCACAGGTTGAACTCTGACATCTGAATTTACGTCTGGATGTCTTTCAGTTTATTTTATGTGTAAATTCGAGAGTTGGTGGTGGCGTGATGCTTTAATGACTCACTGTCTTTCTCCCCCGTCCTCCCCCCGCCCTCCCCCCTGTAGTCTGCATGTATAAGGAGCCGTCGCTGCACGAGCTCGAGGAGAAGCTGCTGAAGTCCTCGAGGAGCCCGACGATGAACAGCGAGGAGCGGGCGAGGAGCCTGGAGAGGGAGCAGCGGGCAGCGGAGTCCTCCACAGAACGAGAGGCGTCGTAGCCTGCAGCGCCACCCGCAGGAGGAAGACGAGGCGAAGGTGGAGGAGGAGGAGGAGAACTCCCATTTTAACACTCCCTCTGTTCAGCAACAACAACAACTACAACCACACCGACGACGACGACAACAACCGCCATAACAACGACGGCGAAAACAAAGAAAAAAAGAAGCTTAAAAAAAGGGGAGGGGGGGCGGTGGGGTCTTCGTGCTCGTTATGAAATATTTTAAATCAAATGGGGGAGGGCGAGGGGGAGGGGCCTGTTTGGAAATGGAAAAAAAATCAAGACGTTGATGATGATGATTTACATTTTATGCAAAGAGCCCTGCTGAAATGGCGCCGAGAGGCTAGCCCACCTACTCTTCATCGCCACATTGTAATCATCATCATCATTTCTGTCACAACGACGACAAAATGTTTTTGCGAGTCGAGCGAGCGCTGAGAACTCCGAAGCTTTAAGCCATGTAGAAACTTCACTTCCTTTCATTTCTTAATGAATGCAAAGACTTTCGCACTTTTGACACGCCGCGCTTCTTCTTCTGCGTGATGTTCTGTCCGGTTGGAAGGAAGACCTTTTCTGTTTCGTCTTCTTCAGCTGCCACATCTTTACGTGCGTTACGTTGTGTTTTCGGGGTGGGAGCCTTTGTGGGTTTTTGTTGCAGACACTGGCGACTGAAGGAAAGAAGACGGCTCTGTGCCGATCGGACCGCTTCCTGTGACGGAGGTCAGTCGGGCGACCGGGTGACTGTACGCCTGAGAGGATCAGAACAGCGTGCCGGTTTGTGTGGTCGCTGCAGGTGGTGTCCACGTGAACTCCACATTCCTGCTTTTTAAAATCACTCAGCAGTTTGTAGATCGAGTTCCTGCTTTCGCTTCACGTTGACGAAAACCGACGAAACTTCTTTAAACGCATCCAAACGTGAAGGATCGAGTTCTAAAAGGTTTGTGCGAGGCTCAGAGAAAGGCTTTGACCTTTCAGCCCTGAGTGTTGTCTGCAGGCTTCGTCTCAGGCTGTGTTAACGGCTGTTACATCCGCAGAGGAGTTTATATTTGTCACTATGCATCTGAGACATCAGATATGATACACCCCAGAAGAGCTGGGGTGGAGGTGGGTTGCCAAGAGGCTTGTAAAAGCACCTGCAGCTGTTTATAGGTCAAATACAAACCCAGTTTACGGTTGGAACAGACTGTAGTATAGATGGTGTACTCCCAAATATTTTCCATGAACAAATAGTTGACGATGGGGGGATTTTGAATATCCTAAAACATAATCAATTAATCATTTCAGGGGAAACGTAGGGCAGAAACAACCCTGGGTGCTTCTTGGTATAAACTATACAGTCAGTGTGCTGTCAGATTATAGCGAGCACACCCACTGTAGTAGTAACCGATCTGTAGTAACCATGAACTGTGCAAACATGCCAGAAATGTGCAGCTTAGCATAGTGCTAATTCTTTTCCATTGCACAGAAAGTAATAAATGAAGGACGGCAGGAGCCCAAAATCAAGCAGCAACTTTCAGCGGTGAGCCAGTCCCCATAGACTGGTATGTTAAAATGAACAGCTTTACAGTAGAAATATACAGCCTGGTAAAAAACACTGTTAGAGATAATTTCCCCCGCCTAAGAAGTCTGAGCTCCAGTTTTGGCGACTGAAATTCTGGAATTTTATTTGTATTTTACAGCGAGTGACGTCCTGGTAGCTACAGCTATCCTTTATAACCAGTCTGCTCTCCAAAACACGGCTGGTGTGAGTTACTGTTAGAGGCCTGCAGCCTGTGAGACACAACCCGGGGCAGGAAAGGTCAAAGAGCCGTGAGCACAGGTGGAGGTGTAACTCTGACTGTGGGGAGGTTGAGGTTGGTCTGAAAGCTGCTGGTTTTAAAAAGAGATCAGCAGGACTGTGAAGTCCACCAATAATGTCATAAAAAACTGATCGCAGCTCAGTCTCTCTGTGCTGCGTTCAGGCTCTGATCACATGACAAGATTTTGGGTTTTGCGGCGTTACAAGAAATATTGCATGATGTACTTTCTGTGCGACGCCCCCGCAGACATGGGGAGGTTTAAATGATTTATTGAGACACTAACAGCCGAGTTGTGTAACTCTGATCCGGTCTGAACAGGACTGAAGCTGAACGACGAGCCGACCGCGACCTGCCCTGTGCAGGCGTGTTGGAGCTCTGCGTGATCAGGATTTAACGGGTTAAAACGCCACAGCATGCGCTCACTTTGTCTGTTATTAACACGACTGTGTGTTTGGTTTTGATGAGGACGGGCACACTGAGCTCTGATTGGTCCATTTGTTTATGTTGAATTGGCACGATGTGTGCAGCGGTTCAAAAAAAGAAAATTTGAATTTTAAATTTAACTTCAAGGAAAAGATGAAGTGGTCGGTTATTGATTAGTGAATCAAAAGATTCCAGAACAGGTTTTTATGTCGTGGATGTGAATGTGTTTGGATAAAACGCCCGACGCTCCCACTTTCACTCCCTCCACCGTGATGCATTCAGGTGTCGGCCGATGGGGGGCTTTGGAGCGTTTCTGACACTGCCCCGCTTTGTTTAGACAAAGAGCACTGCCCTGAAAACTGTTTCACTCCAACCTCGTCTGAACTTCACACAGCTGAAAGGAAAAGATTTCCTGTCATCTTTCAAAATAAAAGTCAAGAGTTTAAGGAAGAGCAGACGTGCAGCTCCCTGGGTGGATGCTCAGGATTGAAAGCTCCCTTTATTGCGTCCACCCCGAGTACGTTTCTTCCTTGCACTGCTCTGTGACGGCGAGATCTTTTCCTTTCCAGAGAGTAAAGTTTAGACGTTCAGCCTGAGTCGCTGCACTGCCCTCTCCAACCTCTAAGACTTTCCTTCTTCTCTCACTCAGACCCTTTACTTCTCTCCGATGTTACCAGCCGAGTTTCCCAAAAAGAAAACCGGGAAAAAAATGAAACAAGTCTCCATCAAACGCGTCCTTCCTCCTGCACACGTTCTATCACTGCCTTCACCGTTCTCAGCGGGAGAAAATCACCAGGACTGCAGCATGTATGGAAAGTCGTTAGTGCCATTCGTGCTGCGATCCTGTCTCTGCAGCTCATACTGTGGTTCCACAAGTTCAGCCTCTGTCGTCACGCTGGCTCAGAACAATCCTGAGAAACTTCTGTCATCATAAAATCATTTGTAAAGATATTTTTGAGTCATAAAGATCAGAGATGGAAAACCTCTGCTCAGGCTGAAATGTCCCTCCACTGTACTGTCCCTGGTTCCACATCTAGATTGGACCAAGTCCCCAAAACAGTCCCGGCTGTTCTTCTGATCCTGATTCTGTTGCTGATTAACAGGAAGCTCTCAGAACCTGAATAAGCAGCTGCTCATTTTAGAACTAGGCTGGGCCAGTTTGTACCATAAGGAGCAGCAAGTCAGTGTAGCCGTATTTAAGTAAGTTACTAAAAACACCTTATGTGCCAAGTAAGAGAGTAACGTCTGTTGGCAAAAAGAGCGTAGGGATAAAAACAGAGCAAAGGTTTAAAGAACGGTCACATTTTAAAACAGTTAAAACAACAACTGCTGATGACGTTCTGCACGTTTGTTACATAAAAGTCCCTTAACCCAGGGGTGTCCAGCTGTAGTCCTCCAGAGCTGCTGTCCGCAGCTTTTAGATGCATCCCTACTCCAACACAGCTGAATCAAAAGGTTCGATTCCCTCTTCAGCAGACATCAAGTTTGGCAAAGGCCTAATAACGAACCATTCATTTGATTCAGGTGTGTCAGAACAAGGATGCGTCTAAAAGCTGCAGGTAGCTCTGGAGGACTGGAGTTGGACACCAAACGAGGAGCTCGGCCTGCAGATGAACGAGAGTTTGAACTTTGATGTGTTTGTTTTTGGGAAACTCGTCACCTCCCGTCGGCCGACACCAAGCTGCAGAGATGACACTTAAAAACACTCTGATCGGTGGAAGTGGAGGGTAAAAGGAGGCGGGGTCAAGCGGGGCGTGGTTGGTGAGGTTGTAAATGGATAAATGGACTGAAGGGTGGAAATGAATGGACCAGTCACAGTCTGCTGCGCTGCCTCTGAGAATGTCTTCCAGTTTGGGGTTCTGGGTCGGACCGCGAGGACTGGAACACGAGCGGCTCGGCACGAACGCTCTCCTCTTAATGTTTCTGTAAGCGTCAACACAACCAAACCACTCGACAGAAATGTTGTACCGGGTGTCTTTTCTACCACATCCTCTGCTTCAGGCTCAGCAGGAGACCCAGAACCAGTTTCAATCTAACTGCCTTCAAGTTACGAGATAAGTTCGCCTCAAAAATCATGTGAGAGCCCTTTTGTACGGAGGAAGCAAAGTGCCAGTCACATAACCAAAACATATGTCATAAATCTCAGTTTATTATCTAAATAAATCTAAAATCTAGATAGAAATTAAATGTTGATGTAGTGGCCATCTTACTTTCTTCTTATGGTTCTCTCTTTGTCTTATATTTAAAATAACCACACTACGGACGGACGTGCGACTGTTTTACGCGTCGGTTTGTTAGCAAAAAACCGTCCACTTGATTATTTTTCACATAAATCTTTCACAATAAAGCTCAAGATCCTGTTGAGACTTTTCAAAATAAACTAAAATGATGAAGATATACATTATTTCAGAATATGCATCAAAAAAATGATCTCAAATGCAAACATGAAGTAACTACAAATGGCGCTCACATTTGAGCTCGTATAGCACGCTAGCACACGACAGCAATGAAACAAAAGCAGAAAAAAAAGGAAATAAATTCAACATAGAGGGAAAAAAAATCAGCAACAACTTAGTAATAAATGTAATAACTTTCATAGATAAAATAATTTCTACTGTTGTTAACCATATAATTTAACTTTTATATGTTAAAGTAAATAAAAATGTTGTTTTGATTTATTTACATGTGACGCCAGATGACATTTGTCACCTTTCACAAACTCACACGAACGCCTGCGAAGAAAAGATTTTAGTTGCGTATCAAATATTTGAGAATGTCTTAAAGTGTAAGAAAAACCAGATGTGTGCGTTCGTTCGCTGCTTTAAACGTCCACAGTGTTTCTTTCGTCTCCGTGCTGCCTGTTGTCATTTTACTGAGACATTCTCAAATACTTTAACTCGAGTCTTCTCAAGTTAGCAAAAAATAAGTGCAGGGTTTCAAATCCTTTATTTCACAAGCACAAAATCAGAGCGGGAACATTGAACCATCGTTGATAAGGCTCGCATCGATGGTAATCTGCGTCACCTGAAGGCAGCATGAGTTTGTAAACCGGTTCATGAGAAGCAGAAAGTGTAGAAAAGACAAAAGTCTGTGTTTTAAAGCGTTCAGGGTTCGACTCTGAGCTCTCTAGAAATTAAACGATGGCAGTTTTAAAGTTTCCTGCTTATAAAAACTGAGACGCTCAGTTTTTTTACTCAAAAACAGTGAGATGTTGAACCTGTAGGGGGCACTGTCGTATCACAAAATGATGATGTCATTACGAAGCGACGCAGGCCCAGGAGGAGGGTGAACGTCACCGAGTTGCAACGTGTTTGTCGAACCTAAAATCTCTTGCTCTTTCTTTGTGTTTGCTGATGTTTGCACCTTTTCGGACGCACCTCCATATAAAAACGCATCATATATTAGAAGAAAATCATCGCAAATACGCAGCAGGATGAAAAAAGAGTACTGAAAAATAAAAAAACATATAAGAGCATCAGTGTCTGTCTGTGTTTTTTACTCCTGACGATGAACTTGTTTGTCTGTGTACATGTTAATCTGCTCTGCTCATTCTCAGCTGCTTTGCATGAGTCACAAAATAATCCTTCTTTATCTTATCCTGGCCCTTTGGACAGCCCATCCTTCAGGGCAACTTTCTTCTGATTGGTTGCTCCTCACATAAAGGAGGTTTCAAGGGCGTAAGGGCGGGGCTTCTGTGCAGACATGACCATTTAAGGATATCCACTGCACACAGACCCTGGAAACACAATAAGCAACAAAGTCGGCCTCTGTGTTTTAATCTGAAATGAATCCTCATGCTCTGGCCACTGTTTCAGTTCAATTCACTTTTATTTTTAACTAACAACATTTCACAACAACAGCTGCCTAAAGACGTTTCAGCAGCGCCTGCTTAAAACAGGATTTCTGTACGTTCAGCTGTTCAGTCCATAAGCACGTTAGTTCGTTAGTCTGTCCCAAAATATTTGAGATTAGTGAGTTTGTGATTTTAATGTGTAAAGAAAATGAAAGAATCGTTTAAAACAATATTGAGAAAAGGTCAGAGTAGCACAGATATCGCTCATTTTTATTTGAAGTTGTAACTTCAGCAGACTTGCTTCATGGTGATAAAGGGCCTCGTTTATCTGTCATCAAATCTCCTGTAAGTCCGAGGATTTGTATTCGAATGACTTCGGTCCTGCTGCATAAACACAAAACGCACAGATTCAGACTTTAGGCCACAAATAAAGCTCGTGTATGTCACGTTGGGATCTCTGAAGCAGCCGCGGCAGGAAACACTCAGGTGTTTTTGTGGTTTCCCACTAAAAAGCTCTCAGTTATTCCCGAGATGGTCTAAAAGCTCATCCAGGCACTCAGCGGCTGGTTTCCACTTTACGGGCGACGACCTCGCAGGCGGCTTCATCCAACTTTAACAAGGAGAGACACAAAAACACGACCATCAGCCGACATCACAGCAACAAGGAGGAAACACCGTCAGCCTGACCTCTGGGATCCAACAGCATCTCGTGGTTAAGCAGGTGGCAGGTTTTATTTTGAAAGAAATGACTTTTATTGTGAAGCATCTAATTACAAACCAATTCACACGGTTTGAAGCGACTCCGAGAGTTTCATTTCTAAATCTGGTCACACAGTTAGCTGTGAGAGTTTTACTACGAAGCAGCTTTAGCATTTTATTTTGTCTCTGAGCTCTTATTTTGAAACAGTTTACTGTAAAAATGCTCAGAGGCTTTTACTGTGAAGTTACTAGGGGACTTTTATTGTGAAGCAAGTAAAGGAATTTTGTTGAGTTTTAATTGCCACTTTAAGTCTTTTAATTTGAAGGAGCTTTGTGACCTTTATTGTGAAACTGTTGGTGGGCTTTTATTGTGAAGTCATAGGAGGACTTGTTTGCTTTTAATTTCAAGCATCTTTGTGCTTTTATTTTGTGTGTACTGAGAGACTTTTATTGTGAAGGAGCAGTAGTGCCCTGACCCAGCTTCAAGACTTTTATTTTGTGTGAAGCTTTCATTGTGAAGCAAACCATAGACTTTTAAGCTTTTACTTTGAAACATCGTTGTGACTTATTGTAATCGATTTGGTGATTTTCTTGCAAAGCTTAGGATTCTTACTGTGGAGGCTTTTACTGCTCAAATGTGTTTCAAGACTTTAATTGTGAAGTGTTTGTGTGACTTCCTGCTTTTAATGTAATCTTTTGGATTTTAATGTAAAACAGCTGTAGGGCTTTTATTATAAAGAAGATGGGGAGGGCTTTAACTTTGAAGATGTTGGAGAACTAATGCAAGGGCTTTTATTTTAACAAGTGAACTTGAAAAGGTAAACTCAAAATTAAACTGATGGACTTTTACTGTAAAGCCGTTTTAGTGCTTTTACTTTGAAGGAACTTCGTGAGTTTTTTTTTCTTTGTAAACGGTAGGCTTTTATTGTGGAGCCACGATGGTTCTTCGCGGGGAAGTAGGTAAAGGGGTTTTACTTTGAAGCAGCCTGGGGATCTCTACTGTCTCATCTACAGATGAGAGGCTTTTATTGTGAAGCAGCAGCTTGGAGACTTTTAATGTAAAACATCTATGTCGGGGGTCCCCAGTCCCAGTCCACGAGGGCCGGTGTCCCTGCAGGGTTTAGATGTGTCCTTGATCCATCACAGCTGAATTAAATGGCGAAATTAGCTCCTCAACATGTCCTGAAGTTCTCCAGAGGCCTGATGATGAACTAATCATGTGATTCAGGTGTGTTGACCAGGGTGAGATCTAAAGCCTGCAGGACACCGGCCCTCGAGGCCTGGGATTGGGGACCCCTGATCTATGTGACTTGCTGTATAGGGTTTAATAGGCTTTTACTGTGAAATTACAAGGAGGCTTTTACTGTGAAGCTGTAGGAGGAATTTTAAGGTGAAGCTGGATCAGAAACTTCAGGTTTAGTCTGCTCTGATCAGTCACACCTTTATTGATTATTTATTGATCCAAAAACGAACTGGCTGGTCCTCCATGTCAGTGCTGTAAAGGTGGGCTGTATGAGTTTAATTTCCTTTAACGCCTTCAGGAAGAGTACGGCTGCAGAGCTTTCCACTGAATTTCCACCAGTTTTACACATTTCAGTAGTTTAGATCAAATCTTTCATCCTCACTCCATTAAAATTAAAACAGCTGTTGGTTACCGTGAAGAAACATGGGAATTTTATTGGGAAATACCTGGGTAGCGTTTTCTCTGGCGTCATCGAGTCAACGGGTGAGAGGCTTTTATTGTGAAAGATTCAGAAAATTGGGATTGATCAGGTTTTATTTTTCTCTTATTTTAAATGTACTTCACCACATTTGAACGTCAGTGAGCCTGCAAAGCTCAGACTGCTGACAGACACCACCAGGGGGCGACATCACACCAGGCTGCAACTTTTAGTCCAACCATTGTAATCAGATTACATTTTCAGACTGAAGCAGGACTGCTGTTGGTTCCCAGCTGGAGTTTCTGACGATTTCCTTAAATAAAACTAGTAAATATTTTACTAGTTTCAAATCTTGATAAAAATGTGAATGAAATAAAAACATGAATAGAAAAACGCAGCGAATTCAAAAAAGCATCACAGATAGAAATGAATAAAGCGCCGTTATTTCAGAAACGATCATCCATCCTAACACCAAACAAGAGACCTGTTAATGGAGGGGGGGGGGGCACCTTCACGGAGCTCTGTGTGTGTGTGTGTGTGTGTGTGTGTGTGTGTGTGTGTGTGTGTGTGTGTGTGTGTGTGTGTGTGTGTGTTATTGGGAAATAACTCTCATCGATGTCGCAACAGAGTGAGAGAGGAGGAGGAGCGTGGACCGGAATCCGCGGAACTTTTACTTCCTCCACGTAAACACTGCGTCGCTAGCTGCGCCTTTTACGCGCTTTTAAGACTCTTTAAAGTTTGTGCGGACCGAGTCCAGCTGTTAACATCTGTCAGCATCTGTCCACAGCTGTTCGAAGACTCGCTCTACCCTCCCGCGCCTTTAATTAGTCGGCACGTGATGTTAACCGCGGCTGCTTAATTACCCGGAGCAGCTCCGAGCGTCACTTTGGAGGAGTTCCCGGAGCACCGGGGCCTCTGTGGGAGATTTACAGCCGAGATCGAGCCCTGACACGCGGCCGTTAATCACCAGAGCCCCGCTGCTCCCAGAGGGTGAGGGAGTGAGTGAGCCGCAGGACTCTGGCGCCTCACACTGGACCCGGACACTCCTGGTTCTGTCAGCTGTTCTGACAGCCCCGACCGGACTCACACCTCTCACCCCCGGAGGACCTGCTGCCAATGTAAGTGACCGCCTGCTGGTTTTAAATGTACTGTTTCCTCTACGGACCCCGCCGCTGTGCTTTACCAGGCTCGGGTTGGTTCTGCGGGCTCACTGACGGAGAGCCGCCGTCAGTGAGAGTACCACCGCGCACACCGGTGATCCGCAGCGGGCTGTCCGGACGCAGAGTCTCTCTGCTGGTGTCCGTGCGCCTGCATGCCGAGTTTCATTCTCAAAATCTCACAATTCCTGCGTGGATCGATTTTCTTTATCAGAAAACGCGCGTCAGCTGATATCATGTTTATGTGTCCTTCGGTTCGGCGTGCGTGCCCTGCCCCGACCTGCCCGCGCTCAAAAACATGTACAACTCCAGTAAATCATTTACGCTTTGTCCTGCTGCTGTGAGTGGAAGTTCAAATTCTGATATGTTATGAGGGCCGAATTTTACGTGAAGGACAGAGAGCTTCTTAAAATAATGAAGTTCGTTTCACAGCTGTCCGGATGTGAAGGCAGCTGGAAGTGGACACTTTATAAATGTCAGTCTGACGTTTGGAGGACAGTCTCCATCGATCTGGTCCCGATAATCCGATTATAGTCAGTCAGGTCAGAGTCTGCAGTGATCAGCAGAAACATAACTGCAGCCCACATGCCTCTTCATCATCATCATCATCACATCTAAGCACTGAACTGATGAGGCAGTGCAGTAACACCCCCCCCCCAGAAATGAAGAAAAACAACAAAGAAATAAAAGCGAGCAGATGAGTAAACTGTAAATGAAGTGTGCAGATGGAGTGATGAAGATTTCCTCAGAGGAAGCTGCTGTTTTGTTTTGTGTGTTTGTTTAACTCACTCAGTCTCTAAAAAATGGGCAATCTAGTACCCAGAATCCTCTGGGGCGAAGCTCGAGGGGGTTATATCTCTGTACCTGTGATGAAGCGTATCGCTCACTCGTGCAAACACACACAGGAGGTGTGTGTGTGTGTGAGTGAGAGAGTGTGTGTGAGTGATGGATGGCATTGGTGAGCAGCTCTGGGTCTGTATGTCCCTCCTGGGATCCACTAGTTCTGCCTGATTGTCCACCGTGACTCTTTATGTCCCTCCGTCTGTCTCTTGCAGCGCCTCTCCATCTTTCTTCACCTTCTTACTCGTTTTCTGCTGTGGTGCATTTTCCCGTGGCTCGGCTGTGGCCTCTCACATCTCAGGTGAATGAACGTTTGTAGGTTTTCAGGTGTTGGTCGAACAGAACAAAGTCTTACTGGAAGTTTTGGGATGTTTTCCCAGACCACACGACTAATGAGACTAATGGGAACTGAAGTGAAAGTGATGGTTTCCATACTGGGAGGCTGGTTTCTGTTCATGAGAGGCATAAGATAAGATAACCTTTATTAGTCCCACACGTGGGAAATTTGTATTGTCACAGCAGGAAGTGGACAGTGCAAAAGTTATGAGGCAAAAATTAGAATACAATAAGAATAAATACAGTACACAACTGTACAGAATAGAATAAAATAATATACTATATACAGTAGAATAAAATAGAATAAAAATATACAATAAGATAATAATAGAATACGAATGCTATATACAACTGAGTAAAAATACAACGATGACAGAAAGGATTATTGCACTTAGTATTATTGCATATGTGTGGATGTGTGTGCTTGATCAGTTAAAGTCTTTGTTGTGGAGTCTGACAGCAGTGGGGAGGAAAGACCTGCCACACCGTGGGTGCCGCAGTCTCCCACTGAAGGAGCTGCTCAGTGCTGTCACAGTCTGCTGCATGGGGTGGGAGATGTTGTCCATCAGGGATGACAGCTTAGCCGCCGTTCTCCTGTCACTCACCACCTCCACTGGGTCCAGAGGGCATCCTAGAACAGAGCTGGCCCTTCGGATCACCCTGTTCAGTCTCTTCCTGTCCCCAGCAGAGATGCTGCCGCCCCAGCAGACCACACCATAAAAGATAGCAGAAGCCACAACAGAGTCATAGAAGGTCTTCAGGAGTGGGCCCTCCACTCCAAACGACCTGAGTCTCCGCAGCAGGTACAGCCTGCTCTGCCCTTTCCTGTAGAGGGCGTCTGAGTTATGAGTCCAGTCCAGTCTATTGTTCAGATGAACACCAAGGTACCTGTAGCTGTCCACAGCCTCAATGTCCATACCTTGGACATTGGACTCATGAAGCAGATAAAGACGTGAGTCACGATTCTGTTTGCGTCACAGCCTTCGACAGGCTCAGTCTGAGACCTACGGCGGCGGTTATCGCCGATGTGCTGGTCAACACAACCCCTTATTTATTTTACTCACGCCCAACGCGCTGCAGTCGTCTCCTGAATGATGCACTACATCTCCAAAAGTATCCACTCACCAACCAACTCACTGAATTCAGGTGTTCCAGTCACTTCCATAAGACGACACCTGTGCAACAGGTCCAGCCGTGAAAATTCCTCGCCACTAAATATTCCACAGTCAGCTGTTAGTGGGATTATAGCAAAGTGGAATCGATGGTGAAGGACAGCAACACAACTATGAAGCGGTAGATCACGTAAAATCAGAGCGCGGTCAGCGGATGCTGAGGTGCGCCGTGCACAGAGGTCACCCACTGTCTGCAAACTTCTGCAAACTTCACGTGACCTTCAGATTAGCTCAAGAACAGAGCGTAGAGAGTTTTGTGGAGCAGGTTTCCATGGCGACCGGCTGTATCATCAAGCTCAATGCAAAGCGTCGGATACAGTGATGTAAAGCATGTCGCCATTGGACTCTAGAGCAGTGGAGACGCGTTCTCTGGAGTGACCAATCACGCTTCTCCATCTCGCAATCTGATGGGCGAGTCTGGGTTTGGCAGTTGCCAGGACAACAGTACTTGTCTGACTGCACTGTGCCAAGTGTCAAGTTTGGTGGAGGGGGACTGCACACCACCCCGACCTCCTCGGAGAGAGCAGCTTTCACGCTCATGTAGTTAGGAATGCCATAACAGGGAGGAGCTTGGGTGCAGGTGGGTTGCAAAGTGGATTGTAGCTGCAGGATAAATATGCGCTGCCCATCCTCCTCAGAGATGATGCATTACCATGGCAACTGAGAAGGCTCAGTGCCAACAACTGTATTTCAGCCCAAAACCGTTTTCAGTGATCAGCGTCTCGTGTTGATCATGTGACTTTTCAGATTTCCAGATTTAAGCGCATTAACGTCTCACCTGCCTCACCTGCGATCAGCTGACCGAGTCTCCTCCAATTGTTCCAGGTGGACGAAGGAAAGACAAACAAGCTGCAAAGCTTCTTCCTGTCAGTGCGACGGGTTTGGATTACTAAGCGACCATGAAGACAGTCTGTTATTCAGACAGCGTGACATGAGCAGTTACCTGCTTGCAGCTCGGGTCGTTTCGTTTTTCAGAGACATTCATCAGCCTCCCTGTGGAGGTGTGCGGGCAGGGGACCGTGACTTCCTTTAAGAGTGAAATCTCAGGCGCTGCAAGTTTTACTGTCCCTGCGAGCCGTGCCTCCTTTTTTATTTTATCTGTTAGTAACCGGGTAATCTTTACTCTGCTTTTTATAGATTATTAGGATAAAGCATGGCTTTCTCAGCTGTATAGTTAAAGTAGGAATATATGTGAGTACTGTCTGATAGTAATGGCTCGCTGAGGCTGCAGATTTAAGCAGATTAACAACAACTAAAGCTGAAGACATTTCCTGTGTTTAGAGTTTGACTCAGTCAGATCCTGTTGTTTGGCAGAAGTCTAGTTTTTATTTGATTTCCGTTTTTCAAATCTATCTTTAGCTTTTATTTATCATCTATGTAAGGAGGCATGTGACCTTTAACCCTCTTTCCTGTCCTGAAGCGCGCTGCACGCAGGAGGAGGAGGAGGTGGCACATATTGATCCATAAAAATTAATCATGACTCGCTGCTGCAGAGCAAACACACACTCCCACAATAAACCAATAAAATGAAATGAAAATAGATACAATTTCTCATTTCTCGCTGCCATGCCAGTTGGTTTTCATTTGAAGTCAGTTCCTTAGACGTGGAGGTCATCATCCATCTCATCTCAGATAACGACTGGATTAATCAGCTCACTCTGCTGCAGATTTATGGAGATGGACGTGCACAGACAGACAGAGGTGGGGTAGGTCGGCCTGGACTCGTGCTGTAGTCCAGTAAAACAGCCGGTGTGTGTCGGAGGTTTCCCCGGCAACGGATGCGAATTAAAAAACAAACTCATTCTCGAATCATTCAGATATCCCTCCACGATCTGCACACCTTTGGATGCTGGTCAGGTGAGCAGATACAGCTGTCAGTTACACATGTGTGCAAGTTAATCAGCAGACAGGTGTGTAGACTGCTGGGAGGTCAGCTGCAGTGACCTTTTCAGCACAGAGTTGGAGCCAGAGATTAATAACAAGTATGATTCAGTGCAGAGAGGTCTGTTAACACATAGTGAGGAAGAAACACCCAGTGCATCATGGGAATCCCCGGCAGCCTACGTCTATTGCAGCATAACTAAGGGAGGGTTCAGGGTCACCTGGTCCAGCCCTAACTATATGCTTTAGCAAAAAGGAAAGTTTGAAGCCTAATCTTGAAAGTAGAGATAGTGTCTGTCTCCTGAATCCAAATTGGAAGCTGGTTCCACAGAAGAGGGGCCTGAAAACTGAAGGCTCTGCCTCCCATTCTACTTTTAAATACTCTAGGAACAACAAGTAGGCCTGCAGAGCGAGAGCCAAGTGCTCTAATAGGGTGATATGGTACTACAAGGTCATTAAGAGAAGACCTTGTATGTGCGGAGGACTGTAATTCTAAACCCTGATGCTACACTAACCCAACGTAACAAAAGAGTCTTTGTGGAATAAATAATTTCATAAAGACATTCAGACATATTCAGACCACACATACGTGAACGCCTTCTTTGGTTTTCTCACTCACTTAAAAAGTTGAAGTCATGGATGGAGTTATGGAAAAATGATGACAAGAATGACTCAAAAAAATTTTCTTTGTCAAGTTTGAAGCAGTTTCATGTTGTTTGTGTTTGTTTTGAAGGTTGTTGAAAAATAAACATTAACAGTCTTTGTCTTTGCAGGGCAACTTTCATCTCCGCCCTCGTCTTCCTCCTCGCCGTGATGGGCGGGACTTCCCCTGCTGCCAGTCAGTCCAGCGCTCCGACAGGTAGGTGACAGCTGTGACAGGCGGGATGAGATCGGAGCTCCTCGGAGGGTCGAGTCAGTGACTCGAGTCTGTTGGCATTTTTTGTCTTTCGGCAGCAGCGAAGCAGAAAACCTAAAAATCTGAATGCACATTGGTTTTAAAAGCTTCAGGTAATTCTCATGTAGAGGCACAGGAGTGAGGATGAAGTGTGGATTTGGATCCATCAGGCCGACGAGTTCTTTCTACGCTGAAGGGAACTGAGAGGGACAAAAACGAGTGCCGTGTTTTCCTCTAAGAGTCTCTCAGGTCTGCTTAACTGAAAATCTTTCTTGTTTCTGCGGTGCAACTCTGCAGAAGTGAGGTTAATTAAAAGCCGGAGCTCTCGCCCCGTGGGACGGCGAATGGATGGTTCCTGAGCGAGGAGCCTCATTTGTAACGCTGTCGGAGGGTGGCGGGGAGGCAGGGGTGGGCAGTGGGAGGTCAGTGTAGAGGAGGTGGGTGGATGTAAAGTGAGGAGGAGGGGAGGGGACGCTGCGGGCGGAAAAGCTGCTCTCTTCAAACGTGCCATAAATCAACCGTTTCAAAAACAACAACGTGATTTTAATTTTCACCCTGAAGGTCGCGAGTTTCCCTCCACGCTCACGCTGCAGACGCACGCACACGGCTGAGGGTGACCTGCACACCCACACAGCAGATCTGTTTATAGAGACTAAACAGGGCCTGACAAGCACTCCTGATAACCATGATTAAAAGCTCAGATGTTTGGTGTAATAGTAGCTTAAAGACCTCCAGAGTAACTAAAACCATCAGCAGGATGTGAAGAAATAAACGTCACCTGGACGATGCTGATATATGTAGATGTCACCTGATGTGTAACATCCCTGATTGGTTCATTAATAAAAGCTATTTCTGACGTCTGAAAACGGCAAAATTAAATAAAAGGACTAAAGTCAAACCTCGATTGTGACACGAGTTGCAGATCAATGTTAAACTGTTTCAACCAGATTATTGAAGCATCACAAACACAGCGACGCCATCACTGTAGTCCTATTATCCTCATACAGATCGCTGGGACTGAAGCTAAACGCTGCAGCTTGTTACGGACAGATGGGTGATGTGTGTGTGGAGAGGTAGGATCAGGCTGGAGGCGTTAGTGTAGATGGATGGATGGATATCGAGGGAGGAGGACGGGAAGAGGTGGACGGATGCTGGAGAAGGTTTTAATAGAAAGACTAATACGCCGGCCGGGAGAACCTGACAGGTCAATTACCAACACGCACACTCGATCCAGCTCCGTACAGGAGGGGCACAGAGCCTCCATTAATCCAGAGCTCGGTGTTCACCATCCTGAAACCACCTGCACTTCAGTTTCTCAAACTGAGGCTCGGGACCCCAGACGAGCCGCTGGACGAGCCACGAAATCGAAACAGTTTCTGTTGTTGGATTTGTCTCATAATGCATGAGTTACCTGGTTTCTATGGTTACAGAGGTCCCACTGATCCCTGATAATGTTTTGCACCTTCAGACAGTTTCAGTGTGTGTTTCAGTTTAGACTGTGAGGGGGGGTCTTAAATGTGATTTTAAGGGTATTTCCTGTGCTTAGGTGGGTTTAGGGGTCGCACATTCTACAAGAGTCTGCTCCTCGTGGTGGATGATAGTCGTCCTTATTATTATCCCATGCTGTGTTGAACAGCAATCATCTTTATCCTCCATTTAAGTCATTCAGTCATTATAGATGAGGTGCTTGTAGAGCGAGCTGCGTGCTTTGTAATCTGACTGACTGATTGGCCTCGGGTCAGCGCTGAGACCGCTGCTCAATTAAATCAATTGAGGGAAAATTGGTCTGCGCTAATTTTGATGATCAATCGGTAATTTAAGTCCTGCTTACGATAAAAATCCTGGATGAGGGTTTGCACTTTCTCTTTTAGTTACAGCCATCAGTTAGAGCTGTTTCATCCTCACTGCAGGAGAATTACATCAGCTATAAATACTACAGCACTAATGGCTTTACTGACACCTCATTCAGCACGGCGGGATGTCTGTGCTGGGCTAAAATTCACCCTGTTTTTTCCTGTTCCACCTTTGTATGATTTTCATAAGCAGAGACAGTGACGGCAATCTGGAACTTAAGCAGATGTTCGTGTAATTTCTATGCTGATGATATTTTACTGTCTGTTTCTGTAGGAGTGCCCAGTTCACAGAGTATCACAGAAAATCCCTGATGCTCATTTTTTGCTTTGAGCTTCGCGACGTCAGTGAGCGTTTCGCCCGTATCTGCACCTGAAAACAGCCCCGCAGTAGAAACGTATCAAAGAGCATGCCTGTGACTAAGATGATGATGTCATAGTTAAACACGCTGCACCCATTGGTCTACACACACTCGGCAGAGAGCAAAGAGGCGGAGCTGTTACCGAGCTCAGGTTAAGAGAAAGAGATGGTTTTGATGTTTCGCTTAACCCGAGACCTTCATCACCTTCAGCAGGCAGGGCTGAGTCTAAAGGGGGGCGTGGGGTGTCCACATTCAGTCAAACGCTTTGGAAGATTATTTTTCCAGATTACTAGAATAATATATAAATAAAATATTAATGAAGTTGTTTTCATATTTACAAAAAATAAAAATAAACATTATTTTCCGCGCCCCAGTAAAACTGTGAGTGAGGCCCGTTTGGCTTTATTCATATTATTAACATCTGTTATTAACATCTGCATTATCAGAACATCTGCTTTCTGCAGCAGGAAAAATTTCATCACAGGGGACACACACACACACACACACACACACACACACACACACACACACACCATCCAGGCACAGCACAGTCAGTCTATTTTTGTAAGGACATGAATAAAGCCCGTTTTTATTGCATGCCTTAGCTTAGGTTGCATGTTTCCATCGTGCAGAGGCGACAGAGCTGCTCAGAGGTCAAGCAGAAAAATAAAGGCAGTCACATATTTTTGCCGTATTTCTGTGTATGTTTCTCCAAGTTTCAATAAATCGCTGCACCTATTTCCAATTTTCCTGCCCAACATAAAGAAACGAGGCGTGACTGTTGCACCGCTCTGTGCTGCAGAGAGCTCCGTGTGGGGCTGATGCAGAGGCTGTTGGCCCTGTTCTCTCTCCTCAGCTTTCCAAACATACGAGAGGCTAAAAAGCCACAACAAATGTTTTCTGTGTTGCATAATCTGGTTCCCACACTAACTTTAAAGAAGTAAAAAAGGTCTCAGTTGGCTGTGGACATGTGAGGCAGCATGTCCACAGCCTGTCTGTGTGCCAGATGCTGATGTCTGTGTTTCCCAGCTAGACGCTGGGATATTCTGAGCCTGGAGGTCAGGGTCAGAAATCTGTGCCTCCATCTGTTCACGCGCACGGCTCTTTGTCCTTCGCTCTGTGCAGCTTTCTGCACCAAATTTAATAACCGCTGCAAGCAGTTTAATTTCAGCAGTGCAGCAGCTGCCCTCTGCGCTTTAATCCTTTAATGAGGCGGACGCGTCCTTTAACAAGGCCAGTTAACGATGACATCCACTAAGCGCTGTTTAATTCGCACAGAAAAATCAGAGCCAGACCAGCATCCTGATCCAGAGAGGGAGAACCCCCACAAACTCCTCTTCCTGTTCACTCATCAGTTTCTGATAAAAAAGTTCATCCGTTGAATGTTTGGCTCGTTCTCGGTGTGATCTGCACGCCGAGGACTTGCTTTGGTTGAACTGTTCCTTTAATGTTCCTCTCAGAGCCCATGTGCTACGACTGGGGCGAGTCCAGCGAGGGGGCGGTCTCTGTAGTGGAGGGCGAGGTCGGTTGGCTCTCCTGTCCTCTTTTCTCTCATCCCTCCGTCTACAACTACACCTCCACCCAGAGCGCCGGGCACAACCTCTTCTGGTACCGCCTCCCCGAGGGCCACGACCTGGAGCAGCCAATCACGTACAGGTAACCCCCATTAACGCGTCGGCGTCATTTTCAGGGGAAGTTTAAATGGTCTGTATTTGTATAGTGCTTTTACTTGGTTTTACTTGGTCCTAAGGACCCCAAAGCGCTTTACACTATACACAAGCATCCACCCATCCACACACACACATTCACACACTGGTGATGGCAGCTACGTTGTAGCCACAGCCACCCTGGGGCACACTGACAGAGGCGAGGCTGCCGGACACTGGCGCCACCAGGCAACGGGTGAAGTGTCTTGCCCAAGGACACAACGACCGAGACTGTCCAAGCCAGGGCTCGAACCGGCAACCTTCCGATTACAAGGCGAACTCCCAACTCTTGAGCCACGATCGACCAAGTTTAGAAGGAAGCTGAAGCCAAAGGACCAAAACCGGCTTCACTTTTTCTGCCCTGCAGGTTTCCACTGCTCCAGTTCAAGGTTTTAGGTTTATTTCTATATAAACTTTATGTTGTCTGGAGAATAACAGAGGGAATAAACAACCAATGTGTTTGTGATTGATTACAGATGAGCCTGGTTGAGTTTAAAGCAGATGGGGGGGTTGTGTCTAATTGAGACACTTTGAGAGGAGCTGAATGATGAAGTGGGCTGTAACGATTTCCCTTCCAGAGAGGACGTATGGTGTTTGGGAGGCGGCTCGATCCGCCTCGCCGACTTTGTTCTAATGTTGTTCTAATTGAGTCGTGTCTGATTTACGTTCACTCATTGGTGATGTCATCCTGCTCTGCAGCTCGCGGCTCAGCAAAGACAGAGAGAGACTGTTTCTGCAGCCGGCCGCCGCCGCCGACACCGGCCAGTACATCTGCATGCTGCGGTAAGACGCTGGGGCTGCTGGGAAAGTTTTTGTCTGAACCGAAGCGCATGTTGCAAATATATCAAACATTTGTCTTTGAGCACGCTCAATCATCCAGGTAAGTAAATCCCAAAAGGTTGATTCTGTTCATCTGGACGTGGAGGATTCCTGGTTCCTCACTGAGCCTCTTTAAACACGACCTCCTCTTTTCTGTTCATAATTTGTTTCCTCAGGATGTTTTAACCTTCAGAGCCTGTTATTGTTTAATGTTTTCACCTGTCAACGGCCCAGAGCGTCAGAACCTCGAGGTTTTATTACAAATACTGGTTTTATACTGGTCCTTCCCCCTCTGAGTTCAATACCAGCCACACTGCGACCAGTATGTAATCCTTCTGTTACGACCAGAAATGCTGTTTTTATTTCAAACTGCTTTAAAAGTGCTACGAAGCAGCTTCACCGAGCCAGCCTCCGGCACACCTTTATCCTCAGGTGTAAATGATTAGCAATTCAGCCTTGGCCACACCCACTTCCACTGCCGCTGTAAGGCGAGGGGTGACAGAGGGCCTCCATCTCCAACAGCATTCAGTGACCACATTATATTTAATTTCACTGCAGCCACAGCTCTGAGCGGGCAGCTGACCTCTCTGTTCTCCAATTAATATAAATTCTGACAGAGTCTTCAGACTCGTCTCGCGGATAGGCCTCGATTTTAGCGACTCCAGCCGGCTGATGGTCCAACACGGCCGGTCCAGCCCGGTCATCAGCCTGTAGATCAGTCAGATGCAACAAGCCGGTCTCTTAGCTTCGATCCTCCGTCTTGGCCGCTCCACACTTAATCTTCCAAAGTGGCTGTGAGAGCATCTTAAATGTGCCGCTCAGCTCGACAGATAAGTCCTGTCAGCTGGACTCGCTCCAAACCTCCAAGTAACAGTCAGCAAACAGGATCAGGTCCCGAGGGGATGAGGAGGGTCCGGGCAAGCCTCGGGACGATGGAGCGAGATCGGTCTACGAGGGTCAATCTGTGCCAAAGTGATGATCCCGTGATGTAGTAAAGTGTCACCTGCCCCGTTTTACTAAAAGTGTTCACGTTTGAATTTGCCTCGTATTCATTTCGAGTGATGGGAACAGGAAGCAGATCAGCGTTACTCGACCTCACGAGTCACCTGACCATGCAACGCACGGGAACATATTTATAAATAAGTCTTTTATTCTGAAATCCAGAAGAATGAGAATGTGAACTAGTTATAGGAGTTAGAGTTTTAAGCGTGAAGCATTTGGACGGTGTGGAGATCACACGTTAATCAGATGGAGCAACAGCAGCAGGCTGATGGTGAGCTCATCGAGCACCTTGAAACACAAACCGATGAAGAAGCGTTTTAAACGATGAGCCGGCGCTCAGAGGACGCTTTGACTACCTTTATATAAAGCTTTTCCTTTTTTTATTTCAATAATAATGTTGTTGTGTTTCTGGTTGTTTGGTCTCTGCGTCGCTATTGTGTTTTGTATTTATTAGAAAACACAAACAAAATAATATAAAAATATAATAAGCCAATGAGCGCGTCCAAAACAAGATTCATTCATTTCTAATGATACTGAAAAAAACATGAAAACTTAGACGGCCGTGCACAACAGTCACGCTTTGTTTTTAAAGATGATTGTTCGTGGAATTTTTATTAGACAGACAGGAGAGAGAGAGGAGGGCTCGAACCCGCTGCACTCTGCACACGGCGTACACTCGTTGCTAACACGGCGAGCTGTTTGCTCGCCGTGTTAGCAACGAGTCACTGAGGACGGGCGGGGTTTCCTTCAGCTCCATCTGAACGTTTTTGGGGACTTGGAGGAGTCGGCCGTAATAAATCTGAACTGGGCAGATTATCTCAGCACATGAATAAGACTCTCTCACACACACACACACACACACACACACACACACACACACACACACACACACACACACACACACACACACACACACACGTCGGGGATTCATATCTTGTGGGGACTTTTAATTGACATAACCCGACTGTAACCCTGACACTAAAACCACATTTTGAGTCTCAGACATGCCTTCAAACGTTGGTCCCCACAAGTACACTGAACTTCCAATTTTTGGTCCCCACAAAGACATGAATGCACACACATACGCACAGCACACATTTCATGGAGATCAGGCCCAGCCAGACAGGCATTACAGCTCTGCCTGTAAGTCGTCTGAGCCACAACCAGTTAAGCTCACATCAGTTATTTTGTGACTAATGAAGACAAAAAACCGACGTCTGTATTTTAATTTTCATATTTGCTACAAACACAAACGTATTTCTTCTGATGTCGTCGTTTACTTCACTGCCGGTCCGTCCGTCATGAGGCTGCTGCCGTCTGTGGTACGAGTGCTGCCAGAGCTGCTTTCAGTACCAATACTGCAGCAGACCTCAAAGAACAAGGTGATCTAGTTCTGCGTTCCTGTGTGGTCAGGTCACTTCCTGTTTCCTCTGTCTTACCGGCTTCAGAGAATTATTTGGCACATGCACAAAGCCGTGCAGACACAGATGCAGGAATAGCATCCACATGTTTCAGAGGTCAAAACTCAAGTTCTCACGAGCCTCTGAGTTCACGTATTTGTAGCCTGTAAGTTCCTGACGTTTGGTTTCGAGAGTAAAACAGCACAGCTGGGCTAGCGTGCGCACGACTGTTCATATGATAAGATAATAATCAGTTTGTTGGTGATGTTTAGAATCTTTGATCTGAATCACAACCCTGTGATAACATAAGAGGCTCAATAGTTTTAGAGATGAAGCAGAGAGTCAACCAGCTTCTTTCTGTTGTGCTGATGATGCCGAGACCAGCGATGACCCAAAATCACAGCCTGTGTTCGCGTCCTGTGGGTTTGTGGTTTGCTCTGCTCCACTTTGTCATGTTTCGGCTGAACGCCGCTTCTGAATGCCGTCAGTTCCCCGAAACTTTTAGAAGAGCTGATGCAGCATCGTGGGAAAGGCGTGAGCATCGTGCGCCTTCCTGAGCTGGCGCCTGGGTTGGAGTCCACCCCAGACTGTTTCCTGTGTGTCATTCACTCTCCTCACTTCCCTACATAATCTCCATACTGCCCCCCCCCCAAATAAAAATCTGAATGTTTGGCCGGAGCTGAAATGTGCAGATGCTCTGGATGGGTTCCTGCTTGCTGACATCTCCCGTCTCTGACTTGCAGTAACAAGTCCTCCTGCAGTAAGATCGCCATCCGCCTCAAAGTGTTGCGGCCGGACGACGTTGTTAAGTGTGCGCTTCCGGTTGCCGTGGCACCGATTGAGGACTTGATCCCTTTACAGGAGGGGAAGACGTTAGACTGTCCAGACCTGCAGGACGCCACCAAGATGTCAGAGAGCGCACCAAAGGTCCAATGGTACTTTGTGGCGCACCCGGTAAGTTTTCAGCACTGCTGTTAACCTCTGTCCTGTTTTATCTGCAGTCTTTGATTCTGTTGCATTCAGATACTCAGAATCACATTAAAATCATGCTGGTCTCTGACATAAAGCCTGGTCCTTCAGCCTCTGAGTGCTTTCTCTGTATGACACCAAATTAAAATCCTTTTAGACACTCGGTTCTTTATTGAATTGACATTTTCTTAAATGTCAGTAGATCAAAAGTAATCGAGTATATCTTTAATGTTTCTGCAAATAAAAACATTTTTATTGTTTTGAACACAACATTGGGCCCCAACACAAACTCAAAACTGAATCAAATACCAAACATATCGATGTCTGTTCTGCGAGTAGCGACTTAACCAAGCGAAGTCGCCGCAGCTGGACGACGTCCACCTTCTGACACGATCTGTCGTTTGAGTTCATCTCCAATCAGCCTTCAGTGTAACGGATTTATTGGTTTGTTCTGGTCGCTGTATGTTGGCGCTCTCTTGAATCATGGTTACTGGGCTGCTCTGTTTTATTTCCAGTCAGCAACTTTTCTAATGGCTGTACATTATCTTTACCTTTCTTTAGTTACTCTGACTGATGTTGATGTTTTTCTACGATAGAACATTTCTTCACTTATTATATATTATTTTAAAGAAAATCAAGGCACTGTTTCAGGGGCAGAGGTGAAATGATGACATATTAATGACATAGAAACATATTTATTAGAATTCAACTAACTTTGTATAAAGTCATTTTCCATATTTTGAAAATAGCAGTGGGACCAATATTGAGCCTTATGGAATCCCTTCAATGAAGTACTTTATGTTTAACTAGAAATGAATGTGTTTTGTAAAGAAGTCTCCCTGGTTTCGTTATACACCTTGTGATACTAATGACTGAGTAAACCACAGACGTATCAGCACCGTTATAGCTGATTAATCTTTTTTTCTTTTCCTCGTACGATGGGATGCCTGTGTTTCTGCAATAACAGTTTTACTTCTTCTTTCAATTAACAGAATATGTTCAGTGTGGTATTCGTGCTTTTCCTCTCTTAAACGTGGCAGCTCTGTTCATTAATCCTTCTGTCAACGAGTCAGTAAAGCAAACAGCTGAACTGAAACACGCTGTAAAGCCGAGCGGAGCTGCAGGATATCGTCTGCAGATCGGGTCTGGATGGGCTGGATGAAACTAAAGTGTGTGAATCTCGCCGTTCTCAGGTGTGCGACTGGTATCCGTTCTGGGACAGCGACAGGGAGCAGAAAGGAAACAGTCTGCAGGTTCACCTCATGATGGAACACTATCAGGGTTTATATTACTGCAGAGTCCAGTACCAGAGGAGGAACCAAACACTCAACTTCACCAGGAGCATCAACGTCACGGCCATCTGTGAGACACCGTTTCTGGTAACTCGCATACAGAGATTACAGGCAGTAACTGTGCAGGTAACCGGTGCTCTCATTTACTCTCAGTGCCCCTCTCGCTGCCCAAAGAGCCCAGCATCATGAACCCCACACATGACCAGATTTTCACAGTCAAAACAGGTACGTGAACAAACCCCCCGAGCGCTGTTCAGTCATCTTTGTCTTTGCACGTTTCTCCTGTTTGTACTGCAGCTTTACAGCTCAGAGGCCTCGAGGACGTGCTAAACGCTCCTATGTGTAGATTTAAAGATTTGCATAAACTTCATGAGCATTTGACCGTCCCTGCCGTGACTTGGAGATGCCGGTCAAACGTGCCTTGGGCTTTACCTTGGGGCCCATTGTTTGGTTCATATTGCTGGCACTAATTCAGAGTCCTGGTGGGCTGTGGGTTCAGTGGCCTCATGGTCTTTCTGGCTCTGCGGAGCGATGACCTCCAGCTTCAGCACCTCTCAGTCTGAGACCAGGTTCCCATCAGGAACAGGCTGGAGTGCCCGTTCCTTTGGGAACAGTGTGGAGGAGACCCCGGGGCAGACCCTGAACGAGAGAAAATGTCTGTTGGCTGGAATGTGTCATGATGAGGACCGGAAGGAAAAATCAAGTTTTTAAGGGTTTTCTTTGTGTCGTCGTTCACCCTGAGCTGCTGCAGTCGTGTATTGTGGAGACCCTGTTTGTATGCGAGGCAGCAGACGCATTGATCGGTGCAGATGACAGCCGGAGGTCGCTGTTGACGGAGCGATAGTGTTAATTTGTTATTGATCAGAAACGATTGGTCAAAATGGAAAACGTGCAGACGAATAAAAAATTGAAAGAACAGAAAAACCAAAACCAACAGAGCTCACATGTTAAATAAATAACTTGATGTGATTGGCTGTCCTGTGACTTCTTCACAGCAGGAACATAAACCCTGCTTGAATAAAACGTGCTGCACAGATATCTTTGAACCCATTAAGAACATTTTGAGTGTAATGAGGTTGATCTACAGCAGCCTTCAGTCCTGCTCACACTGATGAACACAAAGGTCTGCACAGACGCCACGTCTCTCATTAACACAGAGGACGGGGACAGGGGTGAATCTAACCAGGCTGATTTGTCCAGATGTGCATGGACAACATCAGCAGTTGATGGAAGAGTCGTGTGGCTCTGTGGAGGAAGTTCTTCCACCTGCAGCTGGACTCTGAGGACGTGACGGGCGGCACTTCGTCTGCCAGCAGCTTCTTTCAAACTGGCTCTCTGAGACTCGACATTCACAAAGTTAATCGTCCGCTCAGAATTAGTGGAAGCTGCGGGAGAACGTCTCATAAAACAGAACGAGCTGCTAACGGCGTGCACACGCTCATCAACGCACGCGACATGCACACACAGTGTGAGTCGGTGCCGATGGAGGCGAGCAGGACTGCAGCCAGCAGGCTGATAAATGTCTGAAGGAAACGACTGCCGCAGCGCCGTCATCAGCAGCAGTTTAAGACTTCAATATCAGCGTCATTGTCTGTGAAAGGAAAATAAAGTCATGAAACTGCAGCTGCGTTTTCCAAAGCTGCAAACACTGCGACTCCAAAAAGTTTGAACGGGTCGTTAATTAGACCGAATTACTGCATTTATGAAGCTGTGCAGCAAAGAAACATCGAGATATAAAAACACGCTCGGGAACATGTGTTCTGCACGGATCGTTTAATGAACCGCAAATATTCAACAGAAATGAATCCAGAGAATACACTAAAATCACTTTGAGTCATGTCCGTCACCAAGTTGGACGTGTGCCGCTCATTTCCAGCTCCACGTGCAGCTTTGCGCGAGTCGCAGTTCAAAACGACCACATTAGGATATTCCCACTCTATGGCATCATGCAGATCCACGAGTGGAGTGAACTGTTTAACGTGAACATCCACGCCTGCAGCAGGAAACACTTTACCTTCATCCTGCACTGAAATGAATATCCTTCTGTCTCTTCAGGCACCGAGGTGCGTCTGGTGTGCAGAGGTCAGCTTCCGTTCGTCCTGGACAAACCGTGGCGGGAGATCTGGTGGACAGTTGATGGGAAGACGCTGGACAAACTTCCTGATCGATTCACACAAATTAACAGGTGCGAACAGAGCGCGTGCGCCAGCGGCCGCTCTGCACGGGCGCTTGTTATAAAGTCACATCTTCAAATAAACTTGATGATAAGAGCGCTGACCACTGCTAAGGTTTTTGCTTTTATTTGGGTTTTTCATTTTAAATGACGCCTCCTTCACTTTCATCAGCGTCTCCTATTTTTGCACCGTTGGAATTAACTCCAAACCTTTCAGTAAAAAGCTCAAAATAGTGAATTAAAGTTCAACTCAAAGAGTGTTTTACAAAAACAAGATAAAATGTGTAAAGTGTGTCTGTAGCCTCAGTGCTTATAATGTGAAAGGAGCTGTTTAAATGTAACAAACTTGAAACACTACTTTATTGATATATATACTAGGCTGCGAGACATCAGCAGCACAGCATATTTAAAACAACTCGAACTATCAGACGAAAGCAGCGGAGAGTAAATTCCTGCAGAAAGCGTGCTTTTATTTTGAAATGTCACTTCTTTTTGTGCTTTGAGGGTGGTGAGAGACCACTTCAGGGACCTGACTATCGAGAACATCCTCGTGATCCAGGACTTCCAGTCCAAAGACCTGAAGCGAGAGTTTTACTGCTCCGTGAAGAACGAGCGAGGCTTCGATACCCGCAGAGCTCAGCTGGAGGAGGAAGGTGAGGAAGCGCTGCTCACGCCGTGTGGATGTTTCACATTAAAGGCTCGTCATGCATCTGAAACTCAAGCTCAGTAAACACTTTCCAGATGAGCTTCAGGTCTCAGGGAACAAACAGGAAGTTCGATTTGGGAATTATGGTCCTGGGTGATCCCCACCCAACACCTGTGACATCTTTAGTAGACCAAGGTGTCGATGACAAAACCATAGATAACGTCCAGCGTAATGTAGAACTCCCACTGTGGACTCCCACAGGGGGCGCTCTTGAGCTCGAGCAGCGTTAGATAGAAAGCATCAAAAGCACAGATGTCGTTCCATTTCTTACAGGTTTGTTACAATGAAATGATGAAGACCCCCTGCCCTGTGTTGTTTTCTGTCCGTGGGGGCGTGGCTTAGCCGTCACTGAGGCCTCAGGTGTGTTTGTGTTGCAGTGTCGCTGCCCACCGTGGAGCTGGGCTGCGGCCTCGGCGTCACTCTGCTCCTCATGCTGATCCTCTTCGTGGTTTATCACGTCTTCTGGCTGGAGCTGCTGCTGCTCTATCGCTCCTGGTTTGGCACAGACGAGCGGCACACAGGTGAGACCCCGCCCCCAGCTCCCTCCACCTGCTCGCCCGTTCCCTTTATGACCCGCAGTCAGATAAACCCTCAGACGCACCGTTTTTATCGCCTTTTTGTGCGATTATGATTCTGCATATTCGGGGTGTAAAACACGAGGTAATAAAGCTACAGCCTTGTTTTTGGCCAGGTAACTGAAATATCTGCAGTGTCACTTCACTTTTTATGCCCTGACACTAAATTTCTCCTCTACGAGTCGCGCTGCCTGGCTGCGCTTGCAGCATTTAGTTTATTAAAGGAGAACGTTTGTGACCCTAAAATCACTCCAGAGCTACATGTTTGCGTTCGAGGACACTCGGTCAGCTTCTCACAGAAAAATCCCCTCGCTTTATCTCGATCGGAGGCAAAATTTGACAGTTTTCACATGTCGTGGTAGAAAAAGATTGTATCTTATCTGCAAATGAAACTTGTGCATACCAGAAATGTCACACAGGACGTCTGAGCAGTGTGTGCAGGGACGTTTTCATGTCATGTGGAAAAATGGGAACAGACGTGGAGAGCAGCGATTCACTGAAACATGCAGCATATTTGAAAAGTCCAAAACCTTGAGTGAGACTGTTCAGTTTAGTTTTGTAGAGAATGAAGAAGAAGAAGGAGGAGGAGGAGGCGCTTTATCAGATCAGTTTCCACTCACTTTTATCTCGCTGACTCGACATGTGTGGGTGACATTTACGTCCTGACTTCCTGACGACTGAAGCTCAGAAGTTTCCCCTCTGTAATGGAGTGTGTGTGTGTGTGTGTGTGTGTGCGTGTGCGTGTGTTCAGATGATAAGGAGTTCGACGTGTACATTTCGTATGCGAGGAACAGTGAGGAGGAGCAGTTTGTTCTGTTGACGCTGCGCAGAGTCCTGGAGAACGAGCTCGGGTACTCGGTGTGCATCTTCGACCGAGACAGCCTGCCAGGCGGGAGTGAGTACTCACGTGTGCTGTCACACACACCACACACACACACTGAACAGGTGAACCAAAACACACGTCATCCATCCATCCTTTCATCCGTCCATCCTTCATTATCCCTCTCTCCCTGCAGCCATCACAGATGAGACTCTGAGTTTCGTGGCTCGCAGCAGGCGCCTCCTGGTGGTCGTCAGTCCCGGCTACGCCTCGCAGGGCTCCCAGGCTCTGCTGGAGCTTAAGGCCGGCATTGACACTATGGCGCTAGCTGGGCACCTGCGGGTGATCCTGGTCCAGTACAAGCCGGTCCGGAGGAAGGGCTGGGTCAGGGAGCTGAGGCGGGCCCGGGTGGCTCTGGCGCTGGTCCGATGGCAGGGGGACAAGTCCAGAGAGCTGTCGTCACGCTTCTGGAAGAGGCTGAGGGTGGAGTTGCCCGTGAGGAGGGTTAGCAGCCGAGGGGAGGACGAAGAAGAGAGCAGTAAGGAGGTGGCGCTGATGAGGCTTCACAGTCAGAACAGTACAAACTCCCAAACGGGGCTGATCAGCAACACCGTCAAAGACCCGCAGAAAGTCCTGAATTCTGCAGCGTAGCAGCAGCTCTCTGAGAACAGTTACAGCTGATGGAGCTCAGCCTGGGGAAGGCTCGTGGTTTCTCTGAATGAGAGTCATGCTTTTGACCAGGACTGACTCAGATTTATTCATTTTATGGAACAAAGTTTCATTTTCCCTTTAAGGATATGAAAAAGTCCACAGCCATGCTAGCAGCTCTGTCAGTATTTACACCAGAAAACATTTCCCATCAACAAGCTAATGTTTTTATCAGTGTCGCATTATGAACAAATGGCACGTTTCAGCGTCCTGGGTTAATGAGACTGTGCTCCACCTTGTTTCCTCTTCAGGTGATGTTTGGCCAAAACCACTTACAGATACCCGCACGGTTTCCTTTGGCCTCTGAGCAACGACACGCGATGTCATAGTGTGACTTGTTTTGGACAAAGTTTCAGTTTTAAATGTGGCCGTCGCATTTTTAACCCAAAACCACAATATTTGCTGAAGCCGACCAAGTTCTTTATGCCTAAACATAGCTGCGTAGCTCTTGGTGCTTAAATATAACAGTTTACTCTTGACTGTGGTTGACATAGAACACCATGTGAGTACAGTAGTCAAGTTTATTTCTATGAACTATATAATCATTGACCAACAGGCTGCACAATAACCAAAACCTCCCAAATGGAACAAAATAGTTCAAGTAATTTAAAAACGGTTAAAAAATACGGTTGGAATGAACTATGAATTTTACAAAAACGTAAGGTAGAAAAAAACGGAATAACTTCTTACATCTAGCTGAGAACAGAGGATTGGCTGCTCGACACCGTCGGTGCAGGTCGAGCCCAGCACGTGCAGCTCAGAGGACAGACGTCCATGTATGTGCGAGCCATATTTCACACTAATCATCTAACAGCTGTGCAGATATTTAAAAAGGAAAATGTAAATCTCCCTGACAGGTTTGTAGCTTGAACCTATTCGCTGGAACGTTGAAGACAATATAATTACACAGCAAGCAAGACACGAAGTAGACAAAGTTCTTCATGTTTCTCGTGCACGGGAGAGAACCGGACAAACGCCGTTCCTTCGCTTGACCCCAGTTGCTCTCGTCCGCTCCCCCGTAACACTGCTCTTTTATTGAGGTAACATGAATATGCATAGGTTCATTAACATATGACGTCTACATACAAACAAAGAGTACCGTGTGTGTGTGTGTGTGTGTGTGTGTGTGTGTGTGTGTGTGTGTGTGTGTGTGTGTGTGTGTGTGTGTGTGTGTGTGTGTGTGTGTGTGGTCAGAGTGTGACCCCATAAATAACTTCCCTAAACCTGCTGGTCTGGAAGTCCAGCAGTTCATCTAAACAAAAGGCACTTAGCCTAAAACAGATACAGCCACGTTTATCCTACCATGAAACAATAAGACAAGGTACGACCTCTCCCATGCTCCCAGGATGTAGGTGTGCACACAAAGTTTGCAGACTATTAAGGCTCAAACCTCTACCAATCTACAACTAATTATAAAACTCTAAGCATATATAAGTAGATATTTCTAAGCATAAATGACAATCAACAATACAAAACCTAACATTCCCCCCTTTTTGACCTTTATGCTAGAAAAGTTATGATCACCTCATGTTTGACAGTTTCAGTGCAAACATTTTTATACACAGCATATGTCAATCACCCTAAATTACTGTAACCGTACACAGTTTGACAAATGTATTAGCAGTTATCCCATTCCTCATTGATCTCATCCAATGGCAAACTGCATCCTACGAGCAAACAAATGAATTGTTAATTTAATAGTTAAAATAAGAAAGTAACATTTTCAAAAACATCCCAGCTTTGCTGTGATCACCCATCATCTATGCAGAGTGGTTTGAGTTCTGCAGGGCGTCATGAATGTCTCTTCCAGTTGTTTCCATCACTGTCCATAGGACCAGAGTAGAATAAGCATTCAAACATACCAGTTGGTTTTGTTGTTTGTCAACATGGGTCTCAGCTATCATGAAAGCTGCAGACCTCTTCAGCACTCTAGTTTTATGGCCTCTACCAACCCCCATCACCTCACTTCAGGCCTTCGTCCTGCGAGGGGGGTACTTATGACTCCTCCACTGTCCACGCTCTGCAGAAAAACCCCTCTGTGGAAAGGGTGCTGGGTCCAGTTATCTTACTGCTGTTATGATCCCAGCAGTCTTCAGAGTGTCATCATATGCACAGTGCAGTGGCACAGCATTAGGTGATGTTCATAGGAAACTGCTGTCATCACCACCATAGCTTCTGGTTCATGTGCTTTTCATAGAATCATGATGCTGATGCTATGAACGCTCTACACACATGAGTCAAGATGCAGAAAAACTGCTGCACATCTGAAAGAAGAAGCTGAACTCACAGAAACGCTGCACACTCCAGTTATCACAGTTATCATAGTTCTGTTTCCCTCTCTTTGATGAGTTCTCAGCCAGCTCTCGATCTGATAATGTGTAGCTTGCTCATCAGCTCAGAAGAGACCACAACGCAACCTCACACAGTGGTTGCGTGCTTTGCCCCACAGTGGCAAAGACGTGCACTTTCATATTCAATTCAGCTTCTCCATCATGTACTTTTAGATGTTTCATACAGGGTTCAGCATATTAGTTGTTTTCACAGGTGTGCTCTACATCTCAACAATGGCTCATAATAAGACGACAGTCTTTCACACAGGTCAAGTGCCTCTATGCACATCATTAGTTTAAATATTTACCTATTTTACTTCATCTCATATGTCATTGTACTGAATTTGAGCAACCACAAGCTTAATGCAGATTACTTTTAACAACTATCCACCTCAATTAAATCTAAGGTCTGGAGCACAGGCTGTTGTTGATCAGGGCAAGCCAAAGAATAATCTAAGCATTTTGTGTCAGCAAGGGGTGGGGGAAAGCCATTCACCAGAGCATATCTTAACTGCTGCTGATGTGGGCTGGCCTTCTCCACACACTCTTCAAGGCGGGTTTTTTTTTTCTGAAAATTTCTAAGACTTGAATCTAAACATTTTACAGCAACCAATTTACCCTCAAAATCACAGTTTTGTATTAGAATATGAATATCTCGCGCTGCTGGGAGTGAATTCTTGCATGAATGCGTTGTCTCCCTGTGATGCAGTCTTACTTGCTCAGGAACCTATGATAACAACAACAACCGTGTCACAGACCACACCTGCTCCGCAGCATTCACACAAACGCATATGACAACAACAACAACACAAATTAGGCCTACTTCGAACTCTCACCGTTACACTCGGGACACCGACCCAATCTTTCGGGACCCTAACCCAGTCGCGCGACAAAACCCAATGAAGGGACACTCGGGACACAAACCCAGGGCGATTTCTCGGGACACAAACCCAGTTGCGGGACACAAACCCAGCTTCGGGAGACAAACCCAGTTGCGATTATAGAGTCACTCTCCAACTTACTTGGCGTTGCTTAGCATCTCGGGACTTTACTACAGGAACTTCCTGACTGACGTCAGTCTTTCAGCGTGTCTCTTCTCCCCTCGGTGAATGTCGACTCCAGGGCTCCGGCTCTCGAAGGACCAATTAATCGTGCTTTGGGGAAAGGAGTTCATCTTTGTGGAAACCGTGATTGTTTGAAGTGGTTCATTGAACATCAACGTTCAAGCGTGGATGTTACCGTCCTTACTGCAAAGCTGCTAGCATGGCTAAAAACGAGCTTCAGACTAACATTTTTAAAGGGTTAGTTCGTTAGTTAAAATGCTGAAAGCGCCCCTAGAGGCTGCAGTGTTCATTACAACAGGAAGTCTGTGTTGTCAGTCCTGGAGCTGAAGTCACGATGCCGTTAAAGCTGGTCGCCCTCAAGAGCGGGAGGAGGACGATGCAGATGCTTCGATAGAAGTGTTTGTTTTACAGGTTTTCAATTTCACTCATTTTATTTTAACTTTGATATTAGCTGCCATTTCATCATCTACAGTATCCACTCATTATCACATGTGTCATTATCACATTTATGTATTTCATTTTTTTTGTTTGTCCAGAGTTAAAAACTTTTGTGTTTTCTAAACTGGTGCTTTATAAAAGAGGTCTGGTTTTACTTTACAGTGTTTTGTGCAAACATGCACAAAATAGCCTTAAACACATGTTAATCAAATCGTAACACACAGTTAACACACTAATAGACTATAGAGGTGGATTAAAATCAAGTCCTATATCTGTATCATGTTAGCATTCAGTGTTAGGTTCATATGGGTTCTATCGTTTTTTTCTACATATCTGTTAAAAACCAAAGGTCACCTGTTGGTGGGACTCGTGGAGAGGTGTCAGGATAACAAAGTGGGTAAGAGTCATCCTCGGGGAGGGGGGGGGGCCATGACCATCTATACAAAATTTATTCAAATCCATACAATGGATGCTAACACATCACATGTGCCACAGACGGGGAGCATTTCCATTTATATATCTGTATGTCCTCTGTAGCTGAATGTAGTCGTCATTTTAATTGGTTACAAAGAGCACAACACCTGCCTAATGAGCAGGTCACTACACAATCACCTGTAGTGTGTATGAAAGATACTGACTTATCTGAAAATACCCACTAAATAACCACCAGACAGTCGTAAAACTTAAAGTGCGACACAAACCGGAAATGAATAGTTTGCCTTCAAAGACAAAGTTCTGCCTTAGAACTGAAATCCACTCAAAAAGTACAACTTTTACTTTGAAGGCAAACATGGCAACAAGTGATTTCATTACCGCTCAGTAGTTGACAGTGTTTTCAGACAAATCGGACACTTTCATCCAACGTAGGTGCAGCTACAGCAATCTGTTAGCATCCAAGGTCTTTGGTACAACCAGTTTCACCCAGTAACAGCAACCTCCAGGAACCAGTCAGGGAACACCCACATTTTCTTAAAGACTGGTGGGTACGGTTACCTGTGTGATTTGTGCGTGCACACATGTGACATCGCTTGGATAGTTGTGACGTTGAGGAGTTTTTGCACAGACGCCAGCAGAGAGGTAAAGCTGGGTGTCATCTGCATAGAGGAGTTATCGTACCTGCTAAACAACACAAGAAAAACCAAGTATGGATTCATGCTTCATGCACTGCAGGTTTTAGATATCAGCATTGAGTAACCTGTTATTTGTTTGTTAATTACTGTGCACTTTCTTTATTTTCCACTTTATATTTGATATTTCAACAAAAAATCAGCTCTCATTGTATATTTTTCTTACTAAAATATGCTACGCTATTTATCTCTAACCTGAACAATCAGTATTGTAATGAGAGAATGCATCCTGCACTTTGTCACGCTGTGAACTGTGGTTATTTTATTTCTGTTTTTTGGTATAAAAGTCTTTTCCTTTCACCATCATTATTCATGTCAGTGTTTTTTATTTGATGTCTTCCATTTTCAGAATCACACACACAAAAATAAAACTATGCCTCGGTCGTAGCTTCCCTCCACACCATGAATGAATGAAGCCCCTGATATCTGATATTTTGTGGAGAACATAAATGGTAAATGGCCTGTATTTATATAGCGCTTTTACTAGTCCCTAAGGACCCCAAAGCGCTTTACATATCCAGTCATCCACCCATTCACACACACATAAACATAAACATAAAGACAATGTCTCCCAGTTTGATGTGTCTTCATGAAGATTTGCAACTAAATGTCCAACATTGACATATCTCAGGTGAAGAATCCCTTTAATGTTATGGTGAAATGTTTATGCAGATCTATCCGTAACATTTTCAGTAACTCTGGAACGATCAGACAAACTAAAGTTGCCACGTCTCCTTCGTGGCAGAGCTAAAAGTACCCGTGTACGTGTGGATGTAAGCTGAACCTTGAGCTGCAGTCCTTGAGTCTTTTTGTCTGTCCCCTGTCAGACCTATCAGAGGCCATCCTGCAGTCAATGCAGCGGAGCCGCCGCCTCCTCTTGGTTCTCAGCCCAAACTTCCTGGCAGAAAAGAGCTTCAGTCTCCTGGAGTGTCGTCTCGGTCTGTACCTCGAGAATAGTCTCCGAGCCTCTATTATCGCTGTGGTTTACCGCTCAGTCAGCAAACTGGCCTGCGTGGAGGTCCCTCAGCTCCGTCAGGCCACCATCACCACCGTCACATGGCGAGGAACCCGATCTGAACCGCGGCGCTCTCGCTTCTGGCTCAGGCTGAGGCTGGCACTGCCCGTCCGCCCACTCGCTCTGGGCAGGAGGTTGATCGACAGCACATCATCGCACTCAGACCTGGCTGCCATGGCCCTGCAGAGGGCTCAACGGATCCAGAGCCAGAGCGACAGAACCAATCAGGGCCACCGAAACGGGCGTACCAATGTTAGCCGCAGAGACAGGCGGACGCAGCCCAGAGGGTACCTCAAGAGAGGGGTCATAAATATGGAGGAGGGGCCACAGCACAGCAGGAGTTGCTCAGGGTGCGCTGGGTTTATGGGCAATGTAGAGGGGGCAGGGGTGGAGCTTACAGTAGAGACACAAACACAGCAGGAACCATGCGATAGGACAGAAGTTCGTTCAGACCCGGTCCCAGAAACACACCCCAACCCAGTTCCTAACTCCGCCCATGATGCTCACTGCTCTCCTAACCCCACCCTCATACACCACCTAGATTCTGACTCCGCCCTCACTATCAGTCCGGAGAACAAAATGGGGAAACACAACCAGCAGCAGGCGGTGAGCAGTTCAAGGACGTCTGAGGAAGTTCTTCCATCGTAGAGGGAAAAGGGGTGGAGCTTGTGGTGAAAATGGCACCAACTCCACCCTTTGATAAAGACCTTTATTTCTAACTCAAAGGAGATGCTGCATTCAAATGACGTCAGGAAAATACAAGTGTTTGGGAGGTCAGAAGAAACATTAAGATGGGTTTGTCCTGAGGGAGGCGATAGACAGCAAAGTCCAGGGGTAATTCAAATCTTTAGAGTTCATCCTCTGGAGAGCAGGAGATCCGTATATTTCAGGATGATCTAAATCAGCGGTCTCCAACCTTTTTTGTGCCACGGACCGGTTTATGCCCGACAATATTTTCACGGACCGGCCTTTAAGATAAATGCAACAAAATAAAACTAGTACCGGTACCGAAAAAAAGATTTATTCATATCACACGTGAAAAGACCCAGGAAAACCGAGTTAACGATAAAAACAATAACAAAATAATGCTGAAAACCGATAAAAACCCTGAAAACCATACATTTCACACCTGAGCCTCAACTCTCGCGCCCCGGTACCAAACGACTCATGGACCGGTACCGGGCCAAGGCCCGGGGGTTGGGGACCGCTGATCTAAATGGCAGATCTTGAAGGTTTCAGAACTTCTGCAATAGTACAAGAACTACGCTTATGAACAAAAGTACTGGGTCACATCTCCTAATTATTGAATTCAGGGGTTGTCAGTTTGAATTGAAGTAGGTGCTGTAACAGGAAACCATTGTTGCATCAAGTCCGACTTCCCTCCTAAATGTTTCACCACGCTTTCGGGGGTATTATTTCAAAGTGGAAGCTTTTAGGCACTCGGCCATGCAGTGACAGACTGTGTAAAGTAATTGAACGAGGTCTCGAGTGTTCGGGCGCACAGTTTGCAAAAGTCGCCGACGCTCTGTTGAGTCAAAGGCTGCAGCGCTCCAAAGTTCCTCTTGCATGGCCAAGCAGCTCTTACAGCTGTCTTACGTAGGTGGTCCCGTACTTTTGTCCATATTGAGGAAGTTAATACACCTTTTAATAAACCAGAGTATTGTTTCCCTTATTTGGTCTCTAGTAAAACTGCATCGAGGCCACAGAGAAACGCTGCCTTAAGGACAAACTCAGGGACAAAGTTTTCAGTGTCTTTCCTTAATTCACAAGATTTACAGCTCACAGTGAAAATATGAAACCAACACAACAAAACACTTTGAATCTTTAAGGCTTTTATACGAGAATCAACCTCAAAATTGAGCTGATGCTGAAGTGCCAAAATCTGCAGTTCCTCTAATGGCCTCTTGAGGCTCCAGCAGTGAGTCAGTCCCCACAGATGTTGAAATGTCTGATCTTACAGCAGAAATCAACGTGTTTACAAACGGTTTCGTTCTCTTTGGCTAACTCTCCTGTTTAAATGATCTTAAGGCTTAAAATTTGCATTGTTGGGGGTGTGGCCTCTTTGATTGACAGGTGGACAAAGGGGCTGCTGCTGCTACACCCACTGACGATAAATGACAAGAACATGAGAACAATCCAGGTTCATGTATCATGGATGAAAGTAGCTCATCAGCCCGCCACCACACGACAGGTGACGACACTAGCTGCTAACAAAATCACAGTTCACCTATAAAATAACTGGAAATGCCTTATTTTTATATATCTTACTTTAGTCTCTGTGTTTTCTAATAGAAAAGGAGTCCCTCGTTATTTATGTTGATTTCATAATGTTTCCACAGCCCCGTCTGTTTTCACCCGAGACCTTTAATCAGTGTTATCTCCTCTTGTAGCTTTGCTGTTTCTGCATGTCAGCGGCTGTTCTCAGATCAAACCCTGCTTTTCTTTGATGACTAATAAAGAGATGGCACTGCTCATCTTTACGTGGACAGACTGAACGTGCTTGTACGTGATGTGATACCATTTCTATAAAGAGACACTGGTTAATAAAAATCTATGTTGACGATGATAATTGTTTGGCATCTGAAATTTCTTTTAATTATTCATTTTTAGTGGATTGTGGAAAACGTGCTGAAACAGTTGAGGTGATTGTTTTTTCCACCTCTGATGGAGGAATGTGTTTCACCGTCAGATGTCTTGGCTCTTTGGGAGCACATGTTTAATGCTAATGATTATGAGCTTCTTCTGTGCTTTACTGACTGAGGCTCAGAAATAGTCACTGAGCAGCTAAAATGTAGTTGCAGGACTTTTATTTTGACATTCTCATCAAACGTCTTTTCTTAATCACTTTTCCTGACACAGGTTCAAACATGTTATGGCATGAAATGGAAAACACATTATCATTAATGAACATGTTGGTCCACAGCTATGAATTGTGGGATGTCATTAACTGCTTTCCTTTACAAAGGATCCTCCAGCGCATCCTTTGCTGATGTGATTAAGAAAGCACTTCTGGGTCATTTACACAACTTCCTAAACAAATCTGATCCGTTGACGGTAACAAGTGACTTCAGGTGGGAAAATCAGCAGAAACGTAAATGAGAGGCTAAATCAGCACAAACCAGCAGGTGTCGCTGTTCGACCACCAGCCTGAGTGTGGGAGTTCCTGTGTGTCCAGAGTTAGTACGCACAGTCTGCGTATCGCCTCTGTTTTCATGAGGTTTATATATTTATCAGGGCAGCACGCATGGATTAATAAAAAACCTGAATTCTTACTGTCAACTGTCACAACCCCCAGAAAGTCTTTCTACACATCACGTCCCGCCTAACTAAAAAGAGTGAAGTGGTTCCAAGAAATCTGTCAGTTATTAACATCTAAGAAGAAGCAAAAGAAATTAACCATGGCCAACAGAAGGCGCGCCAAAGTTACCAAAGAGAAGGGAAGCCACTCAGCTGGGAGATCTGAGCCTTCCCTCTGACATAAACCAACATCAGAGCCGAACCCAACAGGAACAGAGCCACGAGAAACTAAGGAAGTAACAGGAAAGTGAAGCAAACACAGGAAGGCTTGTTATTAATCTCTGGCTCCACAGAGTGTCTTTGTACTGTCTTCATGCTCTCCCATTCCCTGTTGGTCACTGGGAATGTAGACAGGCCACATGCTTCTGCAGGAGGTTTCTTCCTGTTAAAAGGGAGTTTTTCCTTCCCACTGTTGCCAAAGTGCTTGCTCATAGGGGGTCATATGATTGTTGGGTTTTTCTCTGTATTACTGTAAGTTTGTTACAATGTAAAGTGACTTGAGTTGTTGTGTTTTGATGCTATGTAAATAAAATTGAATCAATTGGGCGAGATTAGGTGGCTGGTTTCAGGGAGTTTCAGTTATTGGTCTGCTGGCCTGCTCTTGTTTTGTCTTTTAATAAACTGCTCCTGAGAATTACTGGTTGTAGTCTGGTTTAACTTTTCATCTTGTGATTCCTTACTCTTAGAAATTATCACCAAAGTACAAATGTAAGCACAAACTTTACTGACACAACCGTCTCATTCACCGGAGAATAGCCCGACGTCCAGGGACCAGGATGTGAGTGTATCCGTCCTGCGGTCCAGCTCCTCTCCTGGTGATTAGGTGAGCTCGACCTTCGTCCAGCAGGTATCTACCAAACTGCACAAACACGCTGTTTCCTCACTGCACAGGGGAGGCTTTGGCAGTTCACACGCCACCTTCAGCTGAGACACAAACCGCTGAACCCCGTCAGAGACGTATGAGCCAGAGACCAGTGACATTAGCTGTTTTTGAACTGCTGCAGTTGTTTTCTAATTAATTAATGTTTAAGTGGCGTCTTTGGCCGAAGCCCTGAAACACAAAAAACCTGAGCGTTAAATTTAAATCATCCATCATCTCCTGCTGTGTGCACGCAGAGATCAATAGCAGCTCATTGATGGTGTTCGACAGCTCGTCTGCAGAGAGCAGCAAACGCACCTCCGTGTATTTTAACAATGATTTGTGGCACAGTCTCACAGAAATGTGTTCCAGGAAACAGCGGCGTGAGAATCTATGCTCCGCCCAAAACAGCCAACAACACAGTCACAAGCAAACAGTTGGACTGGTGCTGCTTCACTGTCTGTCAGAACAATGCAGGTATGCTGCAGGGGGGCGACTGCTCCGCCTCCTCGCTGTGACAGCGACGCTGTGTGGACTATGAAGTATGATCATTTCATGCTACAGTATTTAAGTATTTGCAGTTACTAAACCTTCACATTCATAGACAGCAGCAGAAAGGCCGATGACTATAACAAACAGGCTCTATTCCAGGTCACTTCCACTAACAAACAGGGTGTTTCCACACGAAGAAACTTCCGTATCTCCGTCTCTTTTCTTTGCTTATCTCAGCAGCTGTTAAACCAATCCACTTCAAACTCGCTGGCTGTGTTTGGGGGGCTCTGATGAAGAGTAGTGCTGAGGTACTCTGGATAAGTGGTTGTCATACTTTGGCTGCTTCCCGCTCCGGTCCATGAGTAGGGGAAGGAACAGCCGTGACATTAATGCATTCACAGGCCTCTTAACTCTAATTTTAATCATTTTAACAAAGTGTCAAAGCCTAACTTACCTAAACTTAAATTTTACTCCCAAACCCCTAAAAGAGTCTGATGAGCTAAAAGCCCAGTGCAGTGTTCCTGCTACCGCGGTCTCAGACTAAAGCCTGAAATAATGGCGTGACTGTGACTGGTTGTATTAGCAGAGGGATTAGCTGGAGATATGCTCTATGAGCGCCACTGAGCATCACTGTCACCATGACCTTTACCCGCTCCTCTCATCTGTCTCTACCTGTCGCTCTTTACTCTGCTCGCACTAATAAAGCAGAAATGGCTTTTAAAGAAAAACAGGCTCATCAGCGTTTATTAATGCGAGCCGCTGCTCAGTCAGACCCTCTCGTCCCTGCCAGCAGGACGCCGCCGCAGCAGCAGGACATCGATTAAAAGTTTAGTTAGAGGAGTTTCCTCTGGCAGCGTCACAGATCCTCTGCATGCATGTTGGATTTATAAAAGATGAGCACGACAGCTGAACGCTGCAGTCTTCAAACTTTATTTACAGCTGCGCGTTAGCCTGAATAAACATGCATCAGAGCCCCCGGCAGCCCCGACAGAGGAAAGTTTCACCATCACGTCACTCGCCGCTTTGAACCCTTTTGACTGCTGCCATGTTGGTTTGTGGGAGCCATACATCACCGTATTTACAGTGGAACGCTATCTAGCTTCTATGGCTGCAACAAACTGGAGCTCTGACGTCTTGGACAGTTTATCAGAGGAACTGACCAAACAGCCGTCACATCATTGGTCAGATACAGAAGAAACACAATCAGTTCTTTTATAGCTGACGTGCTAAGGACAGGTGGAGGAAAGTGTAAAGGAAACAGAGCTGCACACACCCCATCAACCCCCCAACCACAGCGTTACCAGCTTAGATATTTATGTGTAATCCAGTCTGATGTTCCCAGTGTGGACTGGTTCAACTGGTTATTAATTACAGTGTGTGTGTGTTGCCTACTGTACCAAAGGTCGTCTCTGCAAATTTACATTCAATGCACGCTTGCAACACGCGACTGCCGTTATTTGATCCACCATTGACTGAAAATTCCTTCGCCCGCCTCCTCGACCTCCTCCGCCGCATTTCTTTTCACTTTGACTTTGATCAGTTTACTCTGATTTTCTCTGGAAACACGGAAACACGAAGACACGAATATACAGTCAGATGATCAAATAAGTACTTCAGGGCCTAACGTGCCAGTTTTGATATATCCGGATGTGGCGTTAGATGCTTGTATTGACTTCTGTCTCCTTACTTTTGCACAGTTGCTTCACTTCCGCAATGTTTTTAGTCCATATCGAATCCTCGTTCATCTTTCCTGAGCTTTGATCAGACCATAACTCTCGGTGTCCACTTTCGTCTTCCAGTCCTCTGTGACAGGAAGCAGAATTCAGAGCTGACTCCTCGAACCACAGCGGTGTGCTTGGATCCTCTGTAACGTCACTCTGTGGTGGTGGAAGAACTCGGACTGTTTGACATCATGAAATGACAAGAATAAAAATTAAGGGTTGTTCGATCGTTAACCTGTTACAGCTGAAGCAGGGGAAGCTGATGGACATTTACAGGTTTTTTCAGCATCTTTATGTATACAGCACACTCACACCAGCTCCATAAAATAAGCTAATGTCCTCTGACATCAATGACTTGTAGGTGACAGGTTTGTCCCCGTCCACCAGACACTTGCCCTCCAGCCCTTCCTCCTGGATCCAGGGCGGGGCCCCAGTCGCCCTGGCCTGGGCAGGGTGAACTGGTCCTTTGATTTTGTAATCATCAGAGAGGTTTTCTGATCTCACTGATTTTCCCTGATCAGTGATAGGGCTCACTGATAGGCACCCAAACCACTCCACTGCTATAAGCTCTCTGCCCTCAGCCTGCAGTCACAAGCTGTGAGCAGTGACTGAAAGAATGAAAGTGGATGAAATCAGTGGAAACGAGCTTCTTCACAAGGGCTCTCAGAGAGGGAGAGGGCCTTGATCATTTAGCAGGGACTCGGGGTTAGCATCTGACCAGGGTGCCTCCTGGACAAGATGTTTTGGGCGTGTACAGCTGGGAGGACAAGCGCCCGGTGGACCAGAGACCAGGGGTAGAGATTATGTTTCTGGGGTTGTTTGGGAGTCCTTGGAAGAGCTGGAGGAAGTGACCAGGAAGGGGACGTCTGGGCATCTCCACTCAGACTGACCCCCGACCTGGATGAGACGGAGAAACCTGTCATTTCCACAGTAAGCCAACATGGAGGCTGTTAGCCAGTTAGCTACAGAGCGTGGATCTGGCAGCTCCATGGATGGTAGCTCACGGGGACCTTTAACCTTTTGTCCAAATACGATTCAGTGATGGTTCCACCTCATTGTGTGTGTGTGTGTGTGTGTGTGTGTGTGTGTGTGTGTGTGTGTGTGTGTGTGTGTGTGTGTGGTGACAGTGAGTTAATTGTTGAGCAGAAGACAGTTGGTGTGTAGTTACTTATCATCACACAGAATGCCATTAGGACTCATCAACCATTAAACTCAGCGCGCGTGCACACACACACACACACACACACACACACACACACACACACACACACACTCATCTATATTTAATATGCTGATTTCTGTTCCTTAACACAAATTTTACCATTTTGCACTTTTTCAGATTGTCTCATATCGATTTTCCTCTTACTTTGGTTTTTATTTATTAATTATTATTAATATAAATAAGAGTGAGAGAGTCACAGTGTCTCTGCTCAGGTGTTACAATAAAGTTAGGCATCCATGCAAAACAGGATTATCTCTTATTAAATCCATCAGCTACAGATTATAAACCCATGATAAACCAATGAAAACGCTCGCTGTGCACCAACAGAGGCGACTGTGAAGTCTTAATTTTCATTTCTATTTTTTCATCTATTTTCTCCTGGCTGGCTGTTTGATCCTCGGCGTGTCCACTCGCCCTTCACTTCCTCATTGTTCTCTAAACGCACATTAACCCGACGCAGCGGCAGGACTCTCATCACATCTCATCAGGTTTTCTCTCTCACTGATCACTCCATCCAGAGGTCAGAGGTCAGCATCATCCATACACTTATACATGACGCATTACCTAAAAGCAATTAGCGCGACAACACGGCGGGTGCTCGGTCAGTCTGTCACCGTGTGTGTGTGTGTGTGTGTGTGTGTGTGTGTGTGTGCAGTCCTGACTGTGAAGCTCCCTCATCAATCAGCTAATTACTGTTAGAGAAGAATCGATATCGTTTAAACACACACACACAGTCCAGAGCAGTGTGTGCAGGCGTTCTTTATCTCGCCACTCTTCCTTCATTAATTGTTGTGTTTAAACAGGAGGTTAACGTCGCCTGCAGATTCATATTCCAAATGAATTTCTAATTAAAAGTCTCTCTGTTATTCTTATGGCACTCATACACTGAATCGTGTTGTTCTTGTGTGCATGCAGCGCTGTGCATCAGCAGGAAACTGGGACTGTCCTTCACTTTTAGCCTGGATGTACAGCTCTGGCTCTGCTCTGGTTTTATGTATCTGAACATAACTGTAGTTAGCAGGTCTTTAAATCAGGTGAATAAAAATGCACTAAAACACATGAGATACTACACTGTGTCATTATCTGTTTAACATAAACTGAGGCAAAATGCTGAAACACTGTGAAACACTGGCTGCAGCTCCGGAGGTCGTCTGCTAATCAGGAGGTTCGATCCCTGGCTGCTCCTCAGGCCAGATACTGAACACAGAGTTCCTCTCCGTGTGTGCACAAAGCTGCAGTCTTCCCAGGAGTGGACGTCCAACCCTGAGTTCAGACCGTGCAGGCCTCAGTTCGCATGTTAAAGGTTAAAGTTCATTACAGTAATATTAGACAAAGACTGAACACGTAAGGCTGTGTGACCTGACTGATGCTTCAGAGACTTTGAAAAGGTTCTTCGTGCCTTTATTTCATCGCAGCTTAACTGATGTAAAGCACTTGTTCAGGTGTCAGTGTGTAGTTGTAGCTGCTGCAGCTCAGTGGCTCAGTGACGCTGAGTGTTGCTGCGGAGGGCAGGTGGAGGTTTAGTGGGTGTAGAAGATGAAAAACCCCAGAAACCTGAGCTCAGGTCCTCCGTCCAGAAACTGAAACAAGTGGCGAGCTGAGAAAGCTTACCTGTGTGAAATGTGTCGACTCATTAGCTGCAGCAATCTGAGGCGAGCCAAGCTGTCGGGTTGTTTCCCGGGTAAGCCGGCGTGGATCGAGTTTCAGCCGGCCGCCCTCTTTAATGACCCCTCTCCCTGGCCGACACTCAGAGTCTGTGATCCAGAGCGACCCTCCTTTCACATTCCTGCCAGATTCCGGGTCCCTCCAGCCCTAAAAGAGCCTCCAATCTGTCGGACATCTGCAGCCGGTCTTAACCTTCTCATTAGAGATACCCTCCTCGGTCGGCCCGCCACGGACACTGCTCGCTCCCATCTTTCCCTCGGTCCTGCTTCGCTCTCAGGGGACCCGTGGCAGGGCCAGGACCCCATGTTGAGAACCCCCAGGGAGAAAGTAAAACCCATCATCTTTACCTGCGTGGGCGGATCGGGGTGGAGGAGGATGTGAGGGGGGCGTCTCTGGGGAGTCGCAGGCCTCCTTTTGTTCCTGAGAAGAGAGGGAGGTGAGGGCGAGGAGGAGGACGGTCAGACTGGTTTAACTGGTAACAGACGAAGAGCAAACTCACAAAACTTTAATTCTTAGCGTGCCTCGAATCAGAAAGCTTCCTGAAAACTCATCACACCTGCTACATCTGAATACAGCATCACTCCAATGTTTTTAGTGTTTCCAGGAGTGCAGGAGACGCCCGCGTGACCAAAAGTATGTGGACACCCTCTGCTGTCCTTTCAGGTCTGCATGTGATGAGGCTCTGCTGTCCTCAACACAGGACAGGGAAGTTTGGATTCAGGAGACAGACACTATCTCTACTTTCAAGATTAGGCCTCAAACTTTCCTTTTGGTAAAGCATATCCGGTTGTTCAGTCTGACGTCACTAGCCGTGTCTGGGTCTAAACTCTGCTGCAGGTCCATATATCAAACGATCACTGTGGCATTACTGAGAGTTAAAAACTGTCTAAAGTCTTTCATCTTTAATAAAATGATCAGCGTTCTGCTCTACCAGGTGTAACAACTGAGTTTAACATCCAGGCATCCATGAAAACGGAATTTATGACATTTAACGGAGTTAGAAGTTAGCAGGGAGTTAGCTCGCTAGCTTCTATCTAAATACAATATAGCATGTCCTGACTGCGGGGTTTTGGAAACAAATTCAAACGTACAGCTCTGTTATCACTTCCAGCATAAATGAAGACAGAAAACTAAACAGCAGTGACGTTTGTAGGGTTACTGAAGTTGGGCTAGCTGCTATATAATGATGTGCTACGTGACCGCTAGCGACACAGCTATGTTAGCATAATATAAACAAGCTAACTTTTTTTCCACTCGATAAAAGTTAACGTGAGTGTTGTCGGTGGTCAGGAACAAATGTAATCGCATGGCAGGATGCTGTAAAAGGACCAAACTTCAGCCAGGAGAACAACTGAGATAATCCATCCACATATGAGGTTAGTCATTCATATACTGCTGCATGGGCTGGGCTGTAGTTACATCCTAAGGTTTTAAAAACTGAGCTTAAATAAATGATTAGCGGAAATAAAAGCCGAGGGAGGTCAACAGTGATCACTGACTGTTTTAGGAGCTTTTTGAGATTAAATAGAAGAAAATACAAAACATAAAACATGTTAACAACACAAAAGCCATATTAAACGCAGACTACTTTAGGCCCGGAAGTAGGATTCGTCACGTCATCACTTAACAACCGGATAGTTAGAGCTGGAGCAGGTGACCCTGAATCCTCCCTTAGTTATGCTGCAATAGACTTAGGCTGCTTATTCCCATGATGCACTGGGTGTTTCTTCTTCACTCACTATGTGTTAGTAGACTTCTCTTGTTATTAATCTCTGGCTGTATCCCAATTCAGGGTCTGCAGCCTCAAGATCCTCAAGGGCCGCGTACTTAAAGACCGCTAAGGCCGGAAGTGCGAGGCTTGTGAAATGGGACGGTCTAGCCTCCGTCGCTCTGCCCAGGTTGCCTAGCAACCATGATACTAACAGCTGGAAACGTGTCATACAGCTTTGTTTGACAGAAATGAAGGAGAAAATCGTTTGTTCATTTGTTTGCTTGTTTCTACATGAGCTTTGATCATTCTCTGTAAGATTAAGCTCAGCTATTGAACGGCGTATATTTTAAAGTAAAGGCTTTAAAACCAAGTTAGTACAAACGTCACTGATGTCACATGACTTTGCCAACATGTGGCCAACAGTAATGTTTTAATGTTCTTAGTTATTAAACGTTTGCACATAAATAAGTGACATAATATTCAGCACTTAGTTTACTAAATTACTCTTTGGGCGCCCCTCATCCGCCGTTTTTTTTCGGCAAAATTATCCACACCCACCGCCGCGCTATGCATTCTAGGATATGTTGGGCCACGAAGTCTGCACCGCCACAGCCTTAAAGTTCAGGGAAATGAAGGACGCATTTGAGGGCTGCATTTCGAGCAGCCTTCGAATTGGGACAGCCTTCGTCGCGTCGCTGTGACGTAATCGGCCTTAAAATGCGGCCTTTAAGGCTGCAGACCCTGAATTGGGATACAGCCGCTGTCTCTCTTCCACAGCATGTCTTTATCCTGTCTTCCTTCTCTCACCCCAACCAATCACAGCAGATGGCCCCGCCCCTCCCTGAGCCTGGTTCTGCTGGAGGTTTCTTCCTGTTAAAAGGGAGTTTTTCCTTCCCACTGTCGCCAAAGTGTTTGCTCATAGGGGGTCATATGATTGTTGGTTTTTTCTCTGTTTGTATTATTGTAGGGTTATAGTATAAAACGCCTTGAGGTGACTGTTGTTGTGAGTTGGTGTATAAATAAAACTGAATTGAATTGAAAGGCAGGCGTCTCTCGGTGGTTGTCTGGGTGAAAACAGCTTGTGGAGTGTCTCAGTGAACAAACTCTTGGACAGATAATCTCTGAGATTTGAACCTCTAAAGTGTCCACGTCTTTGGTTCGGAACCAAACACCTCCAAGGAAATGAGCTTTTGTGGCGACTGAGCTAATGTCAGCTGATGTTGGGGTCAGACTACGCTATGGGCCAAATCTGTGCCCTGACATCCTAAATGGAAAAATAAAGCTCATAAAAAGCTTTAGTTTGGCCCACACACCTTCTAATAAATAACTGTGTTTGCTGTTTGACATGTTTGACATTTAGAGTCCAACACTTAGAAATGAAGCACATTTTATTTTTACGTTGGATAATGCTTTCACATGTAAACATATCTGATAGTTTAAACCATGGGTTAAGAAAATATTTTTCCAAATAATATGAAAACAATTTCATGTTAATTGGACTCACATGTAGGCAGACGGTGTTATCAGACACATTTTTATAGATATGGTAGAAAAATGAGATTTTAAAGTAAAACTTTGCATTTGAAAACAAAACAGCTACATGATAACATAAACAACAACAGCTTTGGGCACATTTGAATCAATTGTAATTTCAGCGATCATTGAAAAACTTTTGCTGAATTTATTGGTAGAATGTTCCTAAAAACACACCAGTATGGAAAACATGTGAAATATGGTTAACACCATCCACTGTGAACCATAAAAACGAACTTTTTCTGTTGTTTTTTTAAACCCCAAGTTTAAAACAGCAGTGATTTGTTTTAGTGATCATTTAAAGCTGACTCAGAAAGTGAATCAGACCCCAATGACTCTTATGTTAAACACTGCGAGAAGGTTGGAGGGATGATGGCAATCGTCATAATTAGTGTTTGAACTTGGTTTTGTTTTTTGATTCAGAGTAGTTTTACTTTTACTTGCTTTTACTTTTATTTCCACCCGCTGGTTCTTTTAAGGCACCAAAGTCTAGTGGGGTAGAGTTTGAAAAGGATGGTGGTTTGGGGTGAAATACACTCCTTTACAACAGTAACCTTTACCAGTTGTGAAATATGACCAGGTTTGTGCACAACTGTGAACATGTTTGTAACTGTTGGCATGATGACATTGTATATAATTTGGATTATTTTTTTTATCTTGTCAAGATCCATGTCATGATTGTAAATTGTTTAAGCTGTACATTACTTTGTTTGTTTTTTGTAGTCAACGTTTTGGTGCTTTTATTTTGAAAGTCAAGTTCGCTTACAAGTTGCGCTAGTTTCCTCTTTGGGTAGAACGAAGAAAAACACCTGTAAGCGCGCAGAAAGGATGGTTTTTATTGAAAGACATGTTAAGTGGACTTTAACTACACACGGTTAAACGGTTAAAGGAAACCTCAGAAGAACGGCGGCTAATTCCCTTTTTGCAGCATGCAGCCAACAAGGTATTTATTTATAGTGTTTGTTGTACAGTGTTTTTACTGCTGTGTCTTACGCTGAGTTTTATTTTGTTAATGCTGTATAGTTTTCACGGTGGCTTTGGAGAGAAGTCTTCAAATAAACCAGTGACAGAAAACCACTTGCGTCTGCCTGTGCTTCGAGGGAATTATAATGTTTATTTCTGCTGTAATGTTGGACATTTTAACATGACAGTCTTTAAGTGATGACGTATGAATACTGCTCTGTGTTTATTAACGTTGTTGTGTTTATAACATGTTTTAATGCTTTGTATGTTGTTCTATTGAATCTGAACAAGCCCCTAAAAACAGTCAGTGATCACTGTCGGCCTCTCTCAGTTTTTATTACCACTGCCTCAGTTTTGGAGCCTCTGGTGGACATTAGAGGAACTGCAGTTTTGGGCACTTTGGATTTGGCTTAATTTCCAGCCCCAGGGCTTAATGTTGGCTTCAGCACATTTCCAATGCCGTGGTCCATTTAAAAGTCCCTCTTGAACCATAGTCAGTAGGTCCTCAGCTAACTCGCAGGAGCCAACAAGATTTCAGAAATGAACTTGTCATCTGGTCATAATGGCTCTGGTCCCTCACTGACGTTCATGTGATACACATATATGTATGTAGAAAATACAGACTCAAAGCAGCAAAAGTTTCAGTACTATTATTTTTATGTGGCAGTTTCAAATACAGACTAAACGCATACAGGTGTTATTTTAGGCAGTTTTGTTAATTTGAATGTTTCATTAAGTTAAGATTATGTTTTTTTATTAGATCTATACTTAATAAAATGGTTTGGTTGCTCAGGCTCGTGTTTTTCTTTTCCAGTTGCTACTGTACTCTTAGCTTTTGGATTATTGAGTAAACAGAATGCAATCAAGTAACCGTCATTAATATAGGCATCATAAAGGCGACTTAAAGAGGTGTTTCCTTCAAGCTGTCATAGGACAAAGGTCTCTGAGCTGTTTAAACATCTGTCCGTGTGGTCTTCAAGATTAATCTTAGGGTCCTTCAAGGCATTTTTTGATACATTGTCTAAAAGCCATAGTGAGTCCACTTGAACTTGCTGTTCTAAAGGATCAGCCTGAGATGTTTATGCAGTAAGACAACGTGAGGCTTTTGATTGTCTTTCAGAGTAAGGACCATCTGGTTTCCTACGGTTCTTGTCTGGGAACCCAGGTAAAGTTCCACCGGCCCTCCACGTCCTTTCTGACAAAGGCCTGTCCCTGGGGGAAGCTGTGGGTCTTGACGCTGCTGGACGGACTGAGGGACATGCTGAATGCCAAATCTGTCCGGTTGCGAGGCGTATGTGGTGCTGCCGGAGGATGACATGGGCTCGTTGGAATGAAGCCACTAGCAGAACTCCTGGGTTGGTCTGCACCTGAAGGCAACACGGGGGTGGGGAAGCCTCTTTCCGCTGGTGGGTTGAACTGGATCGTGTCTTGTGATGGTGTCTGGGTTTCTTGTAGTGAAGACCAGTAAGAGTGATGGTCAGCAGGATTTCCCTCCAAAGTCTGGACTTGACTGAAGGCAGTGAGAGAACAGGTCTCAGCAGACGGGGCGCTGTAGGTCCTGGTCGTGGCTTCAGGAAACTCGTAATGTGTGCTCACTCGAGTGGCAGTGAAGTCGTCTGGGCAGTTTGAAGCTGACTCAGGAGGATTTTCACAGTTTGCTTCTTGGCATTCAGCAGCACTGTACCTACAGCTGGTTCCATGTGTTGCTCTTTGACAGTAACTGTGGACTGAAGTATCTGTGGATATGATGACAGGAGGGCCGAAAGAAGAGTTGGGATTGCATTCTGGGAATGAGGATGGATTGACGGCAGTATCGTAAACCAAACTCCTGAGGCTCCACTCAGAGGAGGACTCCTCGGATGTATCGATGGTGTCCCGATCCTTCAGTCCCAGAGTTCGAAGGACCCAGAGGTCCAGGTTTGGTTCTGAGCAAGCAGATGTCTCTAAAGACTCCGAGCAGAACTGGGCAGTGAGGTTCCTGCAGACTCTTTTGCTGATTTGTTGGGGGGGCGCTCGCTGATCCCCACAGAAACTGTCAAAGCAAGCCAGGCTTCTCTTCAGCTTCCTCCTCCCATCAGCAGTTAGTTTCTATAAGAAACAAGGACAGAATAACAGCAGTGTGTTATTATCTTCTTTACCGGTGGAAAACATTTAATGCTTTGATAGAGCAAAAGACATTTTGGACTGATATAAAAGTGAACTTTGAAAGACTTGAGATGTCTCCAGGATTAGTGATCAATGGTTTCATTAACAGTGTCTGAATGTTTCAGTTGGCATAATTTGTTTTACATAATTTTTCTACTTCTGTACAAAACATATTCATGTTAGAGCTACAGGGTGACGATGGATCTGAAGGCTGATAGGGTTGGTATGAAGTCAGCAGTGATGTGGACCCATACCAGTTTTTGTGTTAACGTGAGAGCTGAGGCTGAGGGCATACCTGGTAGTTTACTGAATAGTTCCTACCTTCAACTACGACCACAAGATAGGCGTTACAAGCAGTTCAGCCTTAGATATAAGGTGAGGAGGTCGGCCATTTGGAAGACTAGAGCGTCCACATCGAAAGGAGGCAGCTAAAGTGGTTTGGGCGTCTAACTAGTTTCTCCTAGGCAAGTTATTTTTTCTCTTTTTGGGGGGCTATGACTAACAAGGAGAATCCCCCGGGCACACCCAGGACACGTGAAATATGTCTTTATGACTCTCAGCTCAGTAGATGAAGATCTGAGTGTCTTTGTTTAGACTGCTGGTTTATTTCTGTCTTATTGCTGTCAGTGCGTCTGATGCTGCACGGACCTTTGCCTTTTGTTCCAGGTTTCTCACAAAGGAGGAATTGAGGAATGCTCTGAGCTTGTTGTTCTCCTCCTGCAGCCTGGCCAGCTCCTCCTCCCTCTGCAGCAGAGTGTCCTGGAGCTGGAAGGATACAATCACATCACAGCAATGCAGATTATAAGGACGCGGGTATATGAACTGCAGAGGTTCAGTGGCACACATCGACCGGTTCTTTTGAAATGTGTTACGGTTTACTGAATACACAGCGGATCATCTGCCTCCGTCACACCAACCCTCTGCATTGTCCTTGTTCACTACATCCATGAACCTCCTCTGAGGTCTTCCTCTTCTCCTCCTGCCTGGCAGCTCCATCTTCATCATCCTCTGTCCCTCCTCTGCACATGTCCAAACCATCTCAGCCTCTCTGACTCTGAGCTGTCCCTCTGATGGACTCATTTCTGACCCTGTGCATGCTCTCTAACAAATATTGCTGTCAGTTAGACGTGCTAGATGTTTACGTTCACAGTGTACCAGCTGAAATAAGAAGTGTTACAGTAGCTTACTCAAAAAGGACAAAAAGGAACTGCTATACGTTGAGGGTCAGGTTGTGTCTTTTGCACTCCATGTTTAACCTCAGCTGCTGAGCTAACTGTAGTTCGTGTGCACTAAAACAATAATAAATTAAATGTGAGAACCTGTTGGTACCTGTTTGTTTCTCTGGAGGTGAGGAGAGAGATCTTCCGTCCACATCAGAGCAGCCGGAGGCGTGGAGTCAAAGACACAATGAGACTCTGAGAGGAAGACACACAGCAGACTTTAAACTGGTGGCAGTGGAGGATTTAGTCAGACTATTTGCCCGGCTGAAGTTCTGGATTCAAAACCATGCTCTCAAAGTCAGAGTAGGCTTTTTATTACATTTTAACACAGGAGTGTATGCTCAAGATTGGAGCAACCTCCAGCTGAGCATTAGAGATTTGGTTCTTTTGAAACTTGTGTCCACATAACCAAATAAATAGATTTGTCTTAATGTTTCAGGCCCAGAGGCTTCCACCTGTGAGACCACCCATTAGTTGCTGAGGTCCAATTTTAAATCCTCAAACTGAGGACTGATAGCTTGATTTAGACTTCTGCAGGAAATCTGGGTCCTAACTGACATAACCAGAAACTCATTTTTCTCCTACACCACAACCTTGCACGACATTCAAGTCTTTGTGGTATGCACCGACCCGACGTCTAGTTACATTTCTCTGGAGGTGCATATCAGGTTACATAGAAGGTTCCGGTTAATTACGGCGTAATTCTGACACAGAAGTATAATTCATGTGTTAGCTGCCGCTATCTTAGCTTTTTGAAACCAGATGTGACAGGTGAGGGGCGGGGCTGACCTTTCATTCGCATGGTAAACCATGGCTCACTTTGAGCTGACTCTAATGTGACCCTAATTTAAAACACGTTGGATTTAAAAGGACTTGAAACCAACTGCCGCGACCATAAATGAGCAGAAGGCTTTTATCCTCATAGACTTCTAGAGGGAGGTCTGGGCCTCTTTGCTTAGGCTGCTGCCCCCGCGACCCGACCTCGGATAAAGCGGATGAAGATGGATGGATGGATGGAGACTTCTATATAATGACACTTCTATTTAAACCAGAGGAGCTGCCCCCTGCTGGCCATTAGTAAGAATGCAGGTTTCTTCCATTTCATCAGTACTGGTTTCACTTCTACCACATCGAAACTTCCTTTAATTGTTATTAAAAGTCTTCACAACAATGCGTGGATGGTTATAAAGCCCTTGGTTTTTGGTCTTGAGGCTCTGATTTCACATCAGCAGCATCTAGTGGTCGTTAGAGGAGCTGCAGTGTGGAGAAACCAGGGCAGGGCATTCTTGACAAATTGGACTCTTGGAGAAAGAAGAGCCTGAGAAAATTAAAAGATGAATCTTAATATAAACTGTTCTGGATGTTTCCATCTGCAGCAAAGAGAGCTGAGACAGATCGCTCATGTTGAACATGCCGGGAGCTTCTTGTGTTTGATGAATGATCCTCCAGCTCGCTGATTCTCACTCTGCTGAATGTGGCATTTATAGAAATGTAGAATAATTCCTTCCATGAAGAATACATCGCAGTCAGCAGAGTACAGCTGCCTTCTGCATCCTCGGCCTCTCACTAACTGTTACTATCTGATGCTGTTAGTTGGACTCACCCCATTCGGGCGATGACTCGTCACGCTGCTCTCCGAGGTCGCTGAGGTCAACGGGGTCATGGACCCAAACAGAGGCCAGGGTTTCCATGGAACAGTCAACAGTGTCTGGGCCGAGAGCCAGGGCCTGGAGCATGAGATGGTGATGGTGAAGAAATGGAGAAGGACGGGGAATCCCTACAGAGAAACAAATGAAGGGAGGGAGGGAGTGTGTTTTTATACTTGTGTATCTATCTCTGTGGGGGCTGTTTAATCCTTGTGGGGACACGTTAGCTGCTCCACACTTTGGCTCACGGTTTCAAAGAGTTGTTTGAGGTTCAGACTAGTGTTGATATGGTGATGATCAACACTTCAGAACGCAAAAGTATATGGACACCTGAACACTGAGATATCTGTACAACATTTATTCAGTGATGCTGTCTGCCCCCTACAGGCAACAAGAGGGACTGCAGAAACTGCAAGGCTGTTTTTGAGAATAAAAAATGTACCTAAAGTAGTGTGGCTACTCTTACAGAAAAGAAGACATCTTTTCTCCTCACCATGAAAAATAGAGCCAACAAATGCCCCTACAGGTCACAGATCACAAAACAGGAGCAGTAAAACTACTGCCTGCAGCAATGCACAATGGGAAAAGTGCACACACTCCAATTAGTTGTTCTTTTTTTGTTTTGTTTTTTTAGCTCATTCTGCACTTAAAATGAATTTAATACAACATTTTAAAATAAAATCCAAGTATTGGAGCTTTATAAATTGGATTTAGTTAACCTGGAACTAAATCATCTGATATTTAGCGTTAAATTTTGGGGGCAGTTCAGCAGGGACTAGAAGATATTTCACCCAATGCTGTGCATGTTTTTAATATTCTTGCAGCCATCACAACCTTCTTCATGGTTTATTTCCTTTGAAAGCGCTTCTGCAAACCAGAGTGTCCACTTTAATTATTACCCCATCACCCATAATCCCCCCCCCAAAATGTAAATATGTAAATCCTGTCATCCTGTCAAGCATGTGTGCTACTTGTGGATAGAAAGCAATTAAAAAAGTTAAGTTCTGAAATATCACAGTAATGTTTTACTAAAATTTACGGAGCCCCGCAAGGGACATGGGAGAAAAAAAATTAAGACGGACTTTTGCGAGATCTCGCAAAACAAACTCGGGATCTCGCAAAGGTTTTGTGAGATCTCACAAAAGTTTTAGCCGCATTCTTCGGAGGCCGCCAGCTCGAAGCCGACCAGGAGGTCGAGGCACGATGTGCCGGGAGAGCGGTGTTCCTCCCGGCTGTAGTAGGTCTCGACCTCCCGTTAGCTTCGAGCTAGTGGGTGTCAGATCTCCGAAAACATCGGAGCACTTTTGCAAATATGTGATGTCTTGTAAACCGAGCAGATATCTGACGTTTACACAACTACATTCACGCCTCAAAATATCTTAAAAGTGTATTTTGTGACCCAGAAAGAGTAAAATTACAACTAAGTAGCTGCCGCCATTGTTGGAATTCAACTTTTGCGAGATCTCGCAAAGTCCGTCTTAATTTTTTTTTCTCCCATGTCCCCTGCGGGGCTCTGTAAAAATTAATGTATATAAGGTTAACTTCATTTATACATTAATGTTCTGTTACTTTTTTAACTGCATGTACACTGACTGCCATGATGTTCAATCTGAACATATTCAGTAAAAGGACGAGATGTTACAATCCCTGATAATGCATCTAGTCCTTTTACTGAATATGTTCAGAATGACTGTCATTCTGAACATATTCAGATCTGATTCATAATAATAATTTAAAAAAACATAGATATAACAAAAACCTTGTAAAATATTAACTGAGTGTGTGCCATGCATCATAGAGCTCAGATATTTTACACAGAAACTCTTCAAAAAACATCAGAGATCTGCTTCTTATAGATTTGATTAGATTTAATGTTCTACATGCAGAACCGTTGCTTAACAGAAATCCCACCACTGTGTTGTTTTGGTTTTTGTGCCACCCCATTTAAAAACGCCCGGAGACTCCCCCGTGTCCCTTTGAATCTCTTAATTCAGACAATTCAGGGGAAAATGGACTCTAACCATGGGGGGTGGGGGGGGGGGGGTTACTTTAGTCAAAATACTCTCACTACTTTGTAAAACTCTTATTTAACACAACACTGTATTTAAAGTCTTTGTAATCCATCTGAATGAGTGCATGAAAATCAACTCATAAGTCTTTTTTTACATTTCTGATTAAAGATTCCCACTTCCTGTGGGCTCCCTCATTTTTAAAAGCCCTGGAAACGCCCCTGACTGTAACTCTTATAATCATTAAATGTGTAAAGTACCGGCATAAGAATGGATAGTTACAAAACTGAACACTGGATTAAAATAACTGCACCTTTCTCAGTAAGCACAATCATTTTAACCGTACAGATATGAAGCTGTGTCCAAAGCTCCCCCCAAACCTTTTAAATAAACCTGTTTAATAAAACCTTTTAAAATCTATTTTAAAACTCCGCTGCGGTCTGCGCCTCTCACTGCACCTGCCTGCGTTAAAAAAGTCCACACTTTAAAGCAGCTGCGTGTTCATCGTGTTTTCTACCTGCAGAGACTCAGAGCGCAGGAGAGCCGCGGGGCGCAGAAGTCTTCCCGGGTTTTCGGAGTGCGTGTTGCGCGTGAAGCTCAGCGGACTCTCGCTCGGGTCCCGAAAGAAGCGGTGACGGGCTGAAATGTCGCGATGCCCGGTTGAGGGTCCGGCCAGACTGCAGCCGACTGCAGCTCTCACACAGACAGGTGTGCGTGTGCAGATCCGTCTGTGCAGTCAGCTGTCGGGACGGAGCTGAGGGTCCCCCCTGCAGGCACGGCGCGGAAAAACTCCAGTTCTGAGTTCATTCATTCAGGCGAAAGCGGGCTCAGTGCACTTTGTGGAATATTCAGAAAAGAGCCACACGTGACAGGATCAGTGGGCAGACTGCAAACACCATTATGTGATACTGTAGGGGTGTCAAACACAAGGCTCTGGGTCAGATTTTCTACATGTTAAAGAAACACAGCTGTAGTAAAGGAAAACAATCTCAGCCAGATTTGCGCTATAAATGTGTAAAATTACAGAAAATGTGTTTTTCTGTAGTAAAAGTGTCGCAGTGGGACCAGAGAGAAAAGGTGAGAAGCTTTCAGTCCGTTAATTGTTTATTACTCATTACTTTGGTGGGGTGTGAATGGGAGTACGGGGGTTGTTCTCAGCAGGACAAAAATCATGAAAATTAAAAGTTGGAAGTCCAAACTGTTTGCGCTCTTTCATATTTTAAAAATGTCGTCCAGATGGTCGCATTGGAGTCTCTGCTGGGCCGGTTCTGGCCCTGGGCCTGATGTTTGACACTCATAAGGCCCAGTCTTTAAGCAGTCCTGGATAACTAAGACTTCTGCTCCTGCCGTGGAGGCGAGCGATGGGAGGGAAGAGATGTTTTCAGATGTGGTTGATGGAGTTGGAATGAAAATGAATGATCAGGTTTTAGGTATTAGGTACACCTGTTCACCTGGTCTCCTCAGGACAAACCTTTCATTAGCCAATCACACGGCAGCAGCTCAGTGCATTTAGGCATGACCAGGATGCATGTTCACAGGTTTGACTGCAGAGACGGAGCAAGTGTAACCTGTCTGCAGCTGCTAGTGCTGAGATTCATCACTGACACACACACACACACACACACACACACACACACACACACACACACGAGTTAATCTGCAGTCTGACAGCAGGTCTGTTAAACTGCAGCAACAATTAGGAGTCTAATTCACAGACCGGCATTCCAGCGAGGTGACACATTAACGGAGGAAGAGGGACGAAGAAGAAAGGGAGGAGGAAAAAAAGAGGAGGTGCGGGGAGATACATGATTTATTTTTATTTGAGTACAATACAGCAGATTATGCAGCGACCTTTGAGCTCTCTGCTGGGTCAGAGGTCAGAGGTCGGCTGCAGCAATGGCTCTCAGGCTCAGATCGTTTACTCTGGTCTTGAAAGTCAAGATCAGGCTTCCGATGAGCGTCAGGCAGCTCTTCACCACCAGCTGAGGGACAAATCTGTTCCCCCACCCCTGCTGTGAGACCGCTAAACCATTAAAAATGACTTTCCCCATCAGCTTTTGTGGCTGGTTAAGCACTTGTAGATGGGGTGGAGGCTGGGGGGTTAATGAGCTCCACCAGCAGACCTGCTGCTCATCAAATAGCAGCAGTGTGAACACAGTGGCCATATGCCGAGCCTGCAGGAGAGGGCAGGTTCAGCACACTCATGGAGGAGGCAGTTAAAGGAGCTTAAGAGTTAAGATTTCAAAGTTTCCCAGAATGAATGAAAAACCTAAAACTAAAACTAGGTGTGACAAACATTTTATTCACTGAATTAAGAATAAAAAGTAGAAGCAGAACTAAAACTGTTGTGTTATATAATTGTTGCTTACCTGCTGAGGCTCTGGTCATTTTATTTACTGACATCTGAAAAATATCATTAAAATATATTAATGACTTAAAATAACACTGAAACTGATCAAAACTAAACCAATAAAAGCTGAAGTGAAACGAGCAGCCAGTACAGACAGGACAGTCAGATTAACTCCAAATTTATGGATTGAGTTGCATCACAGGTGGGGTCTGGAAAAAAATGGATCTGGATCCAGGAGTTGGACATTGTGACAAACCTGTTCCAAATCCACCATCACAGCTTCAGATACTGCTGGGATGTTCTTCCCTCACCGGGGAACTATCAGCTCAAGCACTGAAACGACTCAAATACAAACAAAGACAGCCCATCATTTCAGCATTTATTAACAGAGATGCGTCTGACTGTATCGGTCTCTGACATCACTGGAGGAAGTCTGGTCCACTCCTCTTCACAGCGTTGCTTCGGTTCATCGAGGTTTGCGGCATTCGTCCATGCACAGCTCTCTGAGCTCTGCAGCACTTTGATTCTTTTCTTTTTCAGTCGTTCTGGTGCAGATCTGCTGTGGTTGGGTCATCAGCTGTGGGACAGATGGCCTCACACTGGTATACGGAGGAGTTTGTGGTCCACTCAGTGACTGTGAGGAGCCGAAATCCTCACCCCTCAACCGCTGTACAAGCCTGCTGCTGTCAAACATGTGTGGCTCTGTGGCACAGCGGGCAGTGGGTTGGACTTCTAGGCCACTTTTGAGGAAGAAATTCAAAGGTTGTATGTGTCCCCTCTGAGCTTCATGGAGTAAGGATGGACTCTTGGTTCAGCTCATGCTGAATGAATAATTACAGGGTGTAATATGTCGTGTGTTGTAGTTCATCGGAGGTTTGGGTTACGTAATTTTAAGACCTTCTGAGGATCAGATGATCTTTTATTGTCTGCGCGAGCTCAGGGTTGATGGTTAGTTTGTAGTTTTCGTGTCTGCTCCTTTAGTTGCTCTTTATTAATATCAACGTTGTATTTTTAATAATCATGACACATCGTGGCATCGCATCTTTCTGTGATGACCTCCGCACTGATGAGAGCTCATCACAACTGTGGTTCAACGGTTTCTATGGAAACTACAAACATCCACCTTGTGGTAGCACCAGAGGAAAAGTCAGAGGTTCGTTAAAGTCAGCAGCGCTGTGTGTGTGTGCGTGTGTGTGTGTGTGCGTGTGTGAGTGTGTGTGTGTGTGTGTGTGTGTGCGTGTGCGTGTGCGTGTGTGTGTGTGTTTGGGAGTGTGGGTCAGCAGGTCGCCCTCTCAGCTCCTCTTTGAAGTGTCTCCGTTGCAGCCGGCCTTCGTGCTGAGCTCTCATTCACAGCCGCTGGATCAGGACGCCCTCTGCCAATTACACGGAGCCTCCGGGCTGCCGTAGCTCACCAGCACGCGTCCGACAGGCAGCAGGTCGGAGGATTACTGACCCACCGAAGCCAGCTGGTTTAGTTTGGTGTCTGCTGAAGTGTCTTTGAGCCAGGCACTGAAACTCTGACATGGGTTCCTGTGCGGCTTCATCATCAGTTCAGTGTAAATTTATTTGAGTCTTTAATGAGAGCAGTGAGGGTCCAGGCAACAAGTGCTGTTTGTGTTTTAACAATATGCATGTTAACCTCTTCATCAGCACCTGATCTTCAGCTTCAGTCCTGGAACACCGGAGCGTTTGAATTTAAAAAAATACACAACTCGACAACAACAAAGGTGCACAAAAAACTAAAAAACTACAAATGTAAAACAAAAACATAAAAACTCAAAAAATTACAAAGAGGAAAAAAGAAGAGACACAAAGTGAAATACATAAAATAATTCATGAGTCACGATGACGTCTGCAAACACTGAATATTTTACACTTATGTGACTTTAGATTCACGTCGGCTGTATTCAGAGTCATAGGAACGAAGGATGTGTGTGTTTGTGTACGTGTGTTTGTGAAGAAAAGCTCACGTGTTTTAATGTCTGCTGCTTTTAACACCTTCAACCTGTCTCCGGTGGCGGCAGCAGTTAGCTGATAATTACCCCTCTGCAGGGCAGTATGGAGGGCTACAGGTGGGCTACCTGGTGGTCTCACACAGATTCAGTGGGACAGATGTTAAATCCCGCCCACCCTCCTCCTTACTCCTCCTCCCTGCTGGGATCCTAATAACAGTGGGCCGGGCGGCAGGATTTGTTGGACAACAGCGGCGGCTGCCTGACTGCCAGCAGCCTGTTCTCTGCTGGACGCCACCTCCACCTCAGGTGCACCCGAATCTGACCTCGCTGTGATTAAACAATCTGCTGCTTCACTCAGAAAAGTTTTAACTGGATCCAGGAGAAGCCGGTGAACCCACCCAAGACGGTAACCATCGACATGACCACAATCGGGGAACCGTAAACCACATTTCAACACTCCCACACCAATAACAACCTTCACTCGTCAACCACAGACCCTCATACGTCCCCGTAAACCACAGAGTCTGTGCTGTACACCACACAGGAATGAGAATGTCTGAGCACGAGCTGCAGGAGGCATGAAAGCCTGAAAACCTCCATGCAACAGTCACACTGAGTCCAAGTCCAAGAAGAACTGCAGCTGTTCTGGAACGAGGGTTAGGGAGAATCCCAAGTGCAGTTTTTATAAGGTCCAAACTGACCACGAGCTGTAAACTTAAAGATGAGCTGCACGTGAACAGCACTGATAGCGAGCTGCAGAGGCCGTGAATGACCACTGAAGAGTGTCAGAGACTCGAGTCCGCTCAAAAGAACAAGAGCGATGCAAAAAGACGAGAGTGTCGTCCAACGCAGGACGAAATACAGCCAACGCGCTGCTCGAGGTCACGTTTATGGCTGCATGAGAGGAAAGAAATCAATCTCTGTGTGTGTGTGTGTGTGTGTGTGTGTGTGTGTGTGTGTGTGTGTGTGTGTGTGTGTGTGTTAACCTGCCTGGTTAAACCTGAGTGTCTCCTGTGGAGATAAGCTGAAGACACACACACACATTAACTACCCCCCTCAAAACACAAACATGGACACACAGGACATGTAATATCCTCGTTACACACACACATTCATGCATACATGATATCACACACACACACACACATCACACCCGGCCATCACACACACACACAGCTCTGTATGTGTGTGTGTCGCTGGCCGCCGGCCTCGTGCTGCTAAGCTTCTTTTACGTGCACAATGGCGCCCTGCTGGCAGCTCAGGGCCAATTAAAGCCCTGTGAGAGAGAGAAACACCTCCAGGCGTCTAACCTCGATCGCCCATGGTTCTGATCTCTGAGGCGGACCAACCAGCTGCTTCACCTCCTGCATGAAAGCAACATGTTCTCATATTACATCAGTTTATCAGTCTGACAGGTTGGCAATCAAATGTCTTTAACACATGAAAATCACTTTGTGTGCGAATAGACGGTAACATCACCTGAAACAGCTCAAATCTAAACGGTTGAGACGTCTCTGCTTCACGTGCTTCGATGCCTCTCTAACACAAGTTCGCTTATTATGTTAGTAATGGAGTCAACCAATCAATAACCTCAGTGACGCTCACAGGTCTGGACACAGCACAACTTGTTTAAGGGACACATTCAGCCTGTAGTCTCTGCAGAACAGCAGAAGGCATCATGTCATACCTTTCAGATGTTTATCTTAATCCATAAAGTGCTTTTGAGCTGTGCAAGTCAAATTCAACAAATTTGGAAGGCTGTCTAAAACACAGAAAAAGAATGCACGCTGTAAACTTGATAAACCAATATTTCACAATACGACAGAAAATATATCACATGTTTAAATCAAGACATTTTACAGTTTTTTGGAAAATGTGCTCTCATTTTGAATTCAAGGGCAGCAAAAATGTTTGAATGTCTGAAAGGCTTCTGATATGTTTTCATGTTCTATTGTAAGTAAAGCTGCAGTTTTGTTCACATTCAGCGCAGCGTTTTTGAAACAGGGTTTTTAAACTAAATTAAGTTTGCATCCTTTAAAGCAGGGGTGTCCAACTCCAGGCTTCCTGCAGGTTTTAGATCTCACCGTGGGTCAGCACACCTGAATCACATGATCAGCTCATTTCCAGGCCTCTGGAGAACTTCAGGATATGTTGAGGAGGTCATTTAGCCGTTTAAATCAGCTGTGATGGATCAAGGACACATCTAAACCCTGCAGGACACCGGACCTCGAGGCCTGGAGTTCAACACCTGTGCTTTAAAGGATTGATTGAAGCAGGAGGATGCAGGTGGAGGTCATGGTGGTTCCATGTTTCACTATAATACATTCAAAATCTGTTTATGCTGATGATCTTTGTATATATGAAGGTTTTCACCAGATCTGATCTTATTTAATACCTCATTTAAAATCTTTACATTTTTTAGTTCCAGCTGTGTTCCCTGATGTTTCCATTTTTCCAATTACCTGTGTGTGTGTGTGTGTGTGTGTGTGTGTGTGTGTGTGTGTGTGTGTGTGTGTGTGTGTGTGTGTGTGTGCGTGTGCACCGAGGTAAAAAAAGGGGTCATCAAGGTTAGTTTATGTTTATTAACTCCAACCTCTGATTCTGCATTGTGGGTCTGCTTTCTGTTTAAGCAGACCCACAATGCAGAATGACTCTACTTCACGTTATTCCTGTGCACCAGCTCGAGGTAAAACATCTCATATTCTCTTCCTTAAAGGTTTGTTGAAAAATAAAGAATTTCCTTCAATCAAATCAATCATCTAAAGATAGAAAGTGAGGGTTCCTACACAAAGCATACTTTCAGTGATGATATCATCTTCTATAAGAGCATATTTATGTTTCAGAAGAATAAAGAGCCATGACAGCACATCACCCCGCAGTAATGTTTGTCTTGACCATCTGCGATTTATCTTTGATGATGTTTTTTCACATTTATTTCAACAACCTGCAATAAAAACAGGTCAAAATGACAGCTTTTGTTCCAAACACCACTAACAGCACAGAGGAGTCAGGTGTCACCCAGGCAGCGTGCCGATCCCTCATTCAGAACAATATACCAACACACCTGGTGACATCAGCACCAGCAGTCCCTCTGATTGGCCGTCTGTATGAGCGAGCTGATTAGAAGAGGTCAGCAAGTGTTTGAGTGTGTGAATGAAAGTGTGCCACTACTGAAGCGTGTTAAACGTTTGTACAAAGCGTTCTTCCTGTTGCTGAAAGGAGGGGAGATTTGATCCTCCTGTAAGTGAGGCAAACCTGTATGTTGTCAGTCAGTTTCAGGTGGTGTAACTGAATCGCTGTAACACGATGCTATTTGTTCTCTAAACACTGGAGACGATCACAGAACCATTCAAATGTGTCTCCGTTTAGTGGAGACAGAAAAGCAAAAAAAGCTCAAACTGTTCTGAGAAATTTCAGATTTTAGTTTCAACAGTTTAACTTCCTCACTTTGAAAAAATGAATTCAAATTTTCAAGTTGTTACATTATATTTAGTAAATCTTTGAAATGAAGAGGTTAATAGATGGTTAAATGATGCCACTGTTATTTAGAAACTTACTGAATTGAATATTTCCAGTGAAATTATTCATATTGAAAAATTCCTTCTAAGAGTTAGAGTTAGGCTACTGAGCTATGTGCAACCCATAGCAGCAGGTTTGGAAATCATGCCTCACACTCAAACAGGGTTTGGTCGACTAATCTGCTAATCGAATCACCCCGCCCAAATCAGTTGATGAGTTTGTATAGTTTTTATATGTTCCTCCTAATTATACATATTTCTCCTGTTTGTCACTTGCTGTTTCCGTAGCAGTTGGAGTTTTTACAGGGTGGGGTTGCTAGCCCCACGCTCAACCCTCCTCCTTTCTCATCCGGGCTTGGGACCGGCAATGGCAGAGCCGGTCCCAACAACCAACCAGCAACGTGCTGAAGAGGTGGAGAATTTTACATATCTTGGCAGCATCATCTCAAATGACGGGGTCTCTGATCGGGATGTCGACGCCAGAGTAGGGAAGGCAGTTGGTGTCCTGCGACGTCTCCAACCTAACCCTGAATGTTAGGGTCAAGATCAGACTACTGAACTCTATCGTCTTCGCTACTGCATTTTACGCTAGTGAAACCTGGCGCTCAACAAGTGCAATTATTCAACACCTGAACGTGCTTCAACAACGTGGCCTGCGGCGAATCCTGAGAATTTGCTACCACATGGCGTCGAACATTCATGGACGATCTGAGAACTGTCGACATTGTCTGGGACGAAGCTGAAGCAGTCGCTGCTGACTGACATCGATGGAGATCACTAGCTGCCCGATGCGCCGCCCGGTGTAGGAGGAACTAAGTGCTAAGTGCTCCTGTTTGTCATTTATTCCTGCACAGTTGGTGTGGAGCACCCATCATTTCGATGTACATGACAATCACAATAAACTGCGATTCTATTCTATTCTATTCTAAACGTAGCTTTGTCTCGTAGTTTGGGTTCTGTTCACACAGAGGAAAATCCAGGTGAACTCCAAGCCAATCAAAAAGCCAAACTGCAAACCACGTGAGAATGTTCCGTCCACTGATTGGCTGGATGTGTTGGAGAGCAACAAACTAAATACAGGAAGAAGATGCTCTTTTCTACACTATTGGAGAACCCAAGAATTTACACCCATTTCATGGCTGGATGTTAGTCAGTGCAGACTTTTGCACATCTACAGTACGTTTCCTCATCGTGGCCAATGGAAGCTTTTTAGTTTAGACTTGCAATGTACACCTGGGAACTGGTTTGGATCCGTTTTCTATCTTTTCAAGTCAAATATCTCAGCTTTACTTTAAATTACAGTTAAAACAGTGACCAAAGCTGCAAACGCAACCTTTAACATTTAAACTGTGCCGTTTTGTGCATGTTTTTTTTGCTCCAAGCCACATGCAGCATCCACACGGCCAATCCTCTCATGACGATACACAGCAGGGTGGTTAAACGTTTATATAAGAAGCAACTACAGCTGATGTAATGTTAACAACTGACATGTTTGAAACTGATCATTTGTCTACGTGTCTTCCATTGTAAACCTACTAATCAGTGCTAACATTGATAACATTAACAGTGTTCAGTTTCATAAATCATAAACTGTCACGATCTATGCTAACGGTCCCTATGATGTTCCAGTTACCAAAGCAGCGGAGATAGTAATAAACCACTGGACCACCAAATATGCCTCCTCGTGGAGCCGTATCTTCAATCCACGTATTTCCTCAGAAGCATGAGTTCCCCAAACGCACCGACAGAGGTGGAAACTGTTTTTGCAAACTGTTCCTTTATACATAAATATAATACTGAGACACAAAATGATACAAACAAAAAGAGAACGTCGTGAAGCATTCGGTGCAGTTTTCCTCAGTAAAACCGTCATCAGCCCATAAAAGCTGAAGGTTTTTGATATTTCAGTCAAACAGCAGCAGGTCGGACTCACGGACTGCTGTCGGTCTGTTGTTCGTTCCACTCCCCAAACTAATCTGGTTTAATCCCAACAGGAATCCAGCAAACTAACGCCTCTACATCTAAAATCTGAGCACGCAGCTTTTCATTACTTCCATATTAGAGCTCTGTGCTAATACGGCTCGATTTAACACAGCGGCTAATGTCCCCAAAACAGCTCCGAGTGTCTCAGGTTGTTAACGTCTGCAGCACACATCGAGTTCACGAAGGCCTTAAAGTTTGCAAACACCAGTTTATGAAGACAGGATTCACCAGGATTCATCTTCCACAAGTTTCCTGTTGGAATCTTAGTTCAGATTTAAAATTGACAGACATGACAGCACAGCAGTAAATACTGAAAACCAAAGAAGACACTGACACAGTGAGGTGTTTTCACTCTCCTAACCCTGAACAGGTGAGCTGAGACCAGCTCGAGGTTAACGGGGAAGCAGTGACGCCGTCCTCACCCTGCTATGAGGATGTAGATGTTTCGGTCAGTTTTGAAGTCTTTGTTTTTCTTCTTCACATTAAAAATAAAGAAAATCCTTTAAATAATTTGATGCCCGAGTAGTTTTGGACTGAGAACCAGAATTCATGCTGTCGTTGTGTTTCTTCAAACTTATTTGATCTCCTTCGTCCATCCGTCAGAGTGCGAAGCCTCCGATCTCTGGTGTCACCTAAGGACAAACTGCTGGGCTTAAAAATGTGACAGGAGGTTTGTAAACCTGAAAACCTTCTTTTAAACACAAACACTCCTCTGAAAGACGAGTGTAGCCACCGCCACCACAAAAGCACCCAAACATGAGCAGAAAGGGCCGAGAGCGGGGCTGCCGGTGGCTGTTGTGTCTCTAAACCAAACACTGAGTGTCTGAACAGCAGCCAAGCCTGAAGGGGCAACCGGCGAGCCAACAACGCCGGTCCTCATGGCAACCGTAGTAGTAGTAGCAGCGAAAGAAAGAAAATCGAGCTATTCAGAGAATGCACAACAACGTTTAATGTGTTACTCCACTGTGTGTCTAACACTGGAGGTGGGTGGAGTTTGGTGATACGTAACAGCTGGTGTGAGAGGACGCGTGGCTGCAGCGTTCAAAGAACACAAACGTGCAGACTTTAAAAATGGAGCAGCGACTGAACGACATCTACGAACGCCACAAGGAGGATGATGTCATCATCACAGACTGTATATAAAAGATGGATGAAACTTCCTGGTCGGAAATGTAGAGCAAACGTCTGAAACCTGCAGTCACGACAGAGTCACCATAAAACAGCTTCCCCACCTCACAGAGTGTCATTTACAAAAAGAAGACAGGACTCAAGGGACGAAGGAGCAGAGAAAGGATGGAAGGAAGGAAGGAAAGAAAAAGACAAAAAGAAACAAGGAAACGAAGGAAGGAAGGTTTTGAAAGCATTACTCAAAACATATATTTAGAAGAACATTTAGAAAGAAGTTTTTCTTTGAAACGTTTTTAAAACTGGTTTAAAAATCAGAGATTTGTGTAAATATTTGTTAGGAGTTCATCAGCCTTCAGTGTCGGTCCTCAGAAGGGCAGACAGATATGTGTGTGAGTGTGTGTCTGTGTGTGTGAGTGTGTGTCTGTGTGTGTGAGTGTGTGTCTGTGTGTGTGAGTGTGTGTCTGTGTGTGTTCACACTGTAGCGATGGACACAGGCCAGAGCATCCCCAATGAGCACGCACAGACCAGGGAAGAGCCCACCAATCAGAGCGCTGCTGCCACAGTTTTGCTGTCGCGGGGGGCCGCTGGCATCAATCAGGTCCTCAGGTACCTGCCAATAAAACACACACACACACACACACACACACACACACACACACACACACACACACACACACACACACTGTTTACTTGTTGTTTACCTCCTTCACTCTGCAGCAGCCAATTAGGGTTCAAAGAGAGACTCAAAAAGTTGCATCACTTAAAGGGTCAGTGAATCCAAGTTAATCAAATCAAAGCTTTTGTGCTTCAAAGAATCATTTTATGTAAAAAACACAAACTCAGTGAACTTCAGATAAAAAAAAAAACAAGATTTTAGCAGCTTCATAATCAGAGCAGACGGCGAAGACACCGAGAGACATAAGTACAGCACACTCACCTGGAGACAGCGAGGGTCTGCACCTGAGACACACTGCAGGGATTCAGCTCACACTGAGCATCAAAGTTTCATTCAACACAAACCAGAAAGTTTTTACATCTATGTTTCTTCTTCAGGGATCTTTTGTTTTTTTAATTAACACAACAATTAAACAAAAAACCTTGACAAAAACAACACAAACCAAACATAACAATGTGCACAAAGGATGTAAAATTACAAAAGCATGTCAAAACTTTCAATGCAGTTATTAAAATGTGATGAAAAAACAACAAAATCACGATCAGAACAAACAAAAAGAAATCAAAAGCCACAAACTGATGTAAAATTGCACAACAATAAATACATAAAGGTCCTTTATTGTAAATGTCATAAATGTCACTTCAGGTCAGAACATGATGTGAGATGACAAACAGTTGGCCAAAAAGATGCAACATGTGGACACAAAATAACAAAATGACCTCAAAGAGCGATGAAATTCCCCCAAGACAAAAGTGAAATGGACACAAAGTCACGTGAAATTACCTCCAAAAACTGTCCAAAAACAGATGTAATTACACACACGAAAAGACCGTAAAATGATGTGAAATCACAAAACTTTAAAGGATGACCAGAAGTGACAAAAGCAGAAGCAAAAGCGCCAAAATGACGTCAAATAATATAAAATTAGAGAAAAAAGACAGAAGATGCTATGAAACAACCGAGAGACATAAAAGCTGCTTTAATATACCTCCACCTTGTGGCCACAGGAGGAACTACAGCTGTGGGGTGACGGGTTAACACTGGAGGAGCCTTTTACACTAAAGTGTTTCCTCCTTCTGACTGACCACAGTTTTTGTTTCACCTCAGCCTCTGCCGGGTTGGAAACACGCACAGAGTCAGAATGTCAGCTTCAGTGTGCACAAACTGACACAAAATACCCACAAACACAAACAAACACACAAAACAACCAAAAGCAGCATCAAAATCGCCACAAAGTGGTTTAAAATATCTGCAAACACATAGAAAATGGTCCAAAGGGCAGAAAATGAAAACAAACTGATGCAGCATCAGCCAATCAAATCCCACAGAGACATAAAAGAACCAAAAACATCACAAAGAGACAAAAAATTATAATTAACAGTTGAGAAATCACAAAAAACAACCACAAAATGAACCATCTTACATCATTTAATCCTCACTGTGCACTAAGGGCTCCACAATGATGTAGAAAGCAAAGATAAACGACAGATGACAATAAAAGTAATTCACAGCATCTTCTTCAGTCCTGAAGGACACGATGAACGACCCCGAGCGCCTCCTCTGGCGCCACCTGGAGGACAGGCACACACTTGAGGTACTGCTTCTTCACCAGCTGCTTCTCATCACGCTTGTCACCCCGCGTGTGTCAGTGAGCCGTGTGATTGGCTCATTAGTCGGTATAAAAACAAAGGCAAGCAGCCAGCCAATCAGCACAAAGAAAACAGACCTCTGCTGCTTTCCCAGCATGCCTTGGGAGCGTGGTGGTCCGGCGAGTTGGAGCTGAACAGGAAGATCAAAACCTAAAATAATAAACGGGACACAAATTAAATTAAAGATTTAAAGTTAAACACCAACAGCTTGGTGAGTCCGAAGGATCAGAGCCGATATTCTGATATATGAGCCGATGTTGTCTTTCAGGCACATTAATCATAGTCAGAATTATTAGTGAGTTGTCATTAAGGCCGTAAGGAAGCGTGAACACTGTGTAAATAAGAGAGAGTTTATGTGTGGGCTCTGTGGGGAGCTGTAACCATCCGCTTGGTGGTTTCGTCCCTTTAGTCGCAGCCGTGTTGCTGTCGGTGAGACCGAGAGCAGCTGATGGCTTTCGCAGGTCTGCTGTGTGGGACGGGTCGAGTCCAGGTCACAACCGCAAAGTCATGACTGGAACACTTTCAACGGGAGTGTGAGGGAGCTCCAGCAGGTCAGAGATACTGGAAACTGGGAACACCACCCCCACCCCACCACACCCGCCCACCGGCTGTGTGTTAAATTAATTTGTTCTTTTCCACCAGCTCGTCCCTGCAGCTGTCGTTGCCACAGACGCACAAAACAAGCGCTCCTCTGTCTGCTGAGACGTCACTATGTTTGTTTCCGTCTGTTGGCCGCATCAGGTAACAAAGGGCCGTCCGAGGAGACATGCACGGTCGTTAGCAGGAATCAAACCTGAGACCTGTCGTCCGTCAAACAGCAACAAACCTCTGTCAGCGGATCAGATTCTCGGCTTGCCTGGCCTCAGACAAACTTCCCCACCGGCCTCGTGTTTATTTTAAGTTTTTTCTCACGAGTGCAGGTTAACATCGCCGCAGCTGCTACTGTGCACTTTACTTTATTTTTTTACTTTATTTTCATGGCTTCTGTGCTTCAAAAAGAAGTCCAGCTGTATAAAAATAACTCACTGCTCACTTGATCATTAAAGGTGGACATAGCCACGCCCCCTAGTTATCAAACTTAATACACAGCGAGACCGTGGCTGTTTTTGTACCAGGCCGTAAACGTGATTATTCCTGCTGTAAAGTTTTAATGAGGACAGACTCACTGCCGGAGCCTCAAGTGGACATTAGAGGAACTGCAGCTTTTGACACGCCTGCGTTGTCCCTTGCTTCAACATCAGCGTGACTTTTATTTTGAAACTTCCTTTCAATCAAGACTGGACTCAGTTATTCAGAGGTGCCTGTAACTTCTTTATTGCAATAATGTGAACAATGTTTTCTTCTTTGCAAACAGAGACAGTATAAAAGATGCCAAAGTGAAGCTAACACAAAGGTGCCTTCTTTTAACAGCCAGCAGGGGGCGACTCATCTGGTTAAACAGGCTTGCTGTATAAAAACGACCCTCGCTCTGCGAACACAGGAAAGTCTCTCTGAGAGCTCTCGTACCGAAACCTTCAGACGACAGAAAAACTTTGGTCCAAACTCTAAACACTGCAGTACTACTAGAGACTACGAGATACATGTGCGTGTATTTTAACTTATGTTAACTCTTATTTCCATTCATATGGATTCATGATGTCTGCACCGCTCCGAGAGATGCTTCACATTGCATCGTTCACCTGTACATTAACAAAGGCCTTCTGTTCTATTCATTTTGTGAATTTTGCTCATTTTAAGATTATCCGGGTTTGTTCACTGGCTAAGCACTGTTTTGTTTTTGGACTGCTGTTTGAGACACGTCTGCTGAGCTCTTCAGCTTTTGAAACTTAGACTTGTTTTTGTACTTGAACTTTTGTGTTTCCCAGCTCTGTGCCGAGTCCTCCCGTCTTTAGCCCAAGCTTGGTAAATATCCTGCAACCTTCAGCTGTTATTCAGGCACCGGTGGCTGCTCTCACTTCCCTCCATAAAAAAGCAGAGCTGAGTCTGTGCTTCGCCAACTGTCCCCTTAAAGGAGATTAGAGTTCTCGGAGCGGAAAAGAAAGTGTTGCTCATTTGTCTCCCTGCAGGATTTTCTGTCCCGTCGGTCCGCCGTCCTGCTGACTCTGCGGTAACGGCGTAAAGCTCCAGCTGATGATTCATGGATCGGATGACTCAGATCTTGTGAGTGAAGCTTCTCTGGGCCAAATCAAGCCGGTAGGATTCCCCCTGGATATTCCCTGCCGTCCTCGGTCTCACGCCTCCGGCTTTCCTGGATCTCACTGTTTACTCAGTCAGCTCTCACAGTGAAAGCTGAGCCGCGGCTCTGTGTGGATCTGCTCTGAAGGTTATCGGGAGGTCTGAAGGTAGTCAGACACCAAAACAAAGACACACAAAACTCTCATCACAGGAGTTTACCAATCCAGGAGCTGCTCTTAGCTACACCACCACATCAGCAGTCGAAACACTTAAACCTGCAAAGGTTCATCAGACATGTGACCATGGGCCTGTTCTGCTTCTCCTTGTTTCCTGTTATAAACATCTCCTGCTCATGTTCCACATGGCCAAAGTTTCTAATAAAGAGCTCAGACGGCTGTAAACAGTCAGTTTATCGCTGATGTCATATAGAGGTCACATCCCTAATATGGCCGGTGGGCACTGAAGCTCCACCCACCAAGCTTTTAGTTTATGAGGGGCATCCAATCAGAAGAGCATTACCTTAAAGACGAGCTAAAACTGCTCATTTGAGACAGAGGATGAACTGAGAGGACTGGTATATGATTCTATAAAGTAATGATTATTTTGATTTGTGAATCATACAAAGCTACTCATACAAAGCAGTAATTGAGTGTAAGAAACGTTGTTGTGGGCTTTGATGGTTTTGGTCAGTGGTTGTTGATCAATGGTCATGAGAATTTGCATAATTAAGATTAAGGAACTGACCTCCCAGCCCATTGTTCCTCCAGTGGGCTGGTTTCAGTCATTATGCAAATGTTCTGTTTATGAGATTGAAACCTGCGGTCAGCTGAGACTGAAGAAGTCACTTGGATGAGTGACAAAACGTTTCTCCCACAAAACGCTACATCCAGATGAACAGAATCAACTTTTTGGAGGTCCTTGTGTTGTTCAGCATCCATCTTCTACCTTTAAGACTCCACATGGCTGAGTTATTTAAAAAAAAAAACACAATAAGTGTGTGTTTACTCAGGTAATTTCTGCTGTAAAGTTTGAACATTTTAAATATTTTTTACATGGGTGTGTATGGGGACGGACTCTAGTGGACATTGTCAGGCTGCTGCTTTGATGGACAGATTGCAACAGCTGATTGTGAACAAACGAAAGAGCTTCAGAGCCGCTGCAGGCTCTGAAGCTTTGATGCGGCGTCACCATCGCGAGTCAGGCTTTGAATACGTCAGCTGACCTGATTTGCTAATAACCTTTTTAATTACATTTGTGACAAGTGAATTCTTGGCATGATGCTGCTTTGCCCAGGCGTTTCGTCAGCCATGTTGGCTCCACAAGCCCGCTCCCTGACCCTTGCTGCAGGTAACTGTGTTGTCTCTGTTGCCAGGGTGACGTTACTGATGAACGGTCCAAAAAGGGCAAACAATGACTCACCTGAAGCGTCACTTATTTCTCACCTTTAAATGTTCCTGTTAGTTTAACCGCTCCTGATTCCTGTTCAGCCAAGTGAATCAGCTGACAGCGCCTAACTGTTTCCACGTAACGTACAAGAACAGCAGCTCAACCGACAATAAGTTATATGAGCATTCAAATAACCAGCACTCGGACATCACACCACAAAATCAGTAAAATAACTGCGACACAGATCCACTGTGATGGACTCACACTTGAAACACTCCAAGAAATGCTAGCTAACTTTAGCGTAGAAATAGAGTTGGATGCTAAAGGCCTTTTCAGGCATGTAGCAAACATGTTTAGACAAACTTGAGCATGCCAGGTTTGTTTAGACAGTAAAGTAGCTTCTTGTATTTAGGTAGGCAAAGTGTGTAGTTTAGACAGGGGTTGTGTCTTATTAGTGGGCGATAAAAAAATCACACAAACAATGAAGCTAGCAGTTAGCACAGCGTATGCTACTGCCTGTGTTAAAGGGCCATAACACCACTAAACACCAGACGCTGTTCTCCCAGCACAACACAGACTCCAAGACAAACTGCACATGAGGACAGAAACTAAATCTCTCACAGGCTTAGACGGAAACAGAAAACATTAAGGTTAGTCGGCTAGCTTGGCTAACCATAATGTCATTGCTAGAAAATCATAGTTAACTTTTGTTTTAACTGGCTCATAACACAATTTTGTGACTATTTGTTTTTCATTCAATAATTTAAAGAAAATAAAATTGGTTACAGCGTCTGCTCGTTCAGATCCAGTTTGGTATTGGACCTGGTTTGACTTCACAGAACCGCCACAGAAGATGGGACTCTGTGCAGTCCTGTGGAAAACTAAGAACACCTTCACTGCTTCTATAGGAATTAAAACCACCTCGGGTGGATTTAGGTGTGATAACACAATTCCACAATCTTCCCACCAGTGGTCTCAGCAAAGTCACCCTACCAAACCCAAAAGCTCCATCTCGTACTATACAGGTCTCAGTTAGCATGTTAAAGGTTAAAGTTCATGACGGCACGGTTAGAGATAGAGCCTCTTTTGTAAATCCATAAAGCACAAAACCAACATTTCAGGCACCTCACAGTCCCTAAGTGGACCATGAACTCCTCTGTATACCAGTGTGAGCCTGTCTGTCCCACAGCTAAAGCTCTGACCATGAACAGGACAATGATCCAAGCACAGCAACAGATCTCCAACAGAACGGCTGAAAAAGAAAAGCGCTGCAGAGCTCAGAGAGCTATGCATGGATAAATGCTGCACATGTCAATGAACTGAAGCAACACTGTGAAGACGAGTGGACCAGAAGTCCTCAACCATAATGCAACAGACACATAGAGCCACACTTTACTTTTATTTCAGGTTATTGGTGCTTAAGCAGGTTCTGTGGGCTCAGTTATTCACAGCACTGCAGACTTACAGGCTCCTGTATTTAGACTTGTGTGTGCTGCTGAAAGGGCAACAGGAAGAAAAAAACGAGTGCTAAGATGACATCACCTCGAGCAGAGAAGGCCGTGGACTAATTAAAGGGTGATTGGTTGGGGGATGGTGGGCTTATTATTAGCATATTAGCTGGAGTGTCATTACCGTTATTAACCCAGGTGTGTTTTCTCAATGACCAAATTCTCCATCCCGAACGGACGGATGGGTGGAACGGAGGTCGTACGATCCCGAGAGGATAAGTGGGAGAGAGCCCTGTCGCCATAGCAACAGAAACACAAAGAAGATGGGGATCAACTTCGAGTTCACGGCAGGACAGAAAAACATGTCGCCGTATGACCTCATCCTAACTTTGACACGATACTCCTGTCACGAAACTGCACACCAGCAGAGGAATGTGATTGGCTCTACTTCTGCAGCCACTTCCTGTCCAAGATGGCTTCTCTTTATTATTAATACTGTAAACATAACTGCATCAGTCAGTGTGGCAGCAGCTTGTTTCTGTTACTCATCAAAGAGTCTGACAGAAGTTTGGGTTTTGTTGTTTTTTGTATCACTTTGTGTTTCTTTGTTGTTATTTGTGATGCAAAAGAACTACAAATTGTTTGGTTTCAAAACTATTTGTATCTTTTTTTCTTATTTTTGCATCTCTGTTGTTACTTTTTATTGTTATTTAGTAACTATTCATGTCTTTGACGTTTGTTGTCATTTTCTCTTTGTTTGCATCTTTGTGCTCATTTTGTTGTTGCCTTGCTACATCTTTTGACTTCGCTTTGTGTGTCTTGGTGGGAGTTTTGTCTCTTTTTGCCATTGTTTTGCAGCAGTGGTTAACTTTATGCACAGTTTCATTGGCGGCCCATTCTCGTGTTTGCTTTCTGTTTCTTGCACTTCCAAAGTCTGTCTCGGTGAACCTGCAGACCCACTCAGGTTGCAGACATTTAATGTTTCTCTGGGAGAGATCTGATGTCTCGTGTGGAGTGCGATCGGAGCACACGGATGGTGCAGTTGGAGAACAGAGACGAGTCTGAATGTGTTTATTTTAAAAACTGACCTTCAGGAGGAAACTGAGAGCGGGGAGGACGGAGGGAGGCGTGATTGCTCCCAGGAGCTTTCATTAACAGGTAATGGACCTAATGATGACATCTTACACACATGATGGTGGAAAAGAAGAACAGGAAGTGATGCCACTGGAGCAGAGGCTGCTGATTGGATAGGAGATTCTCAGGCAGCTGCAATAAAACTTGATGTGTGAAGCCAGAAGAAGACACAGAAACAGAGCGAGGCAACGCAGCAGAGATCAGCTCCACACTGAAGGTACAAACATGCATGTGTGTGTGTGTGTGAGAGAGAGACACAGGTGTGCACAGGTGCAAATTAATGCCACTTCCCAACATTTTCTATTTAAATTTAAATTCCTTTCAGAGTTGAAGTTTTCTGCTCGCAGTTTTCTGTGTGTGAGTTGTTTGCTGCTTCTTTTTGTCATCTTTGATTCTTTCTGCCAACTTTCTGTGAAACTGAAAACCTTGTGTGTGCATGATCTCATTTATGATTTCTGGCTAAGAAAACAGAGACTTGGACAGGTGAACATGAATGAAATATGTCTTTAAATCTTCACACGAGCAGCGTTTAGCACTGAAAATAAGACCTGGAGATGAACGAGAACTCTCTTCTCAGAGGAAGTCTAAAAAATGTGATGCTGATGTTCAGTCTGCTGCTGGGCTGCAAGCAGATTTTTGTGAATGGAAGGATTTGCAGTGTAAGAGTGTGTGTGTGTGTTTGTCCTCACACGTGCATGAATGAGAGAGCTGCAGCTCCTCAGCATCAGCAGCAGGTGTGAACAGGAGCGTGCACAAACCTTTGTGCATCGTCAGGAATGTATGTGAGTGACGCAACACGACAACAAGTGTTTGTTTCTGCGTGTCTGCTTGCAGGGGACACTGTGTGTGAGTGTGTGTACAGGAGTGTCAGTGAGTGTGCATGTGACGGTCAAAAAGGCGTTTATTTGCAGGGATGGAAAATGCTAAAATTAGCCGATGTTGCTGGACAATACACTTACAGCCATCAGCCGAGCTAAAAGTGCCCCCCTCCTCATGTGTGTGTATTTAAAACCATTGTTGTGAGGACGCTTCGGTTCCTCTGAGAGGTCAGACCCGGTTTGGGGGGCCTGAAACTGTCAGACTGAGCTCTTTCTGCTGATGTCACAGAGCCGTCATTAACGTCTTTGTGAAAAACCACACTCTGTAAACAAAAGATGGACATGTGCCCATGACATCACTCACGCTCAAATGTGGAGGAGAATGTTTCGATCACGTTAACGCTGCAGCTGAGCTGGTTTTAAATAAATAAATAAAAAATGTTTTATTTATATAGCACCTTTCAAGACAGAATCACAAAGTGCTGCACATAAGATTACAAGTCATAAAAAGATTTAAAAAGAGAAAATAAAACAGGCAAAAAATTAACCAAAAGCAGTTTTAGAAAGGTGAGTTTTGAGTTGCTTTTTAAAAACAGCGACTGAGTCCACAGTTCTTAATGTTTGGGGGAGAGGTCCACAGTCTGGGGGCCACAGTGGCAAAAGCTCTGTCACCCTGAGTCCTCCTCTTAGTATTTTTAAAGCAAGTAAGCCCTGATCAGATGACCTCAAAGACCTGCTGGGGACATCGGGCTGTAGCAGATCAAAGATGTAGGCAGGTGCCAGTCCGTGCACAGCTCTGTAGGTCAAGACCAGGATCTTAAAATTGACTCTAAATGTAACAGGAAGCCAGTGTAACTGAGATAACAACGGTGTCACATATGAGAACTTGCAGGATTTTGTCAAAAGCCTCGCTGCAGCGTTTTGCACAACCTGCAGACGATCCAGAGAACCTTTGCTTAGACACATAAACAGCAAATTACAATAATCCAAGCATGACGACATAAATGCATGTATAGCAATCTCCAGTTCAGAGCGAGATAAAATCGGCCTCAGCTTAGCCACATTTCTTAAATGATAAAAACAAGACCGAACCAGAGATTTCAACACCTAAATTCCTGATAGAGGATTTAACATAAAGTGAGAGAGGACCAAGGGCTTTCACTATCTGCGATAGAAACCTATCAGGGGCGCATACGAGGACTTCGGTTTTCCCCACGTTGAGTTGGAGGAAATTTGCAGCCATCCAACGTTTGATCAAATCTAAGCAATCATTCAGACGCTGAAGCTTAGATAAATCCTGGGGCTTAAAAGAAACATACAACTGAATATCATCAGCATAACAGTGATAAGAAATGTCCTCAGAAGAGCCCATTATATGCCGGAGGGGGAGAAGATATATTAAAAACAATAAAGGCCCCAAAACTGACCCTTGAGGGACACCATAAGTAAGGGAGGTAGAGGATGACCTAAAATCGGAGACCGCCACAGAAAAGGATCGGTGATAGAATAGAATAGAATAGAATTCAACTTTATTGTCATTGCACATGCACAGGTACAGGGCAACGAAATGCAGTTTGCATCCATCCAGAAGTGCTTTAGTGATATAGATATATTACAATATATATTAGTAATAATATAGATATGTGAGTATATTACAGAAATGGGTCTATTATGGTATGTTATAATGTACACGGTATGAAGTATGTTGTGAATATTCTATAACTATAAGTATGTACAGGTTGTAGTGAGTACAAGCTATGTACAGGCTATTAACAGGATATAAATATGAAAACTATACAGAAGATGGATGGAGATAAGAGGAGAACCACTCCAAGGCAGTTCCAGATACACCAACCCAATTTTTCAGCCTTTCAATGAGGATGTGATGGTCAGCTGTGTCGAAAGCTGATGTGAGGTCCAACATGAGTAGAACAGAGCACTTTCCTGCATCATTATTCATCAAGATATCGCTTGAGACCCTAAGAAGAGCTGTCTCCGTGGAGTGAAATCGACGAAAACCGGACTGAAACTTATCGTAAATGCCATGTTTATCAGGAGCTGCCATAAGTTGCTTAGCCACTCATTACATGCTTATGCAGAAGAGAAAAGGTAAAACTGTAATGTAATTACTCTGTGTTTTTGAGGTCCTTTATGCCAGTTCATTGAAGCATTACGTTTACCTGACTGATCGTTTCAGATGCAGTTCTGCTTCTGTTTGCTGCTCCCCGGCCTCCTGTCCTTCACTCTGCTCAGCTGCAGCGTCGACGGCCTCAGAGTCCAACCGCAACCTGCTCGGGTCAGTGTGCGCACACACACACACACACACACACACACACACACACACACACAAGCCCTCTCATTTGACTCCTAAAACCCATTTTCAGCAGCCCTGTACAAAAAGTCCTCACGGTGCTCTAATGTCCCCGTAATGCATAAACGTCATCACAGTTCATAGTTCGCACTGATCCACTCACACGCGTGCATGTCTTTCTATCTTTGTGAGGACCAGACGTTCGTGTTTCACCAGTGGGAAAAGGACATTTACTTTCTTTCAAATACTTCCATTCTGTGCGCTTTAATGTAACCTGTGAGGAAGTACTTTTACATCATGTACTTCAGGTAAACTTTATAAGTACTTTTATTAGGCAGGATCCCGTCACACCATCACGAGAGCCAAAACAAGCAGCTCCTCCCTCGAGGGCTCGGTGCTGATATCAGATGGCGTGAGGCGGCGGGGAGGGAAAGCCGAAACGTTTTTCTGTTTAGTCTGGATGACACGAGATCTGTCGGAGTCATCTGAGGCAGCAGGCGGACAGGAAGTGAGACACCGCTCGCTGCCGGGGCCGTGGCGTGAGAGACAGGCTTCAGTGTGGAGGCGTAACATACAAAAACACAGTTCAGTGTTTTCCATACGGAGACTCCCTCATTGAAAATAAAGATGGAGGCGGCGTCGGAGGCTTTTCACAGCATCCCCTTGATTTACGTTTTTATCAGCAGACCAAAGTTCCCAGTAATCAGGAGGCATACGGGTTCACGTGTTAAAGGACAGGAAGTCCTTAAAACTGGACAGGAAGCACTGGATCAGACTCACACTCCTTTCCTTGGATATCATGTACAAAACCTTCAGCTCTAAGCCTTATCCCGGGTAATTTCACACATCCTCTCATACTCTCCTCATTTTCAGTAGATAAACTTGTTACGCCTTTATCTGATCCAGCAGGTAGACCAGCCCATTTTGAGATTTCATGCAGCCCCTCAGTCCCGCCCTGTAGGTGTGAAGGTGGGGGAGGAGCTGACAGCAAAACTGCTCCAATCGGATCACCTGATGAGGATGGAAAATGATGTCATGGAGCCAAAGAGGAAGAGGAGCTTTCCCATCAACAACGTCCCGCTGGACCGCCTGTCCATCAGCTCCATGGAAACGAAGCAGCAAGGGTCAGACAAGCAGAGGTAGTCACCTGTGAGAATACCTGAGAACACCTGAGACGCAGGGATGAGTCTAACGCCTCCATGTTCTTCTGTCTGCAGTAAGGTGGTGGAGTCGCCACGGCGACGACTCAATCCACCGCCCATTGACAGAATCGGGATGGGTCGTCTGCCAAACGGCAGAGGGTAGGCCACATCCCCTCCGTCTGAAAGCCCACCCTCTCTCCACAGCGCTCTCACTGGACAGGTGCAGAACTGCATGTGACTCATTTTCATAAAAGTATCAGTAAAAACACTAAAATGGTCATTTATCTCTACAGATGCATGAAACCGCCAATCACCTGCTGAACCACGCCCACCCTCACTTCACCTGGACACGCCCACCTGACACCCTCACTTCACCTGGACAGCAAACCTGACACCCTCACTTCACCTGGACAGCCCAACACAAAGCATGACTGTTCAATGATGGTGCGTTCAAATGCAGCTCCGTAAAGTCGGCACACATAGAGAGGAAGTGATTTCAACACCACCTGCGATTTGCTTCCATGGCAACTCGTTTTAACAAGCATTTTATTTACCTGTAAAACTTACAGGTAAATAAAACTTTTTTAAAATACTGAATTTAATCAAGGTGAAATCTGTAATGTGAGCAAATCTCGAATTAGCAGCACCAACAAATATCCTGACGTGTGAGATTAAATATACTTATTAGTTTCCACCAATGAGAAGCTTTGATTTCAGATTTATTAAGAAATAAATATGTTACAACTTCAAAATTTGTATTTGGATAAAATCAGAGCCTGATCTCAGAAAGATCAAATCATCAGAATCGAGCAACTTCGACTATAATAAGAATAATTTGGATGTTTTGAGTTTTTTCATTTATAAATTTTTTCATCTTTTTGATTCTTTGCATTTAATATATAATTAAAAAAATTAAAGGTTAGAGTTTGAACATTTTAACCTCATTAGGATTAGTGTTAGGAAACAATAATGCTGCAGTTTTCCGAGTGTCACCTGAATGCACCATCGCCGGCTCCTCCTGCTGTTGGGACCCTGACTGGAGGCGTTGTTGCCTCGACTGCCCTCGCAATCGTCCAACACCAATCGAGTTTCGTCCTCGCACATTTGTCTCGGAGTTGTGCCGCAGGACTGTTTCCACAGCAACGGCACATTTCTACTGCGACCGTAAACAGTGGACAAAGCTACTGTTACGTCATCTCAAAGTCATGAGATTAGCATTTTCATCATCAACACCTTAGTCGCAAAGCAGACTTCCTGTTCAATATGACCCAAGATGAGTGACTGAGTCCATCAGCAGCAAAGTGTTTACAGAGGTCAAGCTTCTACAGCACTGGAAGTCTTTTTGCAACTGCAGCAGTCGCCACCTGGTGGCTTTTTGATAGAATGCAGGTTTAACTCTCCTGGATTAGCTTTATTTTCCTCACCAGGAAACTATGTCCATGTTTTATACCATCTATGACGGTAACACATCTAAAGTTTGTAAACTTGAAATGAGAAAAAAATAAAATAATAGTCCAAAAACAGGTTTAAGCGTCCGAGTGGCGCTGCAGTGGAAACCGTCCTGCTCACTGATTCTGTTCTGATGTGCTTCTTCCTGCCCGAGTTTAACTGTGCTTAATAAAAAGAAAATGACAATGAAGTTCTGAGTGTGACTGATTTTTTCTCTTTTTCAACCCCTTGAGGATTTTAGATCATGTGCTAAAGGCTACAGTTCCACTAATGTCCACTAGAGGCTCCACCAGTAAGTCCCTCCCCATGCTCCCAGAAATAAACATGCGTACAGCCAGGTGAGTTTTTGTTGAGTCTTTATTAAGAAAAGATCATGTGATCCAGAACAGTGCACACAGAACGGCTGGTTCACACAATCCACGAATGATCCGGATCAATCAGAGTCCCGGCATTTCTTGTGTGAACTCATCCACCGAGGACTTCTGTACAGCTGCTATGGGAGCAGAGAAGGGAGATAATGGACCAGACTATCAGCAAAATACAAACACCTTCACATTCAGAGACGGAGAGCGCAGACGAGACTTCACCCTCAAATCCAAACCAGAGAACTTGAATGTACTCTGGACAAGAAACTCCAAAATGATCCTCTGATTACACAACACGTTCATCTTTAACCAACTCTGTCAGCATGGCAGTTTACAAAATATATTAAAAAAAAGAAAGAAAGAAAACAAGCTAACTACTAATACAAGCTAATACCACAGAGCAATTTAGTCTTTAAATGTAGGCAAATGGCTTGAAGATTACATAAGAATACAGATGTTTAGGACAATGCTAGCTCACAGCTAACATTAGCTATTGTTAAGAACTCAGCCAGTTAAATCAGATGACATTATGCTAATGTTAGCCAAAAATGCTCAAACGCTTAAAATCAACATTTTATCTGCAATGCTACCTTCAAAAATCAGTGCCTTTGTTAAATTAGCTTTACCTAAGGCCAGTGCTATCATGCTAACTTCCAAAACTGGGCTAAGAGATAAATATAAATAAAATGAGCTTCACCTCCAAACCAGCTAAGATAATAACAGTGTAATTTGCTGACAGCTAAAAATAGCTGTCACCTCTAAGGTGAAGCTAACATTAGCTAATATGATAGCATTTGTTTAATTAATTTGTTTTTTCTGATGTAGCTCAATGCTAGCTACCAAAACAACCAGTTAACAAAGCTAAAATGGCTTTGATGTTAGTTTCACTTTGAAGTTATCTATGTTAACCATTCCTTAGAATTATTAAGGTTTATAGCATTAGCTTAAATTACTGATGTCTGCATTATTGATAGCTAGAAACTATTATGGTTTACTTTAAAACATGTGATCACTAACTCCGCCCAATGAACCGTGCATCACCACCAATTTAAAGGCGAACAACGATGTTCTACTCAAAAGAACACAAGAAAGTAAAGTGACAGGGCTGATAATAATATGTGGCCATAGTTCAATATTCACTGTTAGCATATAGATAAACCTGAATGTTGGCTTAGAAGGCTTACAGACCTTAATAGTTTTGACATAAGGCTAACATAGCTAGCTAATATAAGCTATTGCTGCACTTTTTTTTTCAAGACAAAGCTAATGTAGATTGCTAACAATAACATCATAATTTTTGTTATGCTAGGCTTTACAGCCAACTCACTCTGAGCCGAGGTAAAACTAAAACAGTAGGCTATTTTTACAGATTTTATTAGCTCCGTAGCATATCAAATGTAGATGACTGCTAACATGACTCAGCTTTTGATACAACATCATCATAAATAACAGCTTCATTTTAAAGAAATACAAACACTCGCTAACATTTTAGACTTTGAGATAAAAATGCTGCCAATAATAAAAAATAAAAAAAATAATAAAAAAAACAGAAAAGAAAAGACTATGTGATGCCAGTATTTGTTAACACTGCGACTATCGCTGATTTTCAGGTCAAGCTAATCAAGCTAACTGCTAACACAAGTTGAACAATAAAGCAAATAATTAAACTGTTAGCATTAGGAAACGTTATTTTTGGATCATTTTGGAGTCTTTCACGCGTTTTGTTCAGAGGACAGACAAGTTTACAGCAGATAACACATTTGAACTGAAGCCAACACGGTCTGACAACAGCCCCTTTTTTCAGTAAGGCAGAGCTGGACCTGAGGAGGGCAAAGCTGCGGGTTTGTTCAGAAACAAAACAATAAAAAGTAAAAACGATAAATCCTACTGAGTTTAGAGCAAAAAAAAAAAAAAAAAAAAAAAAAAAAAAAAGAATCAGAGCGGCATTCGATTGCCTTCCACGCTGATTTTAACAGCGTGACCCGTCTTCGTCAGGCGCCGGATGTCAGCAAATCTACGCATCTGTTTATCAACACGGGACAAACTCTTCCTCACCGGACCCTGGAGGCAGACAGACACACAGAACAGGAAGTTACAGGATTTACATCTTGTAATCACACACTGAGGTAACAACACAAAGACAACCGGTTTGTTTCGCACACTTCACTGCTCATGCAGGAAGATGTTTCACAAACACCTCGTTCAGAGCCATCAGATGGGAAGACTGTTCCTAAAGACCATTTACAGTTCAAAATAAGCTTTATTTGTCTCATTCTGCCCCCTCGCTCTGTGTGAAACAAGCTGCTTTAACTCCCCTCCTCCCTGAACATCTATTTGCTTCTGATTGGACAGCTTCTGGAAGCCTGCTGCTGGACGTGTGGCTGATTCCATATCAAAGTGAAAACATTTCTTCCTCTGGGTCAGCTGACTCATTTCTACAGTAAATGTATTTTATTTAATGAAGCCATGCAAATTACAGGTACACTGTCCCACACACTGCACACCTTCTCACCTGTGGAACGTTACTTCCAGTCTCTTAGTGATTATCTCTCTCTAGTGCATGAGTTTGGTGTTTATTAGGCTCAGAGGTGCTCGACGGCTGCAGCAGAGATGTTCATGTGTTCATACAGCAGGAAGGAAAATGATTCAACCCCGGGCACTGCGTATGAGGTCACATGACCTCTGAGTACATTAGTTTGTTAAAGTTAAGGTTTTGTCCGTTGGTTATGACACGATCAGAAGGTTTATCAGTGATTGGTCTGACGTTAGAGGTCTGAATGACTGAAGTGTGATCGATCGTGTGCTCTTCGCTGTGTTCAGTGAACTCTGTTTGGGGGTTGGATAACTTTGCCTCCACTGTACGTCTGCACACTGCCGGTGAGTCAGGCTCTTCACACCATGCAGACAGACTTACTGCCCCCTGCAGGGGAGCAGGGGAGCTACAGGGGCATTCTGTTTCCCTCTATGCTGATCTTCACAGCTCCCTGCGGCCGCCCCAATTTTCTCTGCTCGGCGAAACGCCGTTTGTGCTTCTCCAGCAGGCTGATGGCCTTCTTACAGCCGCTCTACAAAGGACCAATCACAGCTCAGCTCCTGACAGCAGGTAAACTCCTTGTTCAGAGCTTTACAATCAAATAGAAGCAGAAAATAACCCGATGTCTGTTCCAGCACAAAAGTGTTGAAGTGTTTGTTTCAACTTTATTTAAACTTCAGAAAACTGACTGTTTATATAAAAGTTCTTTATTGTTATTCGTATTGTTTTTTCTTTAAAAACGCGTTTGCTCTTAGAGAGGTTTAAAATATATTTGTTTAATTTTGGAATTTTGTATTTGTGATTCATTTTGTAAATCGTGAGTAAATAATTTGTTTGACTCAATTACGAAAAAACTGAAACCAAATGTTAAACTCTGGATATTTCATAGGACTGTGCCTAAAGGGGGCGCTCTGCTGTTTAGTTGAAGTGTAGCCACGCCCTGAAGCACACGCCATCGGCCCGTGTGACCACTCACCCTGCTGGAGTCCCCCTCCACGTTCCATTTGGGCCGAACCACGTAGTCTTTGTTTGAGGGCATCGGGACTCGAGCCCGGGCGCAGAACCCGGGGTCTCCGGGCCGCAGAGCTCTGTTGGGAGCAGGCGTTCAGGTTAATGAGGGTGGAATTTAAACACGGCACAAAATTCCAGACGACAGAGGAGGAAGTTATGACAAATCCCGCCCCCAGATGTCTGAGAACTTACTTCTCCTCTCCGGTCAGCTGCTTCTCCAGGTCTCTGCGAGGCGTCTGACCTCCAGAACTACAAACAGAAGAAGAAGACATGAATTCAACTTCGAGTGTGAAGTAGCTCCGCCGCACCTCGCAGGTTTCTGAGCGATGTTCTTCACCGGCTGAGCCTCCATGCTGTTAGCAGCACGTCACTCCGAGCGAGTTAGTCGGCGCCAAAACTTCCCGCACGGAACAAACTCAGCCCTGCCCGAGCTCCACATCGTTAGGGCAGTAAAACACACACGGCTAACACTGCCGTTACAGAAACAGGCTCCAGTCTCTGCTCTGTTTAACCCCTCTGTGCAGCAGCGCCCCCTAATGTCTACAGTGGATATTAAAAGTATCAGCAGCTGTGACTGTATTAGTTTGTGTCGCAGATGTGGACCGAAGCTGAAATAAGGCAGTCCTCCACTCCGGTGCAGTACCAGTTTCAACCACCGGGTGGCATCCAGTCCGCCTGAAACGCGCCCAAGCTAATGTTAGCGTTTCTAAGCTGACTTATTTTGATAGCTAGATGAGCTCAGAGTGGAGGTGGTAAAAACAGAGTTACAAGAAGGGCTTGAATCAAATATAAAATCTCAGCTTCAGTCATTTTCTTTAGTTGAATCACTCTGAAATAAATGCAAAGTATTCAAACCGGCCAATTCTGCTTCATCTCACAAGCTCCACCCACCTGTTTGTGAGGAGCAGCCAATCAGAGGATACTTAGAGGAGGCTTATTTTATACTGCAAATTATGCAAACAGACTCTATTAGAGTCCAAGAATGAAAAAGGAGCTGGAAATGAGCAAAACGGGTCACCTTTAAATCGTGCAGCTGCACTCATGAAGTCATTTAAGTCTCAGGGATTCATTCTGGTCACTTTGGTGCTGCTGTGGGTATCTGAGGAGTTACTAAGCTTTAGACAGAGGGATGTAAAACCTGCAGAGACGCGTTAAAGAAGGTAAACCTGGTCACTCAGTGCAACCATGCAACGTCAGGACTGAACCTGGTTGGTGGAGAAAAGACATCAGGTTCCTCTGCCCTCTCCACCTTCTGAGGCTGACTGGGGATGAGACGGAGGAAGAGGAGTGAAAGAGGAAAAACTACGCCTCACGCTAACTACGACCTTTAGAAATCATCTCACAATATTCAAAGAGAAGATCGAGAAAGGCGAAGCTTTCAAATGGGTTTCAGGTAAAGCCGTGCTGAGTGACTTTAGAGTGAACAGCGGTGGGAATGCGGCGCACAGATATAGCAAACGCACTGGGGGGGGGGGGGTTTCCACCTGTACAAAACACCTGACACTCTGACACAAGCAGAAGATGGAGAATGAGGGTTAAACTGTTCTCAGGTGAGAGACAAGCATCATCACATGACAGGAAGAGGACGCTGAAAACAGAGCAGACATCAGCCCGGGGGGGTCGGTCAGTATTGTAGCTACTGCATGGTTCGGACGACTCACTGTGGAAAAGGTCTGAAACCTAACGACGGCTGACAGCGATTCTAATAAAGTCAAATATATGAGCAATTTTATGGATAATGTAAATAAAACTTAAATCGCTGCAGATATGAAGCAGAAACAAGAACGTTAGTGTCGTCTGGGTGACGATGGAATCAGAGGAGGTCGGACGTTGCGATCATCGTTACCTTAGGCGCCGTCTCTGAGGCATCTGCTGATCCAGATCTCTCTGCTGCCGCTCCTCTCTCGTCATCCCCTTATAGTTCGACGTCAGACCGAAGATCGGCCGCGACCACTCGTCTGGAGATGAGAAAGAGTTCAGAAACCGCGGCCTCCACGGCCAGACAGGGAAACTACAGAAAAGGAGCATGGCCTTACTGATGAGTTTGAGAGCGAGGTCTTTGTTGGCTCGAGACTCTTTGGGATGTTTGTACAGGAACATGACGGCCCGCCCGATGCCGCTGTGCTTCAGCGTCTCCTGACTCACGCTGGGCAGCTGCAGGACGAAACACACCATGAACGACTGAATCTTAGAGACGCAGCTGAAGAACGATGTGCCGCGTTCAGCGCTCACCTCCTGCAGTATCCTGAGCAGCTCCTCTCTGATCCTGAGAGCGGGCAGAGATTTGTCAGGAAGAGGGCTGATCCACTCTTTAATGGCCGACATCACGCCGCTGTCAATGAACGTCTCCTTCAAGTCCTGCCTGAGGGACAAACGATAAGAGTCTTCAATGCAGTCACGGAGGAGAAGGACCTGCTTTTTTTTGGCGCTGGTCTCAGCACGTAAGCCTTCAACTATAAGCTAACACGGAGCTCTTACTTCTTCAGGTGCATGACGACCTGCGGCAGCAGCATGAGCTTCTTCAGCGCTGGTTTCTTCTGGCTGTTCAGAGCTCGATCTTCCTGCAAATAAAAACAAATGCACACAGAGTCGGTGAGGATCACAGCTCAGAGATTTGTGAGGCTTTTATTTTGACGGGGCGAGAGCAGCGTGCGCACCTCCGCAGCCTCGTTCATCTTGGTGATCATGGCGTTGACCACGTCGTCGGCGTCGCTGATGAACGTGCCTCCATCGCGGTGCCGCCTCTTCTTGCTGTTCATGGCTTTCCTCCGGGCGAGCATGATGTCGAAGTCTGACATCATGCTGGTGCTACACACACACACACACACACACACACACACTTAATAGCAGAAACAACAACGCTTGTTTAAAATCGTGTTGCTGATCAGCAGACTCACTCTTGGCCGCTGCGGTCGACGCCCTCGTCAGAGTCTGACTCCTCCTCCGCCTGCACCTTCTGCTTCGCCTTGCCGTCGCCCTCCAGGTCCTCCTGGTTGAAACCCTGCAGGATGACAGTTTGTGAAACGGGAACTGCTCGCGGCTGATCTCGCTTTTGTCTTTGAACGGAGACGCGACATCGAGGCTTACCGTGAACTCCTCCTCATCTCCAGACTCGCCAAAGATGTCTGCGATCATCTTCCTGCAACAGAACAGGCACATCAGCTCCTGGCAGCCACAGAATTAAACTCTTTATTTTGAAATTAAAACTCTGCATGTGTCTTCTTGCAGGGGTGGTAGCTGCATCCCTCAGGCTGTCCTGTAGGGGGGTTTGAGTTTTCTGCGAGGTGTTTCCACGTCAGCACTCACTCCTCCTGGTCTTCTCCGGAGTCGCTGTCGCTGCCAAACAGCGCTTTCTCGTCCTTGTTCCCCGCCGCCTTCGCTCGGTCGTCCTCCTCGCTCTCGCTGTCTGAGCCGAGCTCTCTCAGTTTGGCGGCCAAACTTTTATCGGGACCCCCGAAGTCGGCGTCACTGTCTGAGTTCTCGTCGTCTGACACCGCCCGGTTCCTCTTCGCCACTGAGGAGACCGTCGAGAGCGACAAACGTCACACAACAGCGCTGCTTTACCTCGCAGCATCAACTTTTACTTTCAGCAGAGAATCCAAACAAAGATCCTGCTCCAGCCGTCAGGTCTGCGTTACCTGGTTTCTCCGCCTTCTCCTCGTCCTCGTCCTCGCTGTCGGACAGGATGGCCTTCTTCCTCTTCACTGCAAACACAAAGCTCACTGGTTACTCACACAGCATCTAAAACGGAACTGAAATATTAACAGAACCGGCGAACGTGGCGGGTGACTCCGTCTCCGTCTGACCACGAACACAACGAGCAGCACGCCAAAGGAAAGTCTGTGAGAGAACGTGTTTACCATTACTAAAAGTGATCACATGTTCTTTAGTCGGTGAAGCCGGCGTGTGTGTCACGTGTGTGATCACTGTGGCCCTGCTGGATGGGTACACCTTACCACAGACTTGCTTCACGACAGCGGCGACGTTTACCTCGCAAACCCGGACAGTGTTGGGAAAGTTACTTTGAAAAAGTAATTACTTATAGTTACTTCTTGAAAAAAGTAACTGAGTTACTATATTATCACAGTAACTAATTACTAGGAAAAGTAACTATTGCATTATTAAAAAAACCAAAACAAAAAAAGTTGAACCCTCTCAGAGCGCAGACTTTAAAAGCATCTCGCCTCGTTTCATCCTGTTCAACCTCGCAACCTGTAACCACCACAAACATGGTTAACGGATCATTTTCATAACTCGAAATATAAATTGGACATTTTTAAAACCTTTGCAGCTATTTACCTAAAATGCAGCCAAGGTGTTTTCATTTCTAACTATTTACAGAAAAATCTAATAAGATGTCACAAATGATTTGTGTCTGTGTCCACTGCACGATGCAGGAGAACGCCACCTGACACCTGCAGCTGTGTCACTCCAGTGTTTACACTGTAATCTGTCTTTTTTTGGCAAAACTGTGACATTCAGCAGTCACCTCATTGTTCTGACACACAACAAAACTACACACTAACTACACACTCCAAACACGCTAAACGTCACAAATCTCTCACCGCCGTCACTCCTAAAACTCCGCCTTCTTCCTAAACAACCAAATGCCATGTTGTCATATCATTTCTTGATTGGTCGACATGGTACATTTTTCCACCAATAGGAAAGGGGTGTTTTTTCTTTTTCTTGGTGCTTTCGAGCTCTTTCCTTAGAAACAGTTTTTGTGTTTCTTCTAAACTTCACGATTTTATTCAGAAATAAACATTTTTAATCATAACTCGTGTTTTTCACGGCCGATCAACACAATTTAAAAACTGATATATATTTTAAAGTCAACACTTGTTGCTGTGTCATCTTAAATTGGTCATGTGATTGTTTTGCCCCGCCCCCTGGTAAACTGAAAACAGCTTCAACCGTCTGTGTTGACAATAGTAACGCGTCCACAATGTAAGAGCGTTGTAACCATAGAAACAGTCATTAGTTCGATCGCTCAATAACGCCGTCACTCGGTCACTGAACCCAGAGCTGCTCGTTTATCTTCATGTTAATTTGAATCAAACTGATCAGATCAGGAAGTCCAGTGTTTCTGGAGTAACGACATCATTTCCTGTCACAAAACGGTTCAACTGAAGTCTGCCTGGGGGCGTGGCTTACCGCCACGCGCGTACCTGGCTTCTCGTCGTCCTCGTCGCTGTCACCTCTCTGCTGCCTCTCCTCTTCCTCCTGCTGCTCTCCATCACTTCCTGCTGCAGCCTTCCTCCGCCCTTCCTCTTCCTCCTCCTCGCTGTCTGACTGCATGACCCCCTTCCACTTCTCCCCTCCTCCTTCCTCCTCCCGTTTCTCCTCCTCATCCGAGTCTATCTGCGCCGCCTTGCGTCTGGCAGGCGTCTCTGTGTCAGAGTCACTGTCAGCATTGGAGCGGCGCTCTGGGGACGCCGCGGCTTTGGCATCCTCGTTGTCAGAATCGCTTTCTGCCGCCGCTTTGGGCCGCTCCTCCACATCCGAGCTGCTCCCTCTCCGCTTGGGCGGCGGCGACGCCCCCTCCTCGTTGTCAGATGCTCTGTGTTTGAGCGGCGATGAGGCCTCGTTATCTGAGCCGCTCGTCCTGCGTTTCTCTGGCGGCGACTCCTCCTCCTCGGACGCGCTCACCCTGCGTTTCACTGAAGATGAGCCATCCTCATCGTCGCTGTCGGCGGGCCTCGGCGCCTCCGCCTCAGAGTCACTTTTGTCATCACGGCCCCCGGGGCCCTCGCCCTCCGAGTCGCTGTCGGCCCTGCGGCAGTCCTCGTTGTCAGAGCCGCTGGCCCCGCCACCTGTCACCATGGCGTCGTCCTCGTCGTTGCTGCCCTCGTCCTGACAAAAACAAAGAAAGTTTATCAGCCCGATCACGGCGGTCTGCAGACGGTGTTTGTCATATTTACAGTCCGAACAGACCGGAGCCGCCATTGTTCCAGCAAACGTAACAAATACTGACAGCGTCCACATCACTGCAGCTGCAGCACCAATCCATGTGTCGACCTCATGTTTTCCAGCTGTTGCAACATCTGTCTCTCTAACCTGTGACTCTTTCAGCTCCGGTACTGATCAATCACTGACATGCTGGGAAAAACAACACTCTCATAATATCATACATAGAGCTCATCCCACACGGTTCCAAACATGGAAGATCAGCTGTCCATGTCCGTGTAAATCCGCCTGATTTGAAGTATGAATTTCAGGCACTACTTAAAATGCAAAGACGAAACGGCTCAGAATAAACGTTTGAAAACTGATGATGTCAATGAATTATCTGCAGAATCAATGAGATGAATTCTGACCTCAGACCGGCGCCCGGCGCTCCTCATCTCCTCGCCATCTGATGCTGGGTGTTCATCCTGAACCGGCGTGCCGCCTCCATCATCTACAAGAACACATCCGGAACATTCATGTTAAATTCAGTCCTTTTTAAAAGCATTTATAGGAGCTGCAAAAAGTATGCAGTAACTTTACCAAGCTGCCAAAGTAAAACTGAATGAAAACTACCGGTACACAACAGCTTTCTCTGCATTCCCTTCGATAAACTGCCTTTCAAAGAAATAATCGTGCTTTTCAAGGATCATGGCTTATTAGGACTGGATAGAACATATAATAGCAGCAGTGAGAAGTAGAAGATTACACTACAGTCACATCAGAATATCCACCGTTCTGTACATTAACGGTCAAACAGGCTACAGCTTAGGAAACGTTTCTAGTGTTAAAAAGTCTCCGTAATGATCACACGATGTCATCAGCTGGTCTGTAAACAGCTCAAAAACAAACACTTGGATCCTCTGCAGCTGCTCGCCAAACTTCACTTTAAAAGTGACCAATTTTAGGTTCATGGCTAACCGCGTGACAAAAACATAAAGTCCACCTACATGAGCAGACTTCATCTTTAAGGCTTTCGTATTGATTCGGCTCTCTTTGGTGTATCATGTCTAACCGGTTATATTGATTATGAAACGTTTGTTATGTAATCAGGCCAACAAACACTGATGGTTTAGCTTGGCTCGGTGGAAGGCCGCTTTCTGCCGGGTTCGTGTTGGATGGCTCCGCTGGTTTCCTCCACGGATATAACGTTGAAATATCACCGCGTGTTTCAGTCTTTTGGAGGTAAATGTGACGGAGAGCTCAGGAGATGTTTGCCAGCCGGTCGTGACGCTAAACCGGGACATGTTTGCTGGAAACTGGCGCCGATGCTGTCGCTAACCCCGAAACACAAACAACGATCCCTCCGCGTGATCACAACCCACCTCTGCATCATGTTTATCTAGGACGCGCTCATGGTGCTCGAATTCAGTTAGTATTCAGTTAGCTACTACAGTTGGTCAGTACTGTCCTGTTAGTCGTTTAAATAGGAAACAAAGCATAAGCGTTACCGGAGCGGTTCCCGGACATTAGATCGTCCTCCTCTCCGTCCATTTCCCCGACGAAGAAAGCTTTGAGTTTGGGCTTGAGGGCGGAAACCCCCCTCTGTCCACTGGAAGAAATAAACCTGAACGAAGTAACGACGGTCTGAGGAAGATTACACCCACAGCTAGCCTCTGCTAGCCCACACAGCCAAAATGGTGACTACCTGTATCATATGAGCATGCGCAAAGGGATCGGTCGCTTCCTAATGACGTAAACTGTCTTTTTGGAAAAAATAAACTTTATTAGTATGACAAATGATTCTAGAAAAAACAATACCAGAACATTGGTCGTGTAAGTATTTTTATTTATACTGTTTTGATTTTAATTGTACTGCCGAAAGTTTTTCTTAGCTTTGAACCGCGTGACACTGTCTGTTACTAACTCCAGCTGTAGTGTGACGACTTAGACACGCGCCACAGCCTACAGAGGATCCACGCGGACCCGGAGCTGTCCTGTTTTTTTTTCGGCTGGTTTGGTGTGTGTGAGTCCGGTGTGATGGGGGACCGGAGCCGGTTGTGCTCCGTGTGGCTCGGCTCGGAGACCGGGATCCTGAAGGGGGTCAGCCTGTCCCGGAAACAGGCCTTCAACTTCTGCAACACGAGCCACCTGAGTCGAGACCAGGAGGTCCGCGCGCTGTGCTGGGGGGACGCGGCGGAGAGCGAGCTGCTGGTGGGCTGCGTGGACGCCACCGTGAAGACGTTCAGCTTGGAGAAGGGCGCGTTCACCGAGAGCCGGCGCTGCGGGGACCCGGCGGAGGGCTGCTTCTCCGGGCTAGCGGCGCTGGGCGGCGACGCACTGGTCACCTGCGCGGAGAGCGGCGCGCTGCGCGTGTGGAGGCAAGAGGGCGGCGACGAGCCCGTGACACAGGTGGACGCCGGGAAGAACGTGTGCAGGATGCGGCAGAGCCCGGCGAACCCAAACAAGGTGGCCACCGGAGGGAAGGAGAACGGCCTGAAGATCTGGGACCTCCAGAGGCCCGAGCAGCCCGCGTTCAGCGCCAAGAACCTCCGGGACGACTGGCTGGACCTCCGGCGGCCCTACTGGGTCCGGGACATGGCCTTCATCCCGGACTCCGACAAAGTGGTCACCTGCACGGGTTACCACCAGGTGTGTAGCTGTGATTCACCCTCAGCAGGACAAAACGTGTTTTTAAAGAAGACCCATTTAAAGTTTACTTTGGCCCGGGTTAAAGGTCAAGCTTATCACAAACATCTGGTTTGTGTGATCTGTAAACGTTCGTCTGGCTCAGAATTGGCTCAAAAGTCAGACCAGACTCCGTTCAAAAAGTGTTTAATTTTAAGTTTTCTTAAGTCTATGACAAAATTAAAGCTCGTGTAAATCCTCAGCTCTCTACATGTATTATATTTTTTTCTCTAAGTCGGCTAACATTTGAGCAATATTAAAGGACAACAACAAACTGTCTGAGTAAAACAAACTAAGGCTAAAATTATGGATGATTTTATTATCAAAGCCATCGTCAGTTTGGTTTCGGACCGATTCCTCATCAGTTTTCTCTCCATTCAGAAGGTGTTTGATTTAAGGTTTACTTTCTCTTCTCTCATACATTTATGATCTTTAAAATTTCCTCCAGGTTTACAAGTTTAAAGGGATATTCCATAAAATTATTAAGACAAAAACAACACAACTGAAGTTAAAGCTGTGGATAATTTCTAAAGTGTTTCTAAAAAGAAACAATAATAGTGATTTCCCTTTGAGGTCTTTAGTATCCTCGGTGTTGATTCCTGATCAGTGGAAAAAATGCTTTTAGGTGTAAAAACAAATAAAATAATAATAATTAAGCAGCAGAAAATAAAGTTTAAATCTGTCAATTGATGACCTGCTTTGTTTTTTTGTTTTTTTAAAATAAAGTTATGTTGAAACTCTCTCTCAGGTGCACGTGTTCGACCCCTCGTCTCCTCAGAGGCGTCCTGTCCTGGAGGCGGAGTACGGCGAGTACCCGCTCACCGCTATCTCTCTGACGCCTGACGGCACAGCGGTGGCGGTGGGCAACACCCAGGGTCACATCGCCCTGCTGGACCTGAGGAAGGGCCTGGTGCGTGGCTGTGTCAAGGGGCTGGCGGGCGGCGTGAGGGGGCTTCAGTGCCACGCCTCCCAGCCGTTGGTGGCGTCCTGCGGCCTGGACCGCTTCCTGCGCATCCACAGCCTGGAGGACCGCAAACTGCAGCACAAAGTCTACCTGAAGTCCCGTCTCAACTGCCTCCTGTTCGCCAGCCAAGACCTGCAGGAGGGAGGGGCAACTGCAGGGGAGGCGGAGTCTGAGGTAAAGGAGGAGGAAGACGAAGGTGATGATGTGTGGGACGCTATGGAGCAGGTGGAGGAGAGGCAGAAGAGGAAAACGACAGAAGACAACGAGACAACGAAGAAGAGGAAGAAGGCACAGGACTGAGAGGCATTTGAGGTTTTAGAGGACAGTGGGACGTTTAACCGCCGTAGCTGGGGGCTTGTAAGCAGCGTTTATTCAGACTGGAGGCCTTTTATTTTGAAAAGCTTCAGGTACTGGGTAGATGTTTCTCACCTGTGAACAGGTAGAGTCTGCGTCTGCCTGGGGAGACAAATGTATGAGTGCTTTAAAACGTCTTTGTGGTTTTTTATGATTGTAATTATTGAAAATACACGTGTAATTATGATTAAAGGAGTTTCTGCTTCCTGTGTCTGATCAAAGAAGTTAAATGTGCTGACGGAGCATCTCAGCTCCTGAGGAGAAACTGCAGCAGAGGAGAAAACGGTGGAAAAACAATCCAGTTGCAATTCTGTGCAGGGCGCTCAAACATGCGGCACAGTGGATAAGAATGTGGGGGGAAAGGAGGGCTTCCAGTTTTTCAGTTTTGTCCTTCTGACCTGTCAGGGTTCACAGCCTTAATGCTAACAAATATTACCCAGACCATTTAATTAACAGGCATGAAAAACTTCCTGTTTTCAGGATTTCAGGAACTCAATTTGAGGTTTTTAAGTGATAAATCTACCCGTGTGACCCACTCAGGATCAGAGCTGCGTGTGGCTCATCGGTCAGTGAATGCAGCCCGAGCTGCCCCTATTAAAGGTGCATTCACTGGCAGCAGCTGCAGGTCTGAGCAGCACACAGAACTTGTTTTCAGTGTCTGATGGAAACATGGGATGAACTACATTACTGTGCAAAAGTCCTGAGTCAGCAGCATTTGTTTGTGATTGGCTGAAACAAACAGCCCCAGTTTACTGTGACATGTAAATAACAACAGACCCCTCCCAGCTGTGAACACAGGCCTGTGATTTCACACTGAGCGTGCTCTTAATAAATGAAATGTTCACTCAGCCCATCAGAAACATCAGACTTTATTTAAAACAAAAAAACAGACATTTTGAAATGTTAGGCCACACCCCTTCATTCAGGTAAAGTTTTAGTCCCGCCCTGGTTTTTATTTCCACTCATGGGCTCATGTTTGGATGTTTAATTTTTAAATGTTTTTCAGAGAACAACAAACAGAAAGCATATTATTTTTTACATCTGTGCTCGCAGGTGCGCAGACGGTGGGCGGAGCTTGTGAAATCCACAGGTACGAATTACTGTAGCAAACTGTATGTTTCAAACAGCTGGAGCTCAAAGTGCCGCGTGATTGGTGAGAACAAACATCAGAGACTCTTCTTCAGTGGTTTTATTGAGCAGTAGTATCACAGCAGTAACGAACGGCGTCATCGGCGTGATTCGACGCGTCCTGCTGTGTCAAACATTCAGTCAGAGACGAGCCTCGCGGCCTCGTTCATTCACACAAACAGTCAAAAACAGATGAGCAGCAAAAGTCTGAAATCCCTTTTGGACACACTGTTAAACGCGGGGCATTTAGGGAGGTTATTAAATTCAACCCTGACGCTTCTTCCTCCCACCGTACATCAGACTTTCAGCGAAGCTCATCACGGCTTCACGCTCCGTCACAGCTCGGTAAAAACGTGGAAACGACAGCCAAATATTTACAGTAACAGCTGAAACGTTTACGTTCACAGACACGTTTTTCTGGTTCCAGTTGTAAATATTACTGTGAAATACAGCAGAAGACTCGAGGTAATAACTATTTACATGACCTTCAAACGAGGGAGAACTTTGGATCAATTTAATCCGAATTTGTCCCAGAATGTAAAAACATGTTACCACAAAAACGTCACTATATTAAAGATTCACCTCCAAATATGAAACATTTTATTGTTCAAAGGGTTTCAGAGTGTTAAAATATTGTCTCTCGTTTCCCCGTCGTTGTATTTGTTATTACATTAAAGACGTTTCAGTCTAATAAACATCTAAAAACCACGATGCCAAAACGTGCCTGTTATTACCCTTCACTGTGCGGTTAGGTCACATGTTACTGTTGTTGTATTTCCTCGTTATTACCAAGCTGGGATGTGAAGTGTTTGGACTTTCAAACAGAGACAGATTAAAACAAAAGGTGGAGGCTGTAGCTCCATCAGCTGTCAGAGCTCAAACAGCACCACCTTTCACACATAAAACGCCTTCATTCCCAGCGATCCGCTCCAGCTTTCGGTGATTCCTATTTTTCGGCGCAGGAGCGGAAACATCTGGAAACGTTTTCTGGAACGCTGTCTGAATTGTGAGGACATAAAGTGCTGTTGGAAGTTTTTCAGGACGTGTCAGTGTCTTCACAGTAAATTAGTAACCGATTAACTGTGCCCAGCAGGGGGCGCTAGCTGTAACTACATCCTGAAGTAAAGTTGCGTGACTGAGGACAAACCTCTGTAACATTGATCTCCTCTCATGAGAGTTAAGACGTGATTATTCAGATAAAATATATTTAGATTCAATAATCTGAGGTTAATATGAGAGGAAATATTTTCAGCTGCACTCGTGGTTATCTGAAGGTCGGTAACGGTTCTCCGTCAACGGTAATCCAAGAAGAAGGTGTCTGAGGTCTTCCTCCTGCGTGGGCTGGTACTCGTGACAGAATAATTTACACTGTTACCGTCACCGCTCTCCATCCTTTCAACACTACCCCTCCTCCTCTTCCTCCGCCCCTCCTCGGCTGAAGTGCCGCCGGCTCAGTCGCTCCGGGTCATGTGACGCCATGTCGCTGAAGTCCCGGAAGATGTCCTGAAACGTCTCATCATCTCCTGAGGACAACACGACAGTCACAAGTTAACAGGAGACATCATGGGAGGAGGCCTGGCCTCTCCCCTGCCTCCAAAGAGCCAATCAACAGAGGAAATATAAGCCAATCAGGTTCACAGGTTAACCCCAACCTAACCCAGGTTCAGGTAAAGGTTCGCGACCATTTCAGAAACTGTGAGCACGCCCAGCAGGACTCTGCATCACAGGGAAACAGGTTTGAAAGGTCGAGTTGAGGAAAAGCCGACAAACTTTCAAAGCGTTTTGACGTCTCCGTGACGACGAAAGTTACACTTACAGTTCCTGCTCCGGTCATTAAGAGTGCGCCTTTAAAATAACCAATCAGATTTCACCTAGCTACAAAACTTTGATAAAGGACATAATCTTTATTTTCATTTTTGGACTGCAGCAGCTCTGCGTGACGCTCGTTCAGCCATCTGGTTTCACCTTCCTTCTCAGCTGAAGACAAACGTGAGACAAATGTTGGAGTCGACTAACCCGCGGCGCCGAAGACTCCCTCCGAATCCCTCATCTCCTCGTTCATCCGGGCCATCCGGAGCCTGAAACACACGAGCCATGATCACGTTAAAAGAGTTCACAAAGGAATTGAAAGACTCCGTTATCGGTCATGTGTTTCCACAGCGCTCTGAAGACCCGCCTCGACCAATCAGATCAGTCCCTTGACGTACGAGAAACTTTATGATTGGACTCTGGTCACGGTCTGAAATGTGAAACGTCACGTGTCGACTTTTTCATACATCAGTGGGCTTTTCTGATCTTCAGGATGCCGTGGAAACAATGTTAAGGCTGGAAACACTTCCTGTGACTCACAGAGTGACGATGTCAGCATTGGCCGTTTCCACGGCGATGGCCAGAGGGTCATGACCTCTCTCATCCACTGCGTACTGATTGGCTCCTCTCTTCAGCAGCAGGCACACCTGTCTGCAACGGTCAATTAAAACCAGCAGCGTTGATTCGAGCTCATGCTGTGTGTGCGTGTGTGTGTGCATGTCTGTGTTCGTGTGGTTACCCGGTGTGACCAGCAGTGGCGGCAGCGTGCAGCGCCCCCTGTCCTCTAAGGTCTCTGTGATTGACGTTTGCGCCGTTCTGCAGCAGGAACTCGCACGCCAACAGCGACCCCTGCAGGCAGCCGAGAGAAACAGTGACAGCAACGAAGTTTGTATTCTGTTTACATCACAGGTCTCTAAAGGCTCAGTGTGCAGAAATAATATTACTGATAATAACACTAATAACAACGATGATGATGTCAGTTAGGAGTCAGTGATGTTATTAATGAGTAATAATCAATAAAAGGTGCCTTCAGTAACATTTCCTCTTCTTTGTGCATGCTCACCCCGATCGCTGCTCCGATCAGCGGCGTGCGGCCCTCCTCCTCGCCAACGCTCCCGTTGACCTCCGCCCCCTCGGCCAACATGGACGCCATGGCAACCAGGTCTCCTGCCAAAGACGCCTGATAGAGACGTAGCATGGCTGAGTCCTTATGACGATGATGCTCTGAAACAGAAAACGCAGAAAACATTTTTTTCTAAACACAATAAATTTAAATTAGTGCTGAAGCGCAACAGGACGCCGTAACACGCCGATGCGAGCACTGACAGAGGAAGCCAACCGCACAGCTGTCGTGCACGGGACAGGAAGTGAACAGACGGGTGCTGCAGCAGAGAGGCGTGATGGGTCAGGTGTTACAGGGGGCAGTGAGGCTCAGAGTAGCGGCAGGAACGAATCCAGCAGTAAAATGTAAAAGTAATAGATTACTGCAGTGATGAATGCGCTGATAAGGTATCGTTCCAGTTTAAACAAACTTCTTAAATTCTAGTTACAATGTGCAGACGGTCGGACTTACGAGCGCCGTTGGCCTGGACAAACTTCTTCTCCACGTATTTCTCTTTGATCCACGCCTCCTTCTCGGCCCTGACAGGGAGAAAAACAGGATGCTGAGTCTCTGCTTCCAACATTCACGTTCAACCAAAGCCGATTCCTTTCAGCGGCTCGTGTTTTTACCGCGGGCTGTCGGCTCGGGGCTTGACTCGTCCCTCCTCTGAACACCGCGCCTCGTAGATCTGGTTCATCACATCGTTTCCCAGAACGCACAGCAGCTGAGGAGGAGCATTCACATTTTAGAATCTGGGCCTGCGATCGATTCTTCATTGATTTTTTTTCAACGTCAGACATGAGCAGCACTGTGAGATTCTCCTGGTTAGACTCGGGACAGGTGAAGGCAGTTTGGGCTGTTCTGGGATCAGTTTGGTGGGTTTTCAAACATAAAGATCCAGAGAAGCCGGGAACTTCTTGTGTTATTTTCCACAACAGCTGATTGCCTTTTAGAGACTGTTTAGAGCAATTTCCTGAAATGATTCAATGACCGAGCAGCGATTTGTCGGCTTGTTATTAGTTCAGGGTGTTTGGTTCACACAGAGGCAGAAATCTGATTTTTGAGCTTTCTCGTTTCTCCTCGTGGCGTTATATTTGACAGCTTCCTCACTTTACGGTCTGCTCTTCACTTTATGATGCCGGAGTGTTAAAGCTTCAGTGCAGAGTGTTTCGCTTCTACCTTCAGCTGTTCGGCCTCCCAGGAGTCCAGAGTGAGAGATCGCACCTTCGACAGATGGACTCCGAGGCTCCTGCAGACACAGAGAAAGAAGAACATCGGCCAACGTGTTGCTGGTTTTCATCTTCTGACAGTAAACTATGAAGATCACCAAACACCAGTGAGTACTTCTCATGGTTCCCACAGGCTGTGTGTGGACAGAGAAGGTTGATGAAAGATCAAAGGGCGAGATTAAAGCCTGACACCTGCTAAAAAGCAGTGAAGAAGAAATGAGGAGGAAGTCCTCCTGAAACCTGGGCTGTTACCGGTGTATGCCCGAGCACTCGATGCACATGGTGACTGCCAGGTTGATGGAGGCCCAGCGAGGCTCTTCCTCCCCGCAGTCACAGCACCTCTGGTTCCCAAGGCCCCTCAGGGCCACGCTCAATGCTGCCGGCCTCTGGGCGGGAGGGCCCGGGCAGACGTCCCCGCCACAATGCAGAGGGGGGAGCTCCTTAGGCTGCACATAGAGAGGAAGAACTCGTCAGCCAAACGGATGGGGGAGGGGAGTTAGCTGTAATATTCAGAGGTGAGTGTATCGTGGTCGTGGTGTGGACCGGCCTGCATCAGCTGAGTGTCGCTTCGCTCTCTGTAGGCGAGGTCGATGCTGCCCTGCAGAGCACTGAGCCAGGCCTGCTTCAGCTGCTCCGAGTCGGCCTGCAGAGCACAACACCTGGAAACAAACAGGTCAATTAACGCCATATCACATGACCCTACAGGTGTGAAAACGCCGTGTTCACTGTCTTACTTCTGGACGGAGAGCAGCTCAAAGCAGAAGCGTCGGTCCACGTGATCCAGAGATTTGACAGCACACAGTCGAAGATCCTCAAACAGAACCACAGCTTCCTCCTGCGGCGTGGGATTCAACATGACTCGTCATCATGATCCTCAGCAACATCACCATCATCATCATCCTCATCAACATCACCATCATCATCATCCTCACCAACATCATCACCATCCTCAGCAACATCACCATCCTCAGAAACATCACCATCCTCAGCAACATCACCATCATCATCATCACCATCCTCAGCATCATCACCATCCTCAGCAACATCACCATCCTCAGTATCATCACCATCCTCACCAACATCACCATCATCATCAGCAACATCACCATCCTCACCAACATCATCACCATCCTCAGCAACATCACCATCATCATCAGCAACATCATAATCATCACCATCATCACCATCCTCAGCAACATCATCACCATCCTCACCAACATCATCACCATCCTCAGCAACATCACCATCCTCACCATCATCACCATCCTCAGCAACATCACCATCCTCAGCATCACCATCCTCACCAACATCACCATCATCATCATCCTCACCAATATCATCAGCATCCTCAGCAACATCATAATCATCACCATCCTCACCAACATCATCACCATCCTCACCAACATCACCATCCTCACCATCATCACCATCCTCACCATCCTCAGCAACATCACCATCCTCAGTATCACCACCATCCTCAGCATCATCACCATCCTCAGCAACATCATCACCATCACCAACATCATCACCATCCTCAGCATCATCACCAACATCCTCACCATCCTCAGCAACATCACCATCCTCACCAACATCATCACCATCCTCAGCAACATCACCATCCTCATCATCCTCACCAACATCATCACCATCCTCAGCAACATCACCATCCTCACCAACATCATCACCATCCTCAGCAACATCACCATCCTCACCAACATCATCACCATCCTCAGCATCATCACCATCATCATCATCCTCACCAACATCATCACCATCCTCACCAACATCACCATCCCCACCATCATCACCATCCTCAGCAACATCATCACCATCCTCACCAACATCACCATCCTCAGCAACATCATCACCATCACCAACATCATCACCATCCTCAGCAACATCACCATCCTCAGCAACATCACCATCCTCACCAACATCATCACCATCCTCACCAACATCATCACCATCCTCAGCAACATCACCATCCTCACCATCATCATCACCATCCTCACCATCATCACCATCCTCAGCAACATCACCATCCTCACCAACATCATCACCATCCTCACCAACATCATCACCATCCTCACCATCATCATCACCATCCTCACCAACATCATCACCATCATCACCATCCTCACCAACATCATCACCATCCTCACCATCATCATCACCATCCTCAGCAACATCACCATCCTCAGCAACATCACCATCCTCACCATCATCATCACCATCCTCACCAACATCATCACCATCCTCAGCAACATCACCATCCTCAGCAACATCACCATCCTCACCATCATCATCACCATCCTCACCAACATCATCACCATCCTTTTATGCAGTTCTTCCTCCAACTAACATTCATCCATGAAATTCTTTCTTCAAACACTAAAAGCAGAAAACTCACCTAAGTGTGAGGTGGTATAACCGGACGCCTTCCTGTGATTCCAGGACCAGTGGAGTGTAACTTGACTGTCTGGAGGGTTTCTACTTTGTTTTTATTTGAATTTAGCGTCGAATCAGAGTAAGTGAAAAATACTGATTTTTTTTTTTAAAGTGGACCTTTTTCAGTGTTTCATTATTTCCTGTCATGGATGTTCATATCAACCATGACCAACGGATTAATAATGAGCTCAGTACACAGAGTAAACCCTGTGAGCTCTAAACTCACAGTTTATCACAGCTTCTCCTGTTGAAGTGTCACGGAGCAGGTAATAATCAGAGGAGGTCCACTTTAAAACCGATTTCACTCCAGATTTAAGCTGAACTTTTAATTTTCTGTCATCATGTGAACATTTTGATTTAGAAATGTTAAACTTGAGTTTCTGATGTAAAAATTTGTGAACAGAAAGAAAAAAGTAAATTTTGCAGAATGAATAAACGTAGACAAAAACATGCTAACGATTGTTCTGAATGAAAGCAGGAAGAGCGGTCAGCTTCCAGAGAAATCTCAGGGACACCTGTCATACCAACATGAAGTCACGTGAGGTGTGTTCAGCTGTGATCTCAGCTGGAGCTGGGCAGTAATTTTCTCCCGCAGGTGGATTTAAGGCTGGATTTGATTACATGTAATCAATCCGAGGAGCTGAACTCTGTTTAATGGCTGTAACAGGGTGTGAATCCAATCAGAAGTTAAACCACCATAAACAGAACGTCCAGCTGGGAACAAATTCAGACCTCTTGATTGAGCTGATCAGTTATCAGGCAGTGAAATCGATCCCTTTGATTAGCTGTTCTTTGATTGAGTGGCCGGGTCTCACCTTGTGGGACTTCCTGTATATGAGCTGGTTGTCTCTGATGGTGAACCAGGATCTGAAACAGGTTTACAAGTTAGAAGGATTCACTGAGGTCAAAGGTCAGCAGGCCATGTGACACTGCGGGTCTCTACCTCTTCCACATTTTAGATTTCCTCCTCGAGCGTTTGAACAGGTAACCCCGGATGATGTCATCATTGCCAGGACATGCGCTGACCATCGGCTCACCTGAAGCGTCCTTAGAACAAACACACGCGTGTTTCAGAGCGTTCGTTCTGCTTTGAGTCTAAATGTATTCGTCCCTCCTTGAACAACATATCTAACATCTGTCTGCAGCGTCTGCTGGGACAGATGTGCTGATCTGTGAGACTCCTTACCCTCTGCTGGACCAGCAGGTGTCTGTTCTCCAGCTCCTTCCTCTTGGCCGTGCAGTCCGCAGACAGCTGTGACAGCTGTGGAGCACACACAAACACATACGTGTACACAGCCGTTACTCCACACCGAGGCTACCACACAAACCAGCACAAAGAGGTCAGAGGTCACAGACCTGCGCTGCCATGGTTTTCATGGTGGGCTCGAGGTCTCTTAGCAGGTCAAAGCCCTGGTGGAAGAAGGTGAACTGAGCGTGGACGAAGGAGAACATCTGGAAACGCAAACTTGAGTCAGTACACGAAGATGGTCATATCAGGTATGTCCCCCCTCTATGACATCACACAGACCCACGAGTTGTGTTTTCACTCACAGAGTTTAAGATGTCGACCTTCTGCTGAGTCTTGAAGGTGTTGAGCTGAAAATTAGGACATAGAGGATAAAGCATCTGATGTTCCTTCATGTCATCAATGTTAAACACACTCAGGTGTCACACCTGCAGACAGTAATCCAAGGCGAAGTGCTGGTAGCATTTGCGTGTAGCGAGCAGCAGGTGACTTGCCCGCTCGGCGTCGGCGGCTTTATGTCGAGACACCTGAGCGTTCTTCGTCGCTGCCGTCTCCAGATCCTCGCCGATCCGGACAAACTCCTTCCTGGTCTCCGCCAACTGGGGCAGGAACCTCAGAGAGATGAAGAGCAGCAGTGTCATCACCAGAGCAGCTCTGCCGGTGCTCAGAGCTAAACTGTGTTACTGTTACTGTGGCAACGGCCTCTACACTGAACCCGGGAACCCCGACATACTGATCAGCCCCCCGGAGTGATGCCTTACTGCGTGCAGAGGTTAGTGAGCTGCTGGCCGATGGCTCTCTGTGTCTGATCAAACAACATCTGCAGGTGAAACACACACACGAGTCAAACACATGAGTCTCTGCTGGAGCTCAGACGAACAAACACGAGTACAGCTGAGCGTGGACTCACAGTGTGGAAGCTGACCATCTCCTGCAGGCCCTGGTGGAACTGGTTCAAGCAGGTCTGAGAGGAAGGAAATAGGAAGTCAGACAGGAAATGCCCCAACACCCCACCGAGAAACTGAGCAGACATGTTAGGTCATTAGTCCTTCCTGGCTTATTAGCTGGTAGTGTTAGATAAATGAACTCAGAGGAAACAGAGCAGACGTTGTGGGGCGTCGGGAGCTGAAAGTAAATTGGACGACCGGATGCAGCGATTTCTTCTTTTTCAGATGCATCGAGGAGCTGCTTACTGTGATCACGCTGTCCTTCGTCTGATTGGTGCACAGCTCAGCTAGGCCGCTCAGTAGCAGCTTATTGGCAGTGCTGTACGCTTGTCCCGCCTCTACCATCTTCCCACACAGCTTCATCACCTGATTGTTTAGAAACAGACAGAACAGACCAATCAGCTTGCCTCACTAGTAACAGTTAGCTTCTAACAGTACTTCATCAGTACTAGTAGTGAGTATACAGCTGTATTAACAGTATTTGTAGTACTACTATTAGCTGTGAAATTACAACTAGTATCGTAATAGTATTAGCTACAGTATTTGTACTGTCTAGCAGTATTAGCGCTAGTATATGCAGTATCAGTAGCCTAGTACAAATAGTACTACCACTATTTGTAGTGGAAGTACTTGTGCCTTGTCTCCATGCGTCTCTAACAGTTTTTATTACAGCAGTAGTGGTAGTAAAGTAGTAATAGTAGTAATGGTAGTAATGGTAGTAATAGTAGTAATGGTAGTAATGGTAGTAGTACTTGTACCTTGTCCAGTTTTGTCTCCAGCTGTGAAACATCTGTTTCAAACTGATCCAGAGCCAGCCTGAATAAAATAAATAAAGCGTCATCACTACAAGTGAACATGCGCAGATTGGTGTGTGCGTGCGCGCGCGCGCTTACCTGAACTCAGGTGAGTCTTTGACGCAATCCTCAAAGTCCAGCAGGCAGTCCATGACGTCACCCAGCAGTCCCGTGTCCCTGTAGTGAGTGCGAGTGTAAATAAAGTTAGCTGCGGTGCTTCATCCTGCCGTTAGCCGTTAGCTCCGCTCTAATGAATCATTTTTAAACACGCGCCGGGGACGTGGACGGACTCCTTCACGCGCCTGGTCCACAGCCTCACAGCGGGTGGATCCGTCGCGCGCAGCACACGCGCCCCGGTCGGCCCTCCATATTGGCGCGGTTGAGATCAGAGAGTAACTAACCCGGGTCAGCCGCTGTTCTCGGACTAACAGCTGTCCCGCTGCAGCCCGCTGTTGTCAGACTTGTTGCTAACCGACAACGTCCGCCTAATATCCGCTTTGTTTGGCTCGGAGCCAACCGACAGTCACAGCAACTCCAGCGACCCCCAGCGGCCCGGGGCGGAACCACACCTACCGTGCCCGTTATTTAGGGCTGAGTATCGTCGCTGATTTCTATAACTGATTCGATTCAGTTTTGACAGTCAGAAATATTCTAATTCTGATCATTTATCAGCACACATCCATGTTTTATATCTGTGTATAAACCAAAGCTGACATTGAGACTTCATCAGAGGTGTGAGCATCACAGCAGGTGTAACTGAGGATCCAACAGAGAAACATGAAGCAGGTTTTGTTGGAAGTACAGCAGCCAAAGTCAGAGGGAGCTCATGAGCATGGTTATCAAACGTGAAGCGCAGTTTGATCTTCTTTTGCTGCTGGTTCAGTCAGTGTTGGTCAGAGTGACGAAACCTGCAGCTTCAGGATCTGTGAGCGGTCGACTCTCAGCGCCGACGGCGTCTGTGGACGATCCACGCTCTGCGTTTACATCTTTGTGCTTCTCACTTACTGTTTTAGCTGTTTGGTGGTTGTTGAAATAGTTTTGTGAGCTTTAACCTGAGATTCTGTCAAAATAAATTTATATTTAAAAATCATTCAGGATTTAATGAATCGATATCGTGTTATTCAAGCTAATATCGATCTTTTTGAACCCACACCTACTCGTAATTGTTTTTTGATATTCTTTCACTGACTGAATTAAAACTCAACATGTAGTAAATAACAGGCACTACTACTTAAATGCATAAATATTTAAGGTTTTATGTGTAGTGTATATGCATTTGTTTTAAAATTCAGATTAGAACAAATATATTGACAAAATATTTTAAAAAAAACTATACAAATATATTTTAGCCCTACAAAATTATGTTATTAGTTTTCTTTTATTAATTGTAGTTTCAAATCTCTTTTAAAAAAAGATGTTTGCATGTTTTCAGTGTTTTTCGCTGCTGCAAACCGACTTCTGTGAGGAATAAAATGCACGTAATCTTTCGAGGCCAACAAAGTGAAACGTTTGACTTTCACCAGCATAATTTCACCTTTCGTTTCCTGTTTATTGGCAGAAAAAATGGCGTACATAGCTTTTTATCAGAAGTTACGATGAAACATTGAACATCTAATCGAATCACTTCATCACTAAAAGCATATTTGCACTGCAAAAGACTTACAAATGTGGATTGCACAACACTGGACATTATAGTTCTTCATTTCCACTTAATACTGTACAGTTGCCGTTATTGTATATATATATTTATATTTCTTCATACATTCCTATATATTTCTATACTGTGTATTTTGTTTATACAGTTATTTTATTTTCAACTTTAATTTTCTGTTTCTTTAGGCCACGAGCAGTTGTGTAAGCATTTCACTGCATATCATACTGTGCATGAGACAAATAAAATTAGAATTTGAAATGTTTTCTTCATCCAGCTGGACTTTTTGTTGCATCACAGAAGAAGAAAAAAACCTGTCCCTGCTGTGTTGTTTAATGATCGGGCTGCACGGTCTGATGCGTTTCCTCTTTATGTCCCGTTTGTGTTAATAAAGTTAACAAATTCAAACACTGATGGGACAAATCAGCTGATGGAGACGGAAAATAAATTTTTTTATTGTAAAAGAAGCGGACGTTACAGCAGCAAGAACACAGAAACAAAGATGAGGACGGTGAGTTCAGTAGCCAATAGAAACCAGGATCACAGTGACGTTGTCAGCGCAGCCTCGTCTGACCGCCTCGCTTGCCAGCTGCTGACAGGCGGCCTCGAACCGCCGCTCCTCCTCCATCTGCCCCGCCCCCTTCTCTTTGCTCCCGTCCTGTAGGCATGAAGAGGAGGATGAAGGTCACCCAGCAGAACTCACATGCTTAACTGGATTAAGGCCAAAACCAGTGGGTGACGTTGCAGTGGGTGTCTCCATCTTTTGCATACAGTCTCTTTTTCTAAAACATACAGTGGGGCAAAAAAGTATTTAGTCAGCCACCGATTGTGCAAGTTCCCCCACCTAAAATGATGACAGAGGTCAGTAATTTGCACCAGAGGTACACTTCAACTGTGAGAGACAGAATGTGAAAAAAAAAAATCCATGAATCCACATGGTAGGATTTGTAAAGAATTTATTCGTAAATCAGGGTGGAAAATAAGTATTTGGTCAATAACAAAAATACAACTCAATACTTTGTAACATAACCTTTGTTGGCAATAACAGAGGTCAAATGTTTACTATAGGTCTTTACCAGGTTTGCACACACAGTAGCTGGTATTTTGGCCCATTCCTCCATGCAGATCTTCTCGAGAGCAGTGATGTTTTGGGGCTGTCGCCGAGCAACACGGACTTTCAACTCCCGCCACAGATTTTCTATGGGGTTGAGGTCTGGAGACTGGCTAGGCCACTCCAGGACTTTCAAATGCTTCTTACGGTGCCACTCCTTTGTTGCCCGGGCGGTGTGTTTTGGATCATTGTCATGTTGGAAGACCCAGCCTCGTTTCATCTTCAAAGTTCTCACTGATGGAAGGAGGTTTTGGCTCAAAATCTCACGATACATGGCCCCATTCATTCTGTCCTTAACACGGATCAGTCGTCCTGTCCCCTTGGCAGAAAAACAGCCCCATAGCATGATGTTTCCACCCCCATGCTTCACAGTAGGTATGGTGTTCTTGGGATGCAACTCAGTATTCTTCTTCCTCCAAACACGACGAGTTGAGTTTATACCAAAAAGTTCTACTTTGGTTTCATCTGACCACATGACATTCTCCCAATCCTCTGCTGTATCATCCATGTGCTCTCTGGCAAACTTCAGACGGGCCTGGACATGCACTGGCTTCAGCAGCGGAACACGTCTGGCACTGCGGGATTTGATTCCCTGCCGTTGTAGTGTGTTACTGATGGTGACCTTTGTTACTTTGGTCCCAGCTCTCTGCAGGTCATTCACCAGGTCCCCCCGTGTGGTTCTGGGATCTTTGCTCACCGTTCTCATGATCATTTTGACCCCACGGGATGAGATCTTGCGTGGAGCCCCAGATCGAGGGAGATTATCAGTGGTCTTGTATGTCTTCCATTTTCTGATGATTGCTCCCACAGTTGATTTTTTCACACCAAGCTGCTTGCCTATTGTAGATTCACTCTTCCCAGTCTGGTGCAGGTCTACAATACTTTTCCTGGTGTCCTTCGAAAGCTCTTTGGTCTTGGCCATGGCGGAGTTTGGAGTCTGACTGTTTGAGGCTGTGGACAGGTGTCTTTTATACAGATGATGAGTTCAAACAGGTGCCATTCATACAGGTAACGAGTGGGGGACAGAAAAGCTTCTTACAGAAGACGTTACAGGTCTGTGAGAGCCAGAGATTTTCCTTGTTTGAGGTGACTAAATACTTATTTTCCACCCTGATTTACGAATAAATTCTTTACAAATCCTACCATGTGAATTCATGGATTTTTTTTTCACATTCTGTCTCTCACAGTTGAAGTGTACCTCTGGTGCAAATTACTGACCTCTGTCATCATTTTAAGTGGGGGAACTTGCACAATCGGTGGCTGACTAAATACTTTTTTGCCCCACTGTACATATAAGTCTAAACTATGAAGCAGAGCCTCGATTGAACATGTAGCCTAAAGGAGCTCAGGAAGGAAAGCGACTGTTTCTTTAAGTGTCATGAAGACGTCTCACCTCTCACTGTGAGATGGTGAAAGATGGACCCTTGGGCCCCCTCCTCGATTCGATTAAGGGTCCAGCTTCCACCATCCTACAGTGAGAGGTCAAACGTCTTCATGAAACGTAAAGAAACGGTTGCTTTTCTTCCTGAGCTCCTTAGATTACCTGGGTGACAGATTACACCCTCACAGATGAAAAACAATCCAAAGTTACATGAAGCTAATCTGCAGACACGCTAACTGCGCTCTTATTTTGTTACACTCATCCGTCGCACTTCCTGCTGATGCAGCGACTTGTGATTGGTGTTAAGGAGGACGGGCTGATACCTGGAGGACGCCGAGGACGAACTTCACGGCTTCGTCGGCTGAGAACACTTTGAACAGGCCGTCACAGGCCAGGATGAGGAACCTGCAGAGAGCAGGGACAGTGCTCACACACCTGCCTCCCAGATCACAGCAAACCAAAGCTGTTTAGGTCCAAATCCAGCTGTTTCCAGTTGTTTCTACTGTGCAGCATCTTATGTATTAAACACGTTTTATTTCTAGTTAGTGAACTCTCCATCACTCTCTCATTGGCGCCAACGGGCTGTGCACTGATGTAGCTCCACCTTCACTGTCACTACACTGATGCTCAGGTGAGCTCAGGTACACAGACCAGGCTGTTTTAAACGTCACGATTCTGTTTCTACATTCGTGGAGCACCTTTTGGTCTCTCCTTACCTGTCATTGGGCGTGAGCTGACACCTCCTCAGGTCAGGGGTCGAAATGACGCCACAGCGTTTGTACTGACCGTCCCCGATGGAGCGAGACACCTCCAGGACACCGAGCACGCGGCCATCCCTGCGGAGACACGAACACATCACCGTTAGCTGAGGCCGAGAGGCGCTGGTGGAGGACGGTAAGGATTCGGACCTGACGGTGCCGCCGGCTCTCTGGATCCTCATCCTCTCCTCGTAGATGGTCGGGTTGTGCTCCTTACTGAGCGCCAGAGTCAGCGACCTCCTCTGTCCGTCTGCCGCCGCCTCCATCCGACACATGACTGCCTGCAGACACGGAAACGGCGCAGCAGGAAGCTTAAGACAGGAAGAAAAAGAAGCGCAGGTGGAGGTGAAGAAACGCCGGCTCACCCTGCTGTCTCCCAGGTTGGCCACGTACACCATGTCGTCCACCACCAGCACGCAGGTGGCCGTGGAGCCGTCCTTCCACGCCGGTTTCCTGTCCACACAAACAGCTCGTCAACTTTTCCTGCTCCACATTTAAAAACAGCTGCGGCACACTGGTGCTCAGAGTCTTACTGGCTCGAGGCCTTCTTCAGGAAGTCTTCGTCGGTCTGCTTGAACGTGTCCAGGAGACACCTCTTAATCAGCTTGTCTGCGTTTTCAGCATCTCCTGAAAGAGACGACGTGCTTTAACCAATGAGAAGGCACCACGGCTCTCTCGCACGTTTATGTCAAAGTAAACTTACAGATGACTCTGGGTCTCTCTGGACTACTGCGCCCTCTTGTGGACATGACGTGATATTAAAGCAGTTTAAATCTTCTAATAATTAAACATGATTTATGTCAGTTTTAACATCACTATTATTACTGCGGCATTAAAACAAGCAGCTGCCTCATCCATCCAATCACGTCTATGACCGCACAGCGAGCAGGGAAACAGGAGACAGCAGCAACTGGACTTTCAAAATAAGAGCGAGGGGGGATTGACCACTGCGGGTCGTGAACAGCGTGGAGGAAACTCACCTGTGGGGAACTTCTTGGCGAGAGTGTGATGGAGGTTCTCAGCGGCGAATCCAGAGGCTCGAGCGCCGCCATGGCCGTCGAACACGGCGAAATACGAAACTCGGGACCTGCAGACAAAGACACGACGTCAGAGAGACCACACGGAGGAGCTGTGACCGATCATGATTGGTGGGCGTGACTTCCTCTTACACGTTTCCTGGCAGCGTGGACAGACAGCCGCTCATGTCCGGCAGCAGCACGTGAGCGTCCTGCATCTCCTCGCGCTCGCCACGCCTCGCCGCCACGTATCCTCTGAGCACTGGGAGGCCTAGACACACAAAGAGAGCGTGAGACCGGCGGCGTCCGCCCTCGCCTCTGCGAGTCGTATTCACGTGTGCTCGCGTCTGATTGGAGGAAAAGAAGCAAACAAACATTGTGGTGGAACAGCTGAAGACCTTCTTTGCAAACTTTCTTGACCTCCTCCTCCTCCTCCTCCCTGTGTGCTTCATCTCGTTTCCGTTTCAACCTTTTCTCCTCCTCCTCTTCTTCTCTGGTGGTTGGGGGTGGAGTTGTGAGCGGTGCTAGAGCAGGACCTGAGGAGGAATCGCATCAAACATTAGCCCGATGTCCTTCCTGACACAACCCTCGCCATTTACCTGCGTTTGTTCCTGCATTCATCACAGTCTAACATCACCAAAATCAAACACTCCACATCTCAGCTCGTGGAATTTCACACTTTTCTTTATACTTTTATTGAATTCATAGACCTGTTTAGGAGCACCAGCTACGGGTTTTTGTCCGTTTGCAAAGGGTGCTGGTGGAAAACATCCTCCTGCTGGATAAAGATGGAGGAGGAGGAAGAGGAGGAGGAAGGTGTGTTTGAGGGCAGCCAGACAGAAAGAAAGGTAGGAGTGTGGAGGTGAGAGCAGGAACGGTAAAGAGCCGTGACTGATATGGAAAGTGAGGCCAGGAGCATCTAAGGGTGAGATGGTCTGCGCATGTGCAGAGGAGGGACGTACATGCAGAGGAGGGGGGGGGGGGTGAGATGATAAGATGGTGATGATTCAGAGACAGCCTGTCTGGCTGTTCCTCACTGATACCAGTTATTAATAATCAAAGAGATCAATAACTGCGAGTTTACGCGGATATATCGAGTTTTAGAAAAAAATGTAATTCACTACAACCACGTTATGGAAGGAAATACGTCACTTTTCATTTTCCCGGTGCTTTGCTGACTATTTAGTGTTTTTATACAGTCAGATTTCACATTTTAGAGGTGAAAAACTGTCGCTGAGCTAATGAAACCTGCAGCTGCTGACCGATGAATCGATGCGTAATCGATCAGTCATGTCTGTGGGGTGTGAACTGAAGCACGGCTCCCGCAGCAGTAACGCTAACGTTAGCTCACTCGGCTCTGTGATGGAGCCTTAGCCCTGCTGCTAACGTCAAACCTTCCCGTTAACTCACCGGAGGTCTGAGTCGGTTCCGGCAGATCGTCGAACAGATCCATCCCGCTGCCCCGCAACAAGCTAACGAACCCGGATACCTGAGCGAACCGCCACTCCTGCCCCCAGCTCTCCGTGTCCGGGTGTCCGTGTCAGGGTGTGTGAGCTGACCCAGTTCGTGTTAAACCGACACGATTATTAAAGCGGGCCAAACTGTGCTAAAGACCCGCTGTCGCTTCTTTTGCAGCAGGAACTGTTCTTCATCTGCAGCCTCAGAGCTAGCCCTGCATTAGCAACACACGGCTACACACAACCTACTTCCGGCCGCTGCTTTCAAAACAAAAGCTTCAAATTATCCGAGCTGCAAATGTCCGGAAGTCTGTGAAGGAAGCTCTAAAAAAGACAACTTCGTTTCCATAGCATCGTTACGTTTAACCCGCAATAAGGACCTAAAGTTTTAGCAGTTGCACATATTTTGCTACATTAGGTTTTATTTAATTATGTTTTACATGTTTCTGTGAAATAATAAAGAGCATTCACAAACATCAGAATTTACTGTATTTACAGTGTTCTGTGGATCAGCAGGGAGTGTGTATTCGTCTGCTAATCAGAAGGTTGGTGGTCTATCCCTGACTGCACCAGCCAAAGATCCTTGGGCAAGATATTGATGCATCCATCGGAGTGTGAATGCTGGAAAGCACTAAGTTGGGAAAAGCAAATGTGCCTGTGTGAATGCGGCGTGCTGTATAAAGTGCTTTGAGTGCTTGACTAGAGAGTAAATAAGAACCAGTCCATCCATAACTCCTGCAGCTGTCCACGTTACAGATCAGTGTTTTGGATCCATAGTCAGGAAACTCCCCGGTCAGATCTTAATCTGATCTTAACTTAAGTAAGTGAGGATAACCTCATGGGTCTGTCAATCACTGACACACAGAGGGGCATCTGAATAAGCGATGGTTCAGCTTCATCCTGACAGAAACTGAGGTTACATGTCATAAAACGAGTAAAACACGCATTTGATAAAAGACTTAAGAACTATTTGTTGATCCCAGGCTGCTGACAGCTTACACAGTAATGCTGAAGTTACGGTGCTGCATTTGTGTCTTATTTGTCTGTGCAGACAGGTGTGCAGCCGACGCAGACGTGCTCGCGTTCAGTCCTGCAGAAGGCTGACAGCCCATTCAGTTCAGTTTTTTTTACGTAGCACCAAATCGCAATAAGCTCTTCGGCCTCCTCAAAAAGCCTATTGTGAGGTGAAGACCCTACAATGATGCAGAGGCTGAATCCTGATTGGTTGAAAAGTGGACATGACCAGAATATAGAGTGAAAGCAGAGATCACTGCATTAAGGGAGAGATGTGAAAAGTTAGTTAACACACACACACACACACACACACACACACAGTCAGGTGTTTGTGATGGCACCCTCTGGTGCCAGAGAACAGCCACCGCAGAAGACCATCAGCACAGGCTCTCCACAGCACACTCCTCTCCCTCCTTTCCTTCCCTCCTTGCCTCCTTCGCCCGCCTCTGGCCTCTCATTGGCTGCTTGGCTGCTGCTCTCTTCCAGTTGGCTGGCGGCAGCAGCGGCTGTGGGTGTTCGGATGTCCCACACTGACAGAGAGCCTGAACCTCTCAGCTGCAGCTGATCTCGGAGCTCCTGCGGAGAACATGCGGCTCTGTGAGCTCTGCCTCTGGACCTGCTGGGCTGCAGCGCTCTGCTCCGCAGCACAACAGCACGCGGGACTGGAGACGAGCCCGGCCGGGGGGAGGAGGCTGAGCGCGGGCACAACCACGGCAGCACCGCGGGGGAGCGGAGGGAAGCCCGGGGACCGCCGGAGAGCAGCTCCGAGAGGGTGAGCACCGCACATATGACCATCACCGTCACATTCCACATCACCTACCCAAATAACTCACTTATAATCAGCCGGGCTGCTGTCGCTCTGCGGCTCACTTCATGTCTGAAATCATCTGAGAGGAGAGAACAAAAAACTTTGTGTGTCCTGGTCACGGTGACGTCACACCCGTGTGTAAACAGGCTCAGCCGAGTGAGGAGCTTTGGTTGTGTGCTTTGTGTTGGCTTGTCATCACAGCGAGTCCCGCAGGTGTGCTGTCTGCTGTTTAAATCTCTATCATCACAGACACAACAGGACTTCAGCTTCAGGCTGTGCAGGTGTGACCCTCAGGTGAGTGGTTGTGCAGGTATTATTCATCCTGACCGATTTCTCTCTAGTTCTGCTTTGTGCTCTGCTGGTGTCATCCAACTGCTGGGACCTGCTGCACAGGTGCACCGGCTCCTCCTCTGTGTCCACGGGAGCTGTGGAAGAGCATCTCCCTGAGGAGCAGGAGGAGCACTGCACAAATGCTACAGTAAGACCTCCATCGTGCTCCTCGTGCACGTTTCTGACCGACTGACTGTCAGAATCAGACTGCAGGAGGGCCAAACCTGCTGCACGGGAATCTTTGCTCACATCACTGTGCAGAACCAACAGGTCCAGCTCTAGTGGATGAGAGCAGGCTCACACTGAGCACAAGAGACAGAGTCTGGAGATGCCGCGGTGAACGTTACAACCCTTCAGCCACATCCAGCAGGACCGGCTTGGCACCCTGGGGAGGAAAATCCTCGGACGGTCCCACAGACCTCCGGGTGTTAGCTACCGGTACCTGAGTGTCCTTAGAAACCAGGATGAAATCCTCAGACTCTGTCAGGCCGGGTCCACCTGCAGCAGGCCCCAGACCCCTCCTGGTGGAGGACGATGCCTGGCCTCAGAGTGTGCAGGCATTTCTTTGATGACGAAGGCATTGATGCCACCGATCGGCGCTCATGCTCCTCAGACCTGAATCCAGAGGTGAGGTTTGTGTATTGCACCGCAGGAGCTCACGGATGCCCTGACCCAGGTCTGGGAGGAGCTGACCACCTCCCATCAGGAGAATGCACAGATGGTTGTGGGAGCACTTTTGGGCACGTAGTGCTGCTTGAAGATGGATTTGGACAGCTGTAGGCAGCTCAAGTTTGCAGGAGGGGACTGATATCTTTAAAACAGTCGACATGTGAACAGAATTACAGATATTAAAGCTCAAACATATTTTTATCAAACTAGATGTTTGATGTCTCTGTTCATATTCGATGCAAAACATGTTATGCTGTTCTTATTTTTGAAATCCTTACATTCATATTTATGGATAAGACCAAAGTCCTGCTTCATCGTGCAGGCCTCAGGTGAGGCTGCTTTCCAGGTGCTGGACACATTAAAACAGCTGGATTACCCTGAACAACATGTCTGAGAGCATCTGGTCTACCTGTCTGTGATGTAGTGTGACCGTAAGGCAGCTCAGGAATTTCAGGCTCAGGTCGGGGTTATCGTCCTTATAAACAGTGTGTGTTTAAACAGAGCCGGTTTAAGGGGGGAAAGCAGACATGTTTGTGTAGAAGCAGGCCTCGTTGGCTTCAGCGTGCTGTCAGAGGAAGCGGCTGATTTAGCGTCATGCTCTCCAAACGCTCTACATGATGAAACGTACGCACAACGTTTTTTGGTCCCACACTCTACGTAAAGCTGATTTGCTTTGTTTTTGGTGCTTTGACCCATGAAGTGATCTTTTTAATTTGATTGGAAATTGTTGTCACGTGATGTGATCACATGACCTTCAACATGTATGTGGTGTAATTTTGTGTGTTATTGTGTGGTGAAGTGCAGGTGTGCTCAGGTAAAATGGGAGAGTGCGAGTTGGTAGTCACTCCTGTCGCAGTGAGGTTGGTAAGCTGGCCAATCAGAAGAAGGTGGGGAGTTTGGTGTTCGTGTTAGCATACATTAGCATCTGCCACTTTGCTTCTGACAAACTCTTTATAACAAACATTGTTTGTTTGCTGTGAGATAAATACATTAAAAGTCTTCTTCTGCTGAGTCTGCAGAGGGTCTTTCTACATAAAACCACAGAAGAAGACAATGCTGCTTATTGCAGAGTTGCATTAATTTCAGCAGCAAACATTCAAAAGTCAAAATCCTTGAAGGATTTTCTGTACAAATCAAAGAAGTTCTGCTGTTAATCTGCCAGACATCACAAAGTCCACTTTTCTTTTCTCACCGTGCACATGCTGCACGTTGAATGATCCGAGTGTCTGCAGCAGGAACCACGTTACAGCAACATCTGCTGAGGAGAGAAGCCGGCTGACGGTGGAGATGCTGTCTGACAGAATCGTATATAAAACATGTTAATACTTAGCGTGTAGGACAGCACACGTCTGTCTGTGATTCTGCTGACTCTGAAACATCTTAAAGCCTCCCTGCTGCTGACACCGGTTTAATCTCAAACAGAAGAAGAAGAAGCTGCTGCGACTAAAACCAGCGTAGATCAGTTTAATGACAGCAGCTCTGCTCTGCGTCCACGTAGCAATCAGAAAGTCGAGTTTTTGTTTGATTTTATTTGCGTAATTAAATGCTCAACACTGTGTTTACCTTTATTTTTGTCCTGTATCGATACTTTTACATTTTCCTGCTTATATTAAGTTTCTTTGTATGAATGTGTGTATTAGCACACATATTTCTGTGTGAATCTATTCTGTTTATTTCAGTTCCATATTTTTTTCTTGGACTCTGTTAGAGCAGCTTTGCATGAGTCACAGTTTAAAATAATCCCTCTTTATGTCGTTCTGGGCCTTGATGCAGCCCGTCAGTTCATTCTCTATCTGAAACAAGCTGTTTTCATTTCTGTCCCCACAAAGGATCTTTCTTCTGATTGGTTGCCCCTCATAGATATTAGGTGGGTGGAGCTTCTCAACATGAGGTGACCGTACTAGAGCTATGCCTTTTCTATGACCTCACAGATCCAAGAGTAGAAAAAACTGTAAGAAACTGAGTGTTAAGAGAAGTCTGAAGCTACACCGACATCAGTATTTAAAGTTTTGGTCATGTTTAAAATGAGCGTTTCCCTCTGGAACAGGAGATGTACGACAGGAAATACCAAAAACCCTACACGTTAATAAAGGACGGAGAAAGCTCAGACTGACTGAGGGCGAGCTTTGTGTTTGTAGTTTTCTTTGTGGATGAAATGTGGAGGCCAACAAGCTGCTCAGTGTCTGAAGGCTAAAGCAGATTCTTTGAAGCTCAAAGTGTCTGAGAGCGTAGGAAGCAAACACAGGCTCGTGGTTTCAGAGCAGCTGTGGACTCCCTGACTCGAGCCGACTCGGGCTCCTTCCTGACTTCTGGGTCATTCTTGTAGGTCTTTGGTGTTGGTGAAACTCTGGGATAATGTCCCCGAAAAGTCAGTGAAACAGCCGTGTGTGTGTGTGTGTTTATGCCCCTCACCCTGCACCTGACGTGGCACAGGTTGTAGTCATTTTAACAGAACAGCTTGTAATGAAAATATAAAAACACTCATTCAGATTCAGCACTGTGCTTCGTCCCCAGAAAGAGTCTCGTATGACCGTCACCGTGTTATTGTTGGCAGCTTAACTTCATTAATCCCTTGTTTCCTTAAAGTGCAGCGATTAGATGACTGATTAGTTGTTTGAGAAACAGTTAATTTTATAAATGCTGTCTGCAGGTCTGCATGACCTGGAGGAGGGTCATTACTCTGTTTGTAGGACGATTTGTTCTCAGTCGCTTTCCTGAGGAAAGATTTCTTATTTTTAGCTTCTGATGTGTTTCTACTAAACTGAATGTGTTTCGATTTTTATTTATTCGATTGACTCTGAAAGCAGAGCTTTAACTTTCACTTGCTGGCTATTGTGGATCATCATATTTGATCAGGTGAAAGCTGTTTTAAAGTGGGAGACACTAAAACACTTGTTTCAGAGAGAGGACACACTAAGTTCCAGTATAAGATAAAGAAGGATGATTTTAAACCACAGATCATGCAAATATGGTTCTGGAAATGATCAGACACTTCAGATTATTCTGCAGTTTGAATACTTGGGGATTATTCGATGATTGTGTTGCTCTAAGGCTGCAGGTGAAAGCATCAACAAAACGTATTTACGCTGAGCTTTTTGTCGTGCTTTGCAGACTCAGGAAAATCCTTCGAATGTCTTTGTATTAAAGGTCTTAAAATCTTAAATTTAATCTGGTGAACCAGCAGAAATCTTGCGACGTGCTTATTTCTATCAGCTGCCGTTCCTGTATGAAGGGGTCTTTGCTCTAACTTGTACCCCTGCGCCTCTCTCCGGACTCGCCCGTCTGTGTGTATACAGGTTCAGGACTGTATGTGTGGTAATGCTAAATCTTTGTTTGGACACACACTGATCCCGGTGTGAGTTAGTGGGGCCTCCTGTGCTGCTACAATACGACCGGTACGCTGTGAGTAATGATTAAATCCTCTGCAGAGAAGCTGTGTCCACACTTGGTCGGCTACATTTAACAAACAGCGTCTCATCTCTGCCGCCGCCCCCGAAACCCGAACCAAGCCCGAGCCCGGTGTATTCATCGCTGTCAGAGTTATATCTGTTAGACCGCCTTGTTGCTTTCATGTCTGAACATCAGAAGATCTCCAGCCTAAACAATATATATAATCAATTTTCTCCCACTTACCCGGGTCACAGAGATACCCTCACATTCCCCTCCACATCCACTTCCTTGGGATACCGAGATGTTCTTGAAGCAAGCCTGCAGCCTGGATTGTTCTTAAGCCTTTTTCAGCTGCATTATAGATGTTTAACATAAAGTTGTGTTTCTGTTACGTTCATGCAAAAAGATGCAAAGCGAGAAATGGATCAGTATTTGATGTTTGATGTTTTCGAAGCTGTCTCCAGGTGCACAAAGACCAGTTTTCAGACTGATCTACGGACTTGGCTTCAAAGGATTGCAGTGAAGTTGCTGCCGAGACAGAACTTTCTCTGTTAATGAATATTGGAGAACTTCCCACAGTTACCACGACTCCCACAGCGTTCTTTAAAATCTAGAACTAGTTCCACTTATTTTCAGTGGAGAAGCATCAGTGGCATTTCCCAAAAGTGTAGCCTAACACACAAATGTCTCCATCCAAAATATGCACCAGAGAACTTGCCCATTTACTTTTTGGCTGCTCATCTTCGGGTGTTTGTGTGACCTCAGACTGACTCCATAACTTGTGTTGCACAGAGTTTGACCACTTCAGGACTTGGTTTTGGGACCTCTTGGAAACTTGCTGTTCAGACTGTCTCAGTTTCTTCACTTTTAATGTGAATGTGAGTAAAATAGACTTCAATGATATTTAATCTCTGGTTTTGGAGCATCTTGTACCAATGGACAACAGCCTAGAACCAGCTCCCCTGGTGTGGAAGAGTTCTTGGGTGGATTTAAGTGGTCTCGATGCCAGAAAGACTCCCAAAGACCTTTTTGTCTTTGGGAAGTGTTTCTAGAGTGATTTCCACTTTGGTTTCATCGTTCTAGATTTGAGTTAATCTCAGACTCAGTTTTGGATTTAGAGCAATTGTCTCGGAAAAAACCCACGAACCCTAATGCTCAGGATTCAGTGTCTTTAGGGCTCTGATTGGCTGTTTGGGATCATGTTTTCTCTGCAGGGTGATCCAACACCTTTGATCAGCTGACTGCTTGTGTTAAGCTTTCAAACAAATCCTTTCTCTGGTTTCCCTCACACTTCCTGTTGCACACAGCTGTGGAGTCACACTGGCCCGTCACTTTGATGAGGGGCAGCGGCTCTTGATCCAAGGTTTGCCTGTGAATTGACTCCTTTTTCCAGAAGACCTGCGAGGTAACGGTTTACTGGGAATGTTTAAATGTTTTATTGGAAGACCGTGAACCCAGCCGCAAATAGCGGACTGCTTGTTTGTAAGGAGGGAATGGTTTTTTTTTTTACCTTTTATTACTTCTAAATCAAGTGTCAGGGACCAAGCAGTAAAGCATAAAGGACACAGGTGGTTTTAATTTAAAAAAAAAAAAACGGGTTTTATTGACCCAAAAATATGAAAATATATTTAACAAAGCCAAAACTTAAACAGGCAGACCAATAAAAGAGGTCAACTCAATAGACTAAACTCAAGATAATAATTAACAAAACCTCAAACAAACATATGGTAAACTGACCTGCTGAAATGACACACAGGGGGACTTAAATACTGGTTTAGCTAAACCAAATGACACACACGGGGGAAAACAAGATGGCTGCCATATAACCAACTAATACAAAACATTTAAACAAACATGAAACACCCCCCAGGCAATGAAGCATGTGGTGCAATCCAATTAGGCTGTCAGCAGTACTTCAGGTCTCCCAGCCCTTTGCCACACCTTTTGCCAGACAGGAGGAGACACCAACCCCCAGGTAACTCAAACAAAGAAAGATGTATTAATATAACATAAAACAGAACTTTGACCTTGCAAGGTTAATATGTGTGCACGCCATATAAACATTGGAAGGTGTGATGGAAAAATGAATACATTTAATAAAGAAACGATATTGAACAATAAATAGAATATTTTAAAGTAGTGACTGTAAATTAAACTAAAGTGAATCAACGGGTGATGAGGTGTGGAGCTTACCATGTGTGGCATGCCATCACACACCTCCCCTCTTCAGAGCTCTCGCTGGAACAGCGAGAGAGATAGTCAGCAGTAAGGTTCTCCTTGCCTGGTACGTGGTGGACAGTGAATCGGAATGGCTGTAAGGCCAGGTACCAGCGGGTAATTCGCCCATTTGTGTCCTTCATCTGCTCAAGCCACTGTAGTGCTTTGTGATCAGTTTCCAAGGTGAAGTCTCTTCCCAGTAGATAGTAGCGGAAGGAGTCCAGGGCCCACTTGATCGCTAAGGTCTCCTTCTCTACTGTGGAATACCGAACTTCCCGTGGAAACAGTTTCCGGCTGATGTAAGCCACTAGATGGCGGCCTTCCATGGTTTCCTGAAGGAGGACAGCTCCCAGGCCCCGATCTGAAGCATCAGTCTGTAATATGAATGGTTCATCAAAGTTGGGACTGTACAAAACCGGTTGCTTACTTAGTGACTGTTGTATGTCATGAAACGCTGCCACTGCCTCCTCTGTCCACTGGATGTAATTGGGGGAACGTGATCCCGTCAGGTCTGTGAGCAGAGCTGCCCTGTTGGAGAACTGAGGGATGAAACGACGGTAGAAACCTGCCATGCCCAAAAAGGATCTCAGCTGCTTCCTTGTTTGGGGCAGGGGGGATGATTCCATGGCCTCGATTTTGCTGACTTGTGGCCTGATAACCCCCTTGCCGATGACATGGCCCAGGTATTCTGTCTCAGCAGCGGCGAAAACACACTTTGACGGATTCACCGTCAACCCAGCTGAGTGCAGGTGGTCCAGAACAGTTCGCAGGTGTTCCACATGCTCCTCCCAGGTGTTGCTGTGGATAACAATATCATCCAAGTAAGCAGCAGCAAAGTCAGAGCAGTCATGTAATACCTGATCCATCAGCTGTTGGAAAGTTGCTGGAGCTCCATGTAGTCCAAATGGCAAGACTGTAAATTGGAAAAGCCCCCATGGTGTTCTGAATGCTGTGAACTCTCTGGACCGTTGAGTGAGTGGGACCTGCCAGTAACCCTTACACAGATCTATTGTGGTCAGGTACCTTGCTTTTCCCAGACGTTCAAGTAGATCATCAATTCTTGGTGTTGGGTAGGAGTCAAACATGGATATGGAGTTCAGGTACCTGAAATCAATGCAGAACCTCATACTCTCATCCTTTTTGGGTACCAAGACCACAGGGTTGCACCATTCACTCTTAGATCTTTCAATGATCCCTAGAGATAGCATCAAATCGATTTCCTTCTTCAATGAAGGCAGCAGACGTTCTGGGATCCTGTAACTTAATCGTCTCACAGAGGCACCTTCTCGTACCACAATATCATGTTTGACAATGTCAGTTCTCCCTGGATTCTCTTGAAAGACTGCTGATTTACACATTTCTCTCACCTGCTGCTGCTTGTCCTCTGGGAGATGGCTGAGATCATAATCTAGAGAGCCAGCAGGTGGTAGATATTGCTCATCTGCTTCATCTTCTTCAGGCACTCGCCGTATGAGCATTGCATCTGCCTTGTGTTCAATACGCTCCACCCACTCCTTCAGAAGGTTTATATGCAAGACCTTGCTGGAGCGCAACTGCCCTGGGGTGGACACCTCATATGTGGTGGGTCCCAGCTTCCTCATGACTTCAAATGGCCCCTGCCACTTTGCCAACAATTTGTTGTTGTCACTGGGGAGGAGCACGAGCACCTTTTGTCCTGGCTCAAACGCACGCTGACGAGCAGATTTATCATACCAAGACTTCTGCTGCTGCTGGGCCTCCACCATATGTGATTGAGCAAGTTCACCCATTTTCTCCAACCGTTCTCTCATCTGAATGACATAAGACAAAATGTTCTTGGATCCCCCCTCCACCTTGTCTCCCTCCCAAATCTCCTTTAACAGAGTTAGAGGGCCACGAACCTCATAACCATACAACAGCTCAAAAGGTGAAAAACCTGTGGAGGCTTGGGGGACTTCTCTATAAGCAAAGAGTAGATATGGCAGCCATTGATCCCAATCGTTACCACTGTCGTTGACAAACTTCCTGAGCATCTGTTTCAATGTCTGGTTAAACCGTTCTGTCAGCCCATCAGTTTGAGGGTGGTATGGTGAAGTTCTCAGACTCCGGATGCCCAACAACTGATAAACTTGCTTTAACAGAGTAGACATGAAGTTAGTGCCTTGATCAGTTAGTATTTCTCGTGGAAACCCAACTCTTGCAAAGAACTGCACTAAACAAAATGCAATGGGCTTGGCCTTTATAGATTTTAAAGGGAACACCTCAGGATATTTTGTGGCATAATCTGTTACAACAAGCATGTAACGATTTCCTGCTTTGCTCCTCTCAACAGGCCCTACAATATCCATTCCAAGACGCTCAAAAGGAGTGCCGATGACAGGGAGAGGTTGGAGTGGAGCTCTATGGGGGATTTTAGCAGATGTTATCTGACACTGTGGGCAACTTTTACAAAACTGAGCCACATCTTTGCTAAGACCAGGCCAGTAGAAATTATGTTTGATGCGAGCTGTGGTCTTGTGTTTACCAAGGTGGCCAGCCCACGGAATAGAATGCCCTAAGGTGAGAATGGCGTTTCTAACCTTCTGGGGAACCACCAGCTGCAGCACCGACCCCTGCTGACGATAGAGAATGTCATTTTGCAAGATGTACTCACTGTTAACCTGCTCCACTCCAGGTTCCTTTTCTTTGGCCTTCCGGAAAAGAGATATTAAAGATTGATCAGATTTTTGGAGTTCAGCAATTTCAGTTGGAATATTAAACCCTAGGGGTGACGGTGTTGGCTCAGCGTCTGTTAGTGTATCCACAGGTGAAAATTTGAATTTCTCCTGCCTTCTTTGTCTGCGGGTCTTCCGTGGCTTCACCACAGTTGTCTCAAACTCCTCATTAAAAAAGGGCAGGGCACTCAGGGTCTCAGAGTGGGTACTGACTTGCTTAGCCTGAGCTCTGGTAACAGCTACATTGCACTCCTCAGTCTGCTCAGACTCCAACAAATCAAAAAGCACAGGAAGGTCACGCCCTAACACGGCAGAGTAAGGCAAACTGTTCACAACACCCACATTCAGCAGATACATCTGGTCCTGAACTTTAATGTAGATGTCAGCTGTCGGATATCTTTTCTCATCTCCATGGACACAACAGATTGAAATTGTATCACTGGTGCGAACAATATTAGGTGGGGCAAAATCTGAGTGAATAAGAGACCGAGAACTGCCAGAGTCAAGAAGGGCATTGAGTAGAACCCCATTCACTTCAATCTGGCTCATTTTGATGGATTTGTCACTCTCCTGCTCAGGATCAGCATTAGAACGAGGAGCAAAACACATTTGCACCATTTTAGCAGAATTTCTTGGGCACATAGGTTTTGTATGGCCCTCTAATCCACAAAGATAACAAATGAGCTTCTTACCAGAGGCCTTTGGTGGTCTAGTGGTAGACTGAGAGCTCTTACTGGTGCTTGTATTTGCTGAATCCAGATGGTTTTGCTGAGGTATCTTCCGGGTGTCCCTCGATACCTTCCATGCATTATGGCTCCATGCTTGCCCCTTCTTTCTGGCAGCAACAAAAACATCAGCTAACCGAGCCGCTTCCATTGCTGAACCAGGGTTGTGTTCTCTGATCCAAACCTGAAGCTCAGGAGATAACATTGTGAGAAACTGCTCCAAGATTATAGTTTCACCAATGTCATGAATAGTTTTACCCTTTGGCTGGATCCATTTCCCATAAAGCTCCTTCAGTCTCGCATATAGCTCACGAGGGCTTTCATCTGGTTGAACGTCCAGGGATCTGAATCTTTGCCTATATGTTTCAGGGTTAATGTCATATTTTGACAGAATAGCTGATTTCACTTTATAATAGTCTAATGAATCATCAATGTCCATGTGAACATAGGCACCTCTAGCTTTACCAGTAAGCAAGGGTATCAAATGAAAAACCCAATCTGACTTCTGCCATCGATAAGCTGTAGCCATACGTTCAAATGTGATCAGGAAATGTTCAATATCATCAGCTTCAGTTAATCTTTCCAATCTGCCCTCTATTTGTAGGGGAAACTGAAATGCTGGTGAAATGGCTGGATTGGAATTAGTCATAACTGGTTCAGCCTGGGCCTGCTGAACAGAGGAAGAAGGATGAATATCAAACTCTAATGATTCAGAGCGAGCTTCTGCAGAATCTGATGGTGATGTTCTGACTTGGATTTCTGACTGCAAAAGTCTAAACTGATGTTGAAAGGCTTTAAATCACTGTTCTTGTCGTGCATTTAACTCACTCTGTTTTGCATCCCGGATGTCCTGTTGTTCCATGTGAGCATGTAGCATATTGACTAGATCAGACAAAGTAGGCTCCTTTTCAACTCTCTCCACAACTTCAGTGACTCCTGAGGCTCCATTTTCCTCCTCTTCGCAGGTTTGCTGAGCAGATCCCTTTTTCTTTTCATTCTTGCCACCACGATGCATTCTTCCTCCTCATGGGGAAAAACAGAAGAAAGAAAAAAAAGAAAAAGAAAAAAGACCTGTGTCCAATACTGGATGATGCCACTGCTGCCACCAATTGTCAGGGACCAAGCAGTAAAGCATAAAGGACACAGGTGGTTTTAATTCAAAAAACGGGTTTTATTGACCCAAAAATATGAAAATATATTTAACAAAGCCAAAACTTAAACAGGCAGACCAATAAAAGAGGTCAACTCAATAGACTAAACTCAAGATAATAATTAACAAAACCTCAAACAAACATATGGTAAACTGACCTGCTGAAATGGCACACAGGGGGACTTAAATACTGGTTTAGCTAAACCAAATGACACACACGGGGGAAAACAAGATGGCTGCCATATAACCAACTAATACAAAACATTTAAACAAACATGAAACACCCCCCAGGCAATGAAGCATGTGGTGCAATCCAATTAGGCTGTCAGCAGTACTTCAGGTCTCCCAGCCCTTTGCCACACCTTTTGCCAGACAGGAGGAGACACCAACCCCCAGGTAACTCAAACAAAGAAAGATGTATTAATATAACATAAAACAGAACTTTGACCTTGCAAGGTTAATATGTGTGCACGCCATATAAACATTGGAAGGTGTGATGGAAAAATGAATACATTTAACAAAGAAACGATATTGAACAATAAATAGAATATTTTAAAGTAGTGACTGTAAATTAAACTAAAGTGAATCAACGGGTGATGAGGTGTGGAGCTTACCATGTGTGGCATGCCATCACATCAAGTCTTAAAGTTTAAAACGCCTCCTTTCTCTGCAGGCCTCGAGTATGTGGAGATCGCTGCTGTGCTGGATGGATGCTGTCGCCTAAAACTAGGAGATGCACCAAACGTGAGTATAACGTGAGGGAACCACCACTAGCATGAATTTTGTTAGAAGTGTTCTTTATTTTAGTCAACATCACTCATCTTGCTGCGCAGTTTAACATATCTGCAGCACACACCTGCAACAAGCATGCACACTGATCCATCTGCAGATTTGGTTGATTTTGGTCCTCAGGGTGCAGCCCAGATGGATGCCCATAGCATCCACCCAGCGTCCAGTTGCTGAGTCTGCACAGACGGATCTGATAATGCAGGTCAGGTGGAGCTGCTGTCAGCGTGCATCACAGTTTAAAGTGTGAAATGATGCTGAGTGGTGGAGTCCATATGCAGAGCTGGATTTATGCACTCCACCTGCAGACCTGCAGGCGCTCCCACAGAACAAAGTTTAAAGCAGAGTTGCTTCTCAAAGCTAACGGTTCATTTTTAATTCATAAAATCTGAACCTGCTTCTTCCTGTTAATCAAAGGAAACCTCTGGTGCTGATAAACGAAGCTAACATGGAAACGGCTAAAGCTGCTGAAACATTAGTGGAGACGATGAGCAGGAAATTCACTTCCTGAGTCCGTAAAAACTGAGCGCTCACTGTTGAACTCAGATTTGAATTCTTAGCTAAAACCTAACAACTTTTTTCGCCCTCTGTCACAGGGTCACATGATCGATTTGTTCATCCAGATGATGATTTTTTTTTTTCCAACACTTATTGTTTAGCGGCTCAGCTCCAAACGAGAGGAGAATAAACTGGGTGATTGTTCTTCAGCTTTTCTCTTCATATCAGCAAAAACAAATCAGACTGTGAAACATCATCAGGACGTCCCAGACAAAATATCTCAGACTAATCTGGATCCAGGGGCTGAATCCATGCAGGATATAATGGGATATTATATTGTGTGTGTGTGTGTGTGTGTGTGTGTGTGTGTGTGTGTGTGTGTGTGTGTGTGTGTGTGTGTTGTTATTCTGTGCAGATTAGCCACATATAAAAGTAATTTTACACACGTGGATCCTAATGGTTTCTTTCAGGACGGGATTATGGGGATTGTCTGAAGCAGAAACTCGTGAATAGAAACAGATTTTGCCTCTGACTCGCTTTCTCTCTCTCTCTCTCTCTCACACACACACACACACACACACACACACACACACACACACACTCAGCTCAGGGCGTGCAGAGTGAAGTTTTGTGTTTAGTCACATTGTTGAGCAGTTGGTCTGCAGACTCACAGAGGGAAACGCTGGCGCTGAGTTTCTGTTTGTCAGACAGGAAATGCAGATCAAACCAAAGAGAAAAGAATAAAACGCTGGTTATCCTGAGAAACTGCAGAGTTAAAAACCTGTTTTAATCTCAGCCCCCCCCCCCCCAATCTGGGTCTGACCACAGATCAGTTGTACAGGTGCTTCTCTGAGTGATTGAGTGATGCAGCAGTAACCTGCAGGTCGAGCTGCTCACAGACGCTGGTTTCTGGAAGTGTTCCTCAGCACATGCACTGATGTTTTAATGCAGTGCTGCCGACGCTCACAGAGAGAGATGTGCTATATATATCTATATACATATATATGTTCACAGTAAGGAACATTATTTTGAAACTGTTCTAGTTTGAAGGCGCAGATTTTTGCAGAGTGATCAGCCTCTGCTCATCTGTCCTTCTAGGAAACTCTGCCTCCTAAACATGCTCTTTTTATACCTGATCATGTTACCAACCCGTCTTTCAGCTACAAAGTGCGTAATGATAAGTGTTACAGCTGCATTCTGCCTGAAAGCCACCAGATGGCAATAACTGTGCAAACAGACATAGAAAACAGCTTTTTGTTGACCCCTGTAGACATCTTCCTGCTGAGTTTGGGGCTCAGACTGTCGTTGTGGGTCACATTGAATAATAATAAGTCTACATTTCAAATGGAGGATTATTTGTGGTATGCTCATTAGCTAATGACTTATGACTGATGGTCCATTAGCCAATGAGCTGCTGGTTTCACAGTGAGATCGGCCCGGCTTTGTTACATCAGGGTATTTGACTGCTGTCTACGCTGCAGTAATGTTCTGTTAATGAAGCGCGCTCTCCTTCTTCTTCAGCCAGGTGTTCTCCTCCCTGCCGTAACGGGGCGTTGTGTCGACAGTTTAACAGGTGCGTGTGCAGACAAGGTTTCCATGGTTACCACTGTCAGCTGCCCCTTTCTGCACCAGGACGCCTGCTGACATCCATCCACCCGACAGAGTTCCCGGTCCACCTCAGACCCCTCCGGATCCCACCACAACCAGCTCTGAGCCCCCAGAGAAGCACCAAACCTGCTGCCAGCTCACCTCCACCCGAACCTCCACCTGAACCTTCAGACCCGAACCCGACTTCTGCTCAGGCTGATGGAGAGGAGGACACAAAGGTCCCTGACTCTGGTCCTGCCAAAGCTGTAGGCTTTGGAGGTCAAACTGAAGAGAATGATGGAGCTGACAGTGGAGGAGGTGTTTCCAAGCGGTTTCTGACTCGTGAGGAGAACCAAGCCTCCCCAAAATATCCCACTGTAATCCGGTTCGATCCAGATCCAGATGAAGGGCTGACAGCCTCCAATCAGAGTTCTGATTCTGGATCTGAAGCAGAGGAGAGGAGACCAGGCACTTTCGAAATGCCTCCACCCGAGTTTGATCCAGGACAGGATGAGGAGGATCAGAATGAGGGGAAGGAGAAAAAGATGGCGGGAGCAAAAAAGCTGAGGTAACAAAAAACTCATCTTCTTTATCTTCTCATCTCCTCTTTTTCCTTTCCTAACCTCCTTGTTTCCACTCCTCTGTCCTGGGTCACAAAAATAAAATCCCTCCTGAGTCTTTTCTGGTCCACTCTTCCTCGACCTTGATGGGAAACTTTAACTCTGTAACTCTCTTTATTTAAGCTCAGAGCGTGTTTAAGGTGGGGGGACAGTCTAACCCCCTCTCCTTTCACAAAGGATCCTCCAGTGTCTCCTTTGCTAAAGGAGATGATGAAGGATGCACTGAGGCACCTTTCCTTAGAATCTGGAGAGTTTAACCAGCTGTTTTGTAGCTCCTCTTTGTCCTTCTCTCTCCTGCTTTTTCTTCTTCCTCATCATCACTGCACAGTCAGTGCCGTTCTCTGTTCAGACACCAGGTGGAGTTCTTTATTTGATTATATACGCTGTACTGTGCACTGTATGTTGTACAATCAGGCACTACTTCCTGAAGCTGCTGGAGGCTCTAAAATTTTTTAAATGTTCCAGAATCAGCTGGGAAAACTTCTCCATCCATCCTGATCTTTGTTCCACAAATCCGTCACCTCAGATCCAGATGAGGAGATGGGAAGAAAGACCTAAGCTTTCACTTCTCTGGAGAGTCTGACCTCTGCTGAAATCCAGATTCACAAACTGAAAGTCAGCACAACCCTTGAGTCATAGGTCAGGTGGTGGAGGTCAAAGGTTAGAGCCATGGTCCCTACAGGCTGTGGGAGAATGTTTTATGTTCTGTCTGCTGCAGATTAAACAGAAGTTTTTCACAGTAAAGACTTTTTTCATCACAACAACAAGAGGGTTGCTAAGGATGCCTCTGAGTTTGTGTAGATTTTGGATAAACACCGAACCCCTCTGATCTGGGACAGAGTGTCAGCAATTCATCTCTTTCCTTCTCTGGTTTGAAATCATGGCTTTCGGTATCTGCTGATAATTTTGGTATGACTAAACAAGGATTTAATAATTCATCAACACTTATTTATCAACAAAAACCTAAAGTTTTTTTTTCTAGCTGCACATCAAACCTGCATTAAGATCAGGTCGGTGTTCGGTGTGGTTTCAGTGTCTTAAGCTGACATCATCCTGAGGACGGCTTGAGAAACTTCCTCTTGATGAGGAAGGTTTTTACCAACACCTTACCGTTAGGTGTCTGTTGGTACCTTTGTACTGATGCAGTGTGAAATGAATGAGTTGTTAAAAAAACATTCAGCATTTCTGATGAAGTAAACTTAGAACAACACGGACTCAGATGTGATAGATCTGGTTGCTGATATCTGATCCAGGATTTTGAGTAAGGATCGGATCAATATTGCCAACATCGTGTCACTTACCAAACGATGTTAACTCATCATTTTGAGCATGCACTCACCTTTACAGGCTACGCTTCACAAACCCGTTGGTCTAACTAACAATCTTGAAAGTACAGCTTTTTGAATTTACAGCAATTCGTTTTACTTTTAATAAATCCAGCACTGATTTACGTGTCTAAACTAAAAGCATGATGAAGTAAAAGGTTAACCCCACAAAATTTAAATTATCAGTCCATACAAGCTTGAAAGAACATCCTATGGACAGGAACTCCAGAAAGTGGGAGTTCTCGAGTATTTATAGAGTCTTTGGTTGGAAGAAGTTTGACACCCCCCCCCCCCCCCCCCCCCCCCCAGAGGGTTAAACTGGTTGAAGTTATATTTTTTCTTCTAGTTGAAATAATGTTCAGAAGCTGCATGTTTGGAACAGGCTTTTCAGATCTCTCCAGAGCTCTAAATCTAGAGCCAGTTTTGTCTGTACTGTGCTTTTTGTGGCTCATAAAAAGCGACAAAGTGGCAGCTGTAACATTTAAGTTCAGGAATGAAAAATAAACTTTGCATCAGACTGTAGGGCGTCTCTGTGGTTATCAGCTCCAGCAGATTAATCTGTGCTGTTTGTTCACTCTGCTGCTGCTGCACCACTGTTTTCTATCACTCTATTTATGGCCACTTGAAATCATTCTCTGTTTACTGCCCTAGGAAAGCATAACACTGGAGCTACACTGGGTCAGATGTATAATCTGTAACTGACATTCTGTTTGATTTCCTGTGAAAACAGCTTTTTTTTTTTAAAAAGAAGACTAAAAATATATCAGACACGCTGCCCTCAGTACCTGGCCAGCTGAACAACAACATAATTTTACAAGTTAACATCATGCCAGCTAAAATTAGGCTCCAGCATCCTAAAAGTACTTTTCGTTTGAAAAACAGCTTAATTATATTCTCACATCAAATGAGAGTTTTTAGCTAAGTGGGAATGTGCCCAAGTTAGAGCCACTTCACAAAGGTTTTCAGTAACAACGGCAAACAGGTGCTAACAGAAGCTAACAGGCAAAAACAGCAGTGCTTACTGACAGAAAATTACAACAGTTCTCATCAACAATTTACCTCAGTGTCACTGTCATCAATCAGCGAGGCTGACTCGTCGACAGTGTAAGGAATAATACGCAGAGACATGTCAAAATGTCATAAAAAATCAAGTAAATGTCTAAGCAGTGATCAGTGACCGTGGTCCACTCATTCAAGTGACTGCAATTCCAGGCAGAGTTCAGTGACTGATGTTTGTTACCTATCTTGACACAAAATACTAGTAAGCGTGCAAAATTTTGTTGGGCTTCAGATTTTCTCCAGTATAATTTGAGGGATCGTTGATAACATAATGATATAAATCATGTGGCATGAAGTCCGGGAAAGTGCCAGGGACTTCACACCAACACTTGTTTACTCATAGTTGCCATAGTTTATCTTATCTGCATAATATTTGGTATGTGTTTCACTAACTTGAGGTGTCAAGATTGTTACACACGCAAAATGGCTGACAAGCACTAAGTGGTCACGTGTCTGCAAAACCTCTCTAAAAACATGCTAACAGTGGCTGAAGTTTTAGAAAGATAGTAAATATGAATAAAATTATTTTAAAAGATGCTAACTACAATTAAAGTTATAAAAGATTAACTTAATAACTTACTATTAACTTACTATTAAATGAACTTATCTAATTAGCTATCTGCTAGCTATCAGTTATTACTGTTCAGCTTGTAGTGCCATTACTGTTCAGCTGTTAGTGTTCAGCTGTCAATGTTATTCCTGTTCAGCTGTTAGTGTTATTGCTGTTCAGCTGTTAGTGTTATTACTGTTCAGCTGTTAGTGTTATTGCTGTTCAGCTGTTAGTGTTATTACTGTTCAGCTGTTAGTGTTCAGCTGTCAATGTTATTCCTGTTCAGCAGCTAGTGTTATTGCTGTTCAGCTGTTAGTGTTATTGCTGTTCAGCTGTTAGTGTTATTGCTGTTCAGCTGTAAGTGTTATTCTTTTTCAGCTGTTAGTGTTATTCCTGTTCAGCTGTTAGTGTTATTCTTTTTCAGCTGTTAGTGTTCAGCTGTTAGTGTTATTCCTGTTCAGCTGTTAGTGTTATTCCTGTTCAGCTGTAAGTGTTATTCTTTTTCAGCTGTTAGTGTTATTCCTGTTCAGCTGTTAGTGTTATTCTTTTTCAGCTGTTAGTGTTCAGCTGTCAGTGTTATTCCTGTTCAGCTGTTAGTGTTATTACTGTTCAGCTGTTAGTGTTCAGCTGTCAGTGTTATTACTGTTCAGCTGTTAGTGTTCAGCAGCTAGTGTTATTGCTGTTCAGCTGTTAGTGTTATTCCTGTTCAGCTGTTAGTGTTATTCCTGTTCAGCTGTAAGTGTTATTCTTTTTCAGCTGTTAGTGTTATTCTTTTTCAGCTGTTAGTGTTCAGCTGTCAGTGTTATTCCTGTTCAGCTGTCAGTGTTATTCCTGTTCAGCTGTTAGTGTTATTCCTGTTCAGCTGTTAGTGTTATTCCTGTTCAGCTGTTAGTGTTATTCCTGTTCAGCTGTTAGTGTTATTACTGTTCAGCTGTCAGTGTTATTCTTTTTCAGCTGTTAGTGTTCAGCTGTCAGTGTTATTCCTGTTCAGCTGTCAGTGTTATTCCTGTTCAGCTGTTAGTGTTATTCCTGTTCAGCTGTTAGTGTTATTCCTGTTCAGCTGTTAGTGTTATTCCTGTTCAGCTGTTAGTGTTATTACTGTTCAGCTGTCAGTGTTATTCTTTTTCAGCTGTTAGTGTTATTCCTGTTCAGCTGTAAGTGTTATTCTTTTTCAGCTGTTAGTGTTATTCTTTTTCAGCTGTTAGTGTTCAGCTGTCAGTGTTATTCCTGTTCAGCTGTTAGTGTTATTCCTGTTCAGCTGTTAGTGTTATTACTGTTCAGCTGTCAGTGTTATTCTTTTTCAGCTGTTAGTGTTATTCCTGTTCAGCTGTAAGTGTTATTCTTTTTCAGCTGTTAGTGTTATTCTTTTTCAGCTGTTAGTGTTCAGCTGTCAGTGTTATTCCTGTTCAGCTGTTAGTGTTATTCCTGTTCAGCAGCTAGTGTTATTGCTGTTCAGCTGTTAGTGTTCAGCTGTCAATGTTATTCCTGTTCAGCAGCTAGTGTTATTGCTGTTCAGCTGTTAGTGTTATTCCTGTTCAGCTGTTAGTGTTCAGGTGTAAGTGTTATTCTTTTTCAGCTGTTAGTGTTATTCCTGTTCAGCTGTTAGTGTTATTTAGTCTGATGGTAAAATTGTAATCATATATTCTTACATTGTAAATGATAGTTTTTGTGTATATTTAAAGTAAATTTTTTGTTTATGTATTTTTTGTGTTTATTGACTACATATTATGTGTTCACTGTTATATAATGTATGTAACAGCCTGAGAGAGGTCCAGGCAGTGCTGCTGAGAAAGACTCTGTCACAGGGAGGAAGAGGTGACAAGATGGCCGCCCTGCTGATGAAGCACATTGAGAGGGAGACGAATAAAGTTCACAGTGCAACCTCCCCTTTTAATGCTTCCTCATCCTCCTCGCTGAAAACAAGTGTGAAGACGTTCCACACCCAGAAGGGGCAGTACAGCGTCCATTTCAACACCCTGACAGGTCAGTGATGTCAGTTATTTGAATGTTTTTTTTACACTTACATGTTTCATATTGTCAGACAGTTTTAATATTAGATAAAGCTAACCCAGGTAAATACAAAATGCAGTTTTTTAATGATGATTTTGTTTATGAAGGGAAAAAAATCTCCTTAAAGCCCTGTGTGAAAAAGTAACTGCAGCCATTGTTAAGTTGGAAATTTATTAACTTTACTCTTTGGAAAGGATAGTTTTTTTCCCCCTTTAATACATGAAGTTATTGTTAGAAAACTGTGGAAGCAAACCAATATTTCCATCTTGACCAAAATCCGCCTTTTCCGGACGCTGATCTTGCTGATTTTACTCTATGGATCTGAAACGTGGACTGTGCTCAAAGAAGACCTCAACAAACTTGAAGTTTTCCAGATACGCTGCCTTCGACAGATATTACGAGTATCACTTCGAGGCCGCCTTCGAAACAAGGACATCCGACGGAGATGCGACAACCAACCGCCAATTGAGGGGCAAATTCAAAAACGCTGATTGCGATGGTTTGGCCATGTGTGTTGAATGGATGGGAGGACACTACCACATCAACTCCTCTGACGTAAACAACCCACCCAGTAGAGAATCCACCGAACGGCACCGAAGAAAACATGGCTAAAACAGGTCAAAGATGACATCAGGGGCAGAATAAATCTTGATGAGGCCAGGACAATCGCCAACGATCGCCATGCATGGCAACGAGTTGTGAAGGAAATTCTACAACCATTGGCACCCACAGCAGTGTATGGGCTTAGGAGTCGATCCAGACCCAACGCCAGCTAGGGATCAAAGAGAAAGAGAACAGAGGCAAACAGGAGTTAACTGCAGCTAATGGCAGCTAACAGCAGCAAAAATAAACACTGAGGGCCATTATTGCAAAAATAAATTGATTGAATTATTAATGTATTTAATGTTTCAACAGAAAAGTTCAGGGTATACTCAACAACTAGCTTTAGTGACACTGTCATCAGACAGACGTGAGCGTCACCCGCTCAAATCGACTCATATCCAGAGTACGTAGACGTGGACACATACTAACAGCTGAGGTAAGCAGCGGACTGACAGCCTACACTCAGCACAGATGAATGAGAGCTTTTTGTCCTACAGCAGCCATTGTAGCTAGGATTATGCTACAGTGGGAGTGCAAGAAAACATAACTGCAATCTGCTGACATCTAGTGGTGAGATTTTACACACTGTAACTTTAAGTGAGAAATAAGCAAAAAAACGAAGAAATCAAGAACGGGCCAAAGTTTGATAAAATAGCACAAAAGACAAAATTGTGTCCAATACTGGACCTGATGCTGATGAGACAATAACCAAAGGTGGAGGTTGACTCTGTTTGTATTTTACTTAAATTTATTTCAATCTTTATGATGCACCCTTTGCACTCTAAGGTTGCCATATTGGCTTTTTCATATAATTTCATATAAAAAGGGTGCCAGATTAGCTCAGTGGGTGCTCAGCAACTATGTGCTGCATGTAGTGGCCTGGGTTTCAGTCCAACCCTTTGCTGCATGTCTTCCTCTCTCTCTTTCCCTGTTTTCCTGCCTCTCTCTATCCAATAAAGGCTAAAATGCCAAAAAAATTTAAAAAAGTTAAAATTCTGGTGTGGTGTTACAGATTTCACAGCGCTCTTAACGTGCCCGATCATGTTTGGGCACAGTAAGAGTAACCGTGTATTCGCCTCACATACCACTACGTGTGGATCATTATTTTCTCTAATAACCTGAGCGGAGTCGATATGTTGGTGCTGATGGATAAAAGGCGCGCGTCTATCAGCCATGCGCTGCAGGAATGCGCTGTTTGTTTCCACCCACCATGTGTTAATGGAGCTGGAAGCCATGTTTTCATTGTGCACTTCAGATAAGGACAGCGTTAATGCGGTGTCAGAGTCCGGGCCGGATCGCCGTGATTAGACCTGTAAACAGTTCCTGTCTTTGTTCTGCTTTGGGGAGAACCCGGTTCATGCAGGAACGGCTGAAAGCTGCAGATGGAGGCTTTCTCATAGCTCTGGTGGAAGCTGGTTCTGAGATGTTTCCAGTTTGGCTTGATCTGAGTCCTTTTATTAAGGATGACTGGAACACATGCATCCATAATTTTTGTGTGTTTGTCCATCGTTGTCAGATTATCAGTTAAAAAAAACGGTTGACAACATAAAAACAAACCCAGGTCCAAAAAAACTGAGTTTATGAGTTTTGTTATGTACCATTAACAAAAATATTAGCTGGCACCTGTTGGTGAGCTGCAAAATCCTCCTTTGCACACCTTTGTTGTTCACTTTTTAAAAGGAATAAAACCTGCAGCTCCCGCTGGCATCAAACGCCGGCCGTCAGCTCCCGTTTCCTTAAACTGTGACAGAGCAGATCATTATGAGCATTTGTGAAAGCTGACTCCTGCGGTGAGAGCGGAGCCTTAAGAAACTGGTGGTGCTGTAATAACAATAATAATATTGCTTGTTTTGTTTCTGCCTTACAGCAGCTCTCTGTCTGTCAGTCAGGACATGAGCTCATAGGAAAACACCCACAGGAACAACCAGCCTCTATTCCAGCCAGAGCCACAGCCTCACCTCTGCTGGGGCCCCCGTTACTGGTTCAGTGACACGGGGCCGGTTTGGAGTGCGCAGTGTCACCCTGTGAAGTCCAACAGTGGTTCAGTTTTATTTATACAGCACAGAACCTCAATAATATTCACCTCAAAGTGCTTTATACTGTGAGGCAAAGGCCCAACAATCAGACGGCCCCCTATGAGCAGCCGTGTATCGCTGATCTGACGAAAAGGCTCTGCCTCCCATTCTACAGGGTGCGCCATTTATATGGATACACCGTCATAACATGGGAATGGTTGGTGATTTTAAAGTCCTGTTTGTGGCACATTAGTATATGTGAGGGGGCAAACTCCTCAAGATGGGGGGTGACCATGGTGGCCATGTAGAAGTTGGCCATCTTGGATACAACTTTTGTTTTTTCAATAGGAAGAGGGCCATGTGACACATCAAACTTATTGGTAATGTCACAAGAACAACAATGGTGTGCTTGGTTTCAACGTAACTTTATTCTTTCATGAGTTATTTACAAGTTTCTGACCACTTATAAAATGTGTTCAATGTGCTGCCCATTGTGTTGGATTTTCAATGCAACCCTCTTCTCCCACTCTTCACACACTGATAGCAACACCGCAGGAGAAATGCCAGCACAGGCATCCAGTATCCGTAGTTTCAGGTGCTGCACATCTCGTATCTTCACACCATAGACAATTGCCTTCAGATGACCCCAAAGATAAAAGTCTAAGGGGGTCAGATCGGGAGACCTTGGGGGCCATTCAACTTCAACAATGACCAATCCACTTTCCAGGAAACTGTTCATCTAGGAATGCTCGGGCCTGGCACCCATAATGTGGTGGTGAACCATCTTGCTGGAAAAACTCAGGGAACGTGCCAGCTTCAGTGCATAAAGAGGGAAACACATCATCATGTAGCAATTTCAAATATCCAGTGGCCTTGAGGTTTCCATTGATGAAGAATGGACCCACTATCATTGTACCCCATATACCACACCAAACCATCACTTTTGTTGTTCCAACAGTCTTGGAGGAATCCATCCAATGTGGGTTCGTGTCAGACCAATAGCAGTGGTTTTGTTTGTTATCTTCACCATTCACATAAGTTTGCCTCATCACTGAACAAAATCTTCTGCGTGAACTGAGGGTCCTGTTCCAATTTTTGTTTTGTTCATTCTGCAAATTCTGCGCGCCGATCTGGGTCATCCTCGTTGAGATGCTGCAGTAGCTGGAGTTTGTAAGGGTGCCATTTGTGAGTAGCTGATATCCACCGAAGGGATGTTCGACTAATGCCACTCTCCAGTGACATGCGGCGAGTGCTACGCTGTGGACTCTTGCTGAATGAAGCTAGGACAGCCACTGATGTTTCTTCATTAGTGACAGTTTTCTTGCGTCCACATTTTGGCAAATCCAACACTGAACCAGTTTCACGAAACTTAGCAAGCAGTTTGCTGACTGTAGCATGGGAGACGGGTGGTCTCGTAGGGTGTCTTGTATTGAAATCTGCTGCAATGACCCGGTTACTGCGTTCACCAGATATCAACACAATTTCGATCCGCTCCTCACGTGTTAACCTCTTCGACATGTCAATGGCTGTGAACAAAGAGAAACTTGTAAATAACTCATGAAAGAATAAAGTTACGTTGAAACCAAGCACACCATTGTTTGTCTTGTGACATTACCAATAAGTTTGATGTGTCACATGACCCTCTTCCTATTGAGAAAAAAAAAAAAAAGTTGTATCCAAGATGGCCGACTTCTAAATGGTCACCATGGTCACCACCATAGCTGGACTGGCCATCGGGCATACCGTCACATTTTCAATCTTTATCCTGGTGGGCCGGTCAGAGGCGGAGCCAGACATTTGAAACACCCGGGGCTTAGCCCTAAAGGGTAGTATGCATGTGGGATTTTTTTATTTTTTATTTTTTTTTTGGGGGGGGGGTAGAAATGACTGAAAGATTAAGAGACTCTGTTTTGAGTTTTGTTCAAAAAAGAATGACTTCATGTAGGGAAAAATATATATCACACATGCAGGACACTTTAAACTAGTTTTTTAATTAAGCAGCGAGGCAGAACAAAGTCGGGGCTGCATCAAGACACGAGGACTAAACCCCAATTCAACCAGACCCAGAACTGATCCGGAATTAAAACAGGACTACAACAGTTCAAAATCAGGACTACTGAGGACTTAACCAAGACAGAACCAGAATCAGAACTAGATGAAAGTAGTACTAAAAATCATCATAGACCTGCACTACACTTTTTTTAATTCTATCAAAGTCCAATATTTAGATTGAGAAAAGTTTATATAATTATTTAGCCTTGTTGTGCAAACAAGCTGCAGAACTTAATAAATATAGAATTTGAAAAATAGCAAACCTAAAAAGAAACACTAGGTACGAGATACATGAGGACCTGTGATACGCTGATACTTTTGGTAAACAACCATTTGACTAACATGTGTGTCTCACCTGCTCTTGTTCATCTCTGTTCCTCTCTCTCCCTCTTTGTGCTGACAATCATCAAATATACAGTTGAAACCAGATATTTACAAACTCTTCAGATCAAAACACAAACACTTTTTTAATTGTAACATCAAATCAGACTAAATGTTTATTTTTTAGATTGATAAATATAAAAACATATTTGTTAACTTTAAGAGTAAAGAGAGAAACTGTCTGTATTTCTTAATTGTAAATGGCACCAAATTGTATTCAAACTGAGCCACACTTATGGAGCTCCACAGTTCTGTTCCTGGTGTTTTGGTTGACATCTCCTGATGTTCCCATGTCACAGAAACAGGCTCTGTGTTTTGCTTTATAAGCATCCACAGCTGTGCCACCAATTTACTCACATGGACTCTACGAACCAATCAGAAGCTTCTTCAGCTCAGAATGGAATCGTCTGGAGTTTCTTATTAATTTACAATAAACTTAGTGTACATGTGCTCCTAAATTTGATGAAAGTGATAAAAACAGAAGCTCTGTCTCTTTATTCTGACATTTAACTCATTCAAAAGATGTTTCAATATTTATCTAAAACAAAAGTTTACTCTAAATTGATGTTGTACAGTAAAAATGTTTTCTCCCTAAAGTGTAAATATCTGGTTATAAATGTGAATATCCTGCTGTGTACTGAAACCCCTCTTGTTTTGCATAGAAATATACTGAACAACATACAAAGCATAATATATAAAATAACATTTACCTGAGTTTTTTCTTTGAAAGAAGCCTCTAATGTCCATTCTTATATTTCAGTGCATTACTGAAACCGATTTAGTCGGGGAGGGTAAGAACTGAAAATATGAAATAAACACACGTAAGCTAAGACTCTCTAAAGAAACAGCATTAATAAAAATAGCATTTGTTCGGCTTTTCATTTCGCCATTTGTTGATTCACTTGAAGAGCGAGTAACGTAATATGGGTCAAGTGATCAGTTTCATATCAATCTTTCGTGATTCACGTCATATTTACATTATTTGTACAGTACGAATGCTTTGCTTTGGTACCTGCTCAAACTTAAGCTCTCCTTAGTATGGCTGGCTCCGTTTCTCCAACAGCGCACTCACAGGCAGCAGCTGCCCCGCCCCCTCGCTCAGTCGCTTAGTGCCTGAGCTCGGACCATACCAATATCAGGGGGGATTCACGCACAGTCGTAAATTCCCACAGTGTGCACTATGTGCTTCGAATATTGTGTGTACTTTTTGTTTTATACAGTTGTCAGCCAGACATCTAACTATGAAAAAATTACACTCCAAAAGACCCCGGGCTTCTGACAAAAAGACCCGGGCTTAAGCCCAGTAAGCCACCCCCACGCTCCGCCCCTAGGGCCGGTCTCTAGTCAAAATGCCCGGGCCGATTTTTTGTCCCAGTCCAGCCTTGTCTACCACCCATCTTGAGGAGTTTGCCCCTCACATATACTAATGTGCCACAAACAGGACTTTAATATCACCAACCATTCCCATGTTGTTACGGTGTATCCATATAAATGGCCCACCCTGTACTTTTAAATACTCTACGAACAACAAGTAAGTCTGCAGTGTGAGAGCGAAGTGCTCTGATGGAGTGATATGGTACTACAAGGTCATTAAGATAAGGTGAGCAATGTTCCAGTGTATCATGTAAATAAGTCACTGATTAAAAAAGAGAGCAATGAAGCTTCCTGTGAGCTCTGTGCACGTCACAGTGTTAGAAAATCAAACAATATATAATTATTACATGTAATTAAATACTAGGATTTTATTTATAACCGTCTGCTCATAGTTTCAGAGCAGATGGAGTTTGTCTCAGCTCTCATTGGCTGAGAGGCCTTTGGGTTTTACCCTGCAGAGCGAAGCTGCTCTAAAGCTGATCAGAGATCAGCAGGCATGAAATCGTGATCCACTGACCAATCAGATCTCCAGAAAATATCCCTCAGACCTTAGTGCTCAGAGAGAAAGAGAGAGGGAGGGTAGAAACATAGATCCTTAGGATCAACTTGATCCCTTATTCGTCCAAAGCAGTTTCTTTGTTGTGTGGAACAGCTCACCCTCATATGAAGTTTGCATGTTTGATTTGTTCTTTGGTTTCTCTCAGACAGTTTAACACAGCTGAAATAAAACGGACTGTTTCCACTGGTTTCCCAGTATAACCAACCAGTCGCACTGCTTAGTGTGCACTTCAATACTTACATTTATACAGCGCCAAATCACAACAACAGTTGTCTCAAGGCGTTTTTTATTGTAAGGCAAAGACCCTACAATAGTACAAAGACAACCGCCTTGATCGAGCGCTTTGGCGACAGTGGGAAGGAAAAACTCCTTTTAAACAGGAAGAAACCTCCAGCAATAGAAAAGAGGAAAGCAAAATAATTTGCTGACTCCAGCAAAAGTCAGCAAATAGTCATAAAGTAGGGGAGGATTGTGACACCAGGGCTGCAGTTTCAATGGAAGCTTCGATCCTCGTTTGACACATCTGGTTTCAAAACACCAAAATGGCGACGGCAAAAACGCTCGTCACGTGACATCCATCTTTTACACTGTGTATGGATGTGTTGGGCTTCCTTTGGAGGCTGATGGAGACAAAACACAGAGCAAAAACACACTGAATGCTGGGTCACGTTGGCATGGTATCAGCGTCAAAGGTCAGCGTTGGTCAGTGTTGCGTTCACAGGTGGAGGAAATGATCGGATTCTGTCGGTTTAAAGTTGCAAACTCTGCACCGTGGAGCCACTTTAAAACTTTTGGTGAATTTGACCCCCAGAAACCCAAAACCGGGGTTGCATCACCACCGTGACGTCCTCCAGTGTTCTGCAGTGGGTTATGAAACTGTGTGCAGAGATAGTGGGCCTCTGTTTGTACCGAAGAAATGGCCAATAAAGTAAGAAGAGGAGGAGTGAAGAGGGGAGAGAGATTGATACAGTAATGCTTGCTCTCTCAGTGTGGACTGATGGACCAGATCCCCGCTAAACATTTTGTTTGGATCGGAGCCCAGTCCTGCACACTGCTTTCAATTATCTCTCTCCCCTCTCTCTCTCCTGCTCGCTCGCTCGCTCTCTCACTCAGGAGTGTTTAGGGAAAAACCGAACTGGGAGAGGGGAGGGGGGAAACGTGTTTTCTTCTTCCTTCCTTCCCTCCTTTTTTCCTGCGACGCTCGTTCGCACTCCACCACAGAGCAAGAAAGAGAGAAAGCGGGGCAGAGCCAGAGCGCCGAGGTTTGGGAGTTTTTTGGCGATGCATCACACTCGCAAACTTTGACTCCAAACACTCGACATGCGGCGACTCTGCTGTTTCCTGTCACTGTCCTGCTCCTTCATCTTCTTCTTCACCTCCCTTCTGCCAGCCGATGGACAGACAGCAGGAGGAGGAGTGAGAGGAGGGGGAGGAGTAGAGACGATCCAGGTGATGTTCACGCCGACCATCTGCAAGGTGCGCTGTAGCCAAGACCGATGTGTCAACTACTGCGAGAGAGGCAACGTGACGACACTGTACAGCGGCGGCGAAGGAGGAGGAAGGAGAGACGGCTCTCACGGACCAGGCTTCAGAGTCTGTGAGTTGAAGCTTTAACTTTAAAGACCTGCATGTGAATAAATAACTCTGTCACAGAGAGGGACAGTGTCAGGTTCACTGCCATGTTTGCGTGCAGTAAATAATGCACACGTGCAGGTTTGTGCAGCTTGTCTTAAATCTGCTTCAAATTTAAATTCCTGCTGGAAGTTGGTGTAAAGCTTCCAGTATGAAGTGATGTGAAGCGATCAGCAGGATGTGAGCAAACTTTTATGTCCACGACATCCGTGTATTGTGTTGAAGAGATATCAGCTGAAGTCGAGTTAGGGCCAGCTGGTCTTGATGTAATCCCAGTTCAGACCACGAGATGGTGCTGTGCGACCACGCAACCTTTATTTATGAAAATAATTGAGACGCAGAATTTCCCGTTCATGTCCCTGAAAACGTCGTGAAAACGCATTTGAGTCATTAATATGTTCTTATTTAAAATGGGCAGCGTCCAAATGTCCTGCAGAATCCTCTGTAGCTAAAAAACAAGCACTCACCGAACAAACACGAACCAGCAGTTTTACTGCGGGTTGTTTTTGACCTGCTTCACGTGACATGTGAATCACCAAAGGCTACATTAGCTTTGAACCATAAACCTCACAACAGCCATGTTATTGGTCACATATTAGTATTAACAAAGGCCCTGACAGCACAAACACGTCCAAAGGTCCAGTTCAGGGACTCCAGTTAGCTGAGGTGCAGCCGAGCAGACCGCTAACAGCCTCAGCCACATGTCAGTCAAAGAGCCCCCAATAATACAAATTTTAAGCCTTAATACAGTTTAAACAGGTGAGCTATAAAAACATTTTTTTGTGTACAGTTGTGATGAAGGCAAAATTATCTACACACCTAACAGATTGTGCATCAGGCTGTAAACATGTTTAGTTTTGCTGTAAAGTTTTGAATGGGAGTCTACGGGAACTGACTCACTGCTGACACCAGCCTCTTGTGGATGTTAAAGGAACTGCAGCTTTTATTAATGGGTCTGCTTAATTCTTCTGTCCCAGCCGAGTCCTCCACTGCTGGCAGTATCATCCGTTTTTGTGTTTTGTTGCCCATAAATAGCGAGGAGTGTTTTATTATCTTAATGCTGCTGGGGTTTCTTCTTCTTCTTTGTTTGAGGAATCTGGACATTCTTTATAAATTACTGTAAGTGTTGTCAGATGATCTCTGCCTAGATTTACTTTGCTAAAGTCGGATATTGGACTCTTGGACTTGAATCTGAGGTAACATGAGAGGCTCAAACCTGAGATTTACACCAAAATTTATAGCGAATGAGCTCAAGAAAATTCCAGCCCGTCAGAGATAATAACTCCTGCGCTGAACATTTGATCTTCACGCTCTCAATGAGGCTTCACGTGTGAAGCTGCTCCAGCTGAGTCATGTGACCTGCAGCTCTTTGATGGTTGGCAGAGTTGGGAGGCTGAAGCCCAGCCAGTGAATAGTTGTATAGTCTGATCTGATCCCTGGTCAGTGAGTGTTAATCGTTCCTGCTGGCAGCGAGTCGGAGCTGTCAAACAGCTCAGGGCTCTCGCCGAAAGCACAGAGCGTCCAGCGCTGTTTAATTTAAACTTAATTAGTGGGTCGAAACACAAGCCAGCAGTTTATCTAATCACCAATCACTCGTTACATTATTTCCAACTGTAATTGTATCGCAATTACCATGATTCATATTTAATCTGCTTGGATCAGAAAAGCCCCACAAAAAAGGCTTCGAACTGGAAGTCAAACTCACACTGAGATAAGCTGAGTGCTTATCTTAATTCATCCCAAATTTCACAGCAGAACGATTTGAAAAGGGTCAAAACTAATCAAAAATTAAACATTTCAATATTCTTTTCCATAGTCAGACCGTTAAAACCTCTCAGGAGTGGAAGCTACATGTTACCAGATAATCTGCGAATTTAAATTGAGCACTTTTTAAAACCTTCCCCGGCAGGGGGCAGCATTTTACCAACAAGCTTAAGGCCTCATCTGAGCCGGTATTACACCAAGAGAAAATGCAGTATTTACAGTATTAATTTAACTGTTTGGCAGTTAGTTTTGAAGCTTTGATTGAGCTAATCCCATAAATTTATTGTTTTCAGTCTTAACAAATGGCTCATTGGCTCCCTCTTCAGGCTGCTGATGCAAAAGCATTATCAGCTTTCATTTTATCAGTGTAAACATTATTAGAAGTTCAGCACCAGCATTTATTGACTTCACTGTCTCCAGCAGTGCAAAGTTACCCCGATGTTTCCTGTTTTGTGTTTTTCGGTGAAACTGAGCATGGTGCTGGTGATGGCTGCTCTCCATTTGAATACCAAACGGTAATTAAGTTCATACTTGGATGTTTTCTAGTTTGAGATTAGCCTGTTTATGCAATGAGCTCTTTGGGCAGATGCCCTGCTATTAAGGCAAAGGTCGTGAACGCTGGACTGGTGTCTGTGTAAGAGAAGCGCAATCTGCTGATTATCAGATCCCAAGAGTCAGGTGCCCTTTGTATGAGATACTCAAGATTCCTGCAGAGCGCGACTGACTCAAAATTAGAAAATGACAATGCTTTGATTGTAGTCATCCATATTTTCTGAACTACTAGAAAAAGAGACCAGGAGTCTGCAGTAAATTGTATCAGTTCGCTCACGTAATAAGCTGTTGCTACATGGCTAACATCACCAGTTTTCATCTCACCAGTCTAGAAAAGGTGTTTAAAGTTCAGCATTATTGTTTATTCCTGTATTCTCTCCACGCTGTCTTGAGGGGTGGAAAGTGTTTGCTCTTGATTTTATTTATTTATTTATTTTTTTAACCAAGCATGGTTTCTTTCCAGGTGTTTCCCTGGCAACTTTCAGCACCATACCTAAATTTCTTAGAAAGAGCTGCTGCCTCAAACACTAAACTCAGGAAGTGGCAGTCTGTTTGCACTAAAGGTTAACAGTGATAGCTGTCTGTGACTATTTGTAGGTCAGTAAACCATAAGTTCAAGTTCAAGTTCAAGTTCAACTTTATTGTCACTTCAACCATATACAGTTTAAAAATACACAGTGAGGCGAAACAACGTTCCTCCAGGAACCAAGGTGCTACAAGACAAGTTAGTGCAAAAAAAATAATAATATATAATATATCTAGTAATAATATTGTGCAAAAGAGCATTTACAGGTTGGTGTGTGCGATGGTTTGGTGGTGTAGGTCAGTGTGTTTGCGCTTGTGTTGGTTAGTCAGTCCAGTCTCAATGTTTTGAGGTATTTGAGTTAAGCTGAGTGATAATGTTAGTGTGTGTGTGTGTGCGTGTTTATCAGTCAGTCCCTTTTTGCTGAGGAGACGGATGGCTTGTGGAAAAAAGCTGTTGCACAGTCTGGATGTGCGTGCCCGAATGCTTCGGTACCTTTTTCCAGATGGCAGGAGTGTAAAGAGTGTGTGAGAGGGGTGTGTCCGATCAGCCACAATGCTGGTGGCTTTGCGAATGCAGCGTGTGGTGTAGATGTCCTCAATAGAGGGTAGAGAGACCCCGATGATCTTCTCTGCTGTTCCCACTATCCGCTGTAGGGTCTTGCGGTCTGATATGGCACAGCTCCCAAACCAGACAGTGATGCAGCCGCTCAGGATGCTCTCAATAGTTCCTCTATAGAAGGTGGTCAGGATCGGTGGTGGAAGCCGGGCCTTTCTCAGTCTTCTCAGAAAGAAGAGACGCTGTTGGGCTTTCTTGTGCAGGGAGCTGGTGTTGAGGGACCAGCCGAGGTCCTTCTCCAGGTGTACGCCCAGGAATTTGGTGCTGTCAACGATCTCCACAGAGGAGCCGTTGATGCTCAGCGGTGAGTGGTCGCCTCGTGTCCTCCTAAAGTCAACAACCATCTCTTTTGTCTTGTCAACATTCAGAGACAGGTTGTTGTCCTTACACCAGTCCGTTAGTCTCTGCACTTCCTCTCTGTACGCTGACTCGTCGTTCTTGCTAATGAGACCCACCACGGTCGTGTCATCAGCGAATTTAATGATGTGATTTGAACTGTGTGTTGCTACACAGTCATGAGTCAGCAGTGTGAACAGCAGAGGACTGAGCACACAGCCTTGTGGGGCCCCAGTGCATAAATCCTCCTCTGCAGAGCAGGAGGTGGTGGGGGGTGTACACCTGCAGATGTGTAGTTGTTCCTACCTCTGTTTTATGCTTTAAAGGCCTTTAAAGGCCTTGGTTTAGAAAAGGGTTTTCCACAAGGGTTTTTTTATTTTACCCTCATTGATGGTTTGAAGAGTTTGCGCCATCGTATTTTCATGTTGATGAATACCGATGGCTGTTTGCTGGTTTTCTGGATATTTGTGCAACAAGTGCTACATCTGGAGAGAAGGAAAGGAATCAGAGGGGCAGAGGGAGAAGAGTGACCACTGACATATGGCTTTCATTGATCATAAAAATAGCCCCATCGCACGTCCCTGTGTTTCAGAGGACATCATAGTAACTTAGTTTGTTGGAGAGCCAACCTGATGGTGACTTTCAGCCAAGTTTTAATCAAGCAATATAACTCTTATGTCACGGGGGGGGGGGGGGGGGGGGGGCTTTGCTTTTTGTCGTCATAAGGATGTCAAGTCCTCAGTATGCGGACTACAGCTCTTTGTCCTCACAACATCAGTAACACACACACACACAGCCCCGTTCAGCTATCTTAGTGAGGGCCTTCATTGACATAATGGTTTCCCAGCCCCTTACCCTAACCCTAAACCTAACCATGACCTAATTGTAACCCTGACACTAAAACCACATTTTCAAACTTGTGAGGACCGGTGAGTGTGTCCTCACAAGTCACTGTTGGTTCTCACAAGTATAGTAGAATGCAGATTTCGGTGCTCACAAAGATAGCTAGACAGGAACATGCACACACACACACACACACACACACACACACACACACACACACACACACATGTGCCCAGGATATTTTGCTGGTGATGTGTGAATGTTTAAACAGGCAGTGAGGTAAGACTGGACAGCAACACACACAAACACAAGGGAGGAGGTGGTGACATCATAGGGTCAGAGGTTAATCCCCCTGTCCAAACAGCTGTTCCCCCCATCAGCCTCTCTCGCTTTACATACAGACTAACAATCAAAACAGAGAAGCACACGAATGTAAAGGAAATCATGGGAGATGTTATCTGTCAAAACATACAAACCAAAGCAATAGAAATTCTACTAAATAAACTAAATATTAACATTTCAGAGCAACTTCTCAGAGCTGCTAGCATGGATGTCATTCCATTTGGACAGGATTAACATTACAGAGCGAGGTGGGGGATAATGTATTCCTTGTGGGGTTCGGGTAATTTAAGTCTATTACAGGAACTGGACTGTAACTGGGTAACCAAAACAGAAAGCAACAAAAGCCTCCATAAAGAGGAGAAAATCTTCCTGAGACTCTTAACATTTTGAAGTTTTTCCTCCATATCCCAATAACCCGATGACGGCTGTCTGCACATCCACGGGTGGGGGCTGGCAGATTCCTCAGCTACTTTTAATCACACTTCTTCAAGTAAATCCACCAGGCTAGCAGGAGCTGACTAAATTAGCTGCTGAACTGTCAGGGAGAGTTTGTGCATGTGCGGTTTGCTGCGTCTCACAGTCGTATCTGTTGTTCAGTGATAAATTCGGATTGCGGGTCAGGAAAAAACAAGCTGAGTGTGAGCTGTGGGAGTTGCTGGAGGTGACGGTCACGGTCACTGCGGTGTGGCAGGAAACCACACATGCTATTGTTGTTTTCTTCCTTCTTTTTTCACATTTATATCATAAGTGCAACATTTTTAGAAAGCTCCTGGTTTTGAAGTCCTATCTGAGGGCAGATGTACCGAGTTTCCATAACTGAAAAACACGGAGATGTGCGCTTTGCATTAGACGTAAAGGTTCTGTGGGTAACCTCCTTAAAACCTGTAAAGACACCAGTGACCGTGAATTAGGGTTGCCAACTCCCTGAAAAATAAATAAGGGACACCTCGTGGCCAGGGCCGGGCAACCCAGTTGTCTTCACCCTTCCCAGCAAGGCTGGACTGGGACAAAAAATCGGCCCGGGCATTTTGACTAGAGACCGGCCCACCAGGATAAAGATTGAAATGTGACGTCATTCAGGGATAAAACCGCAAAGGATTCTGGGAACTTGTGGCAAGAGGTACTAGCGCACGCAGGCTTTCAATTGAACTCAGTTACACAGCGATAAAAAGAAACCCAAAAAATGGCAAGAAGCTGTTGTATTATTAACTGCAATAGCCGGTCGCATGACAGCCACGGGAAGCCGACGGGTAAAGAGATCGGTTGTTATCGGATTACGTCGTTGAAGTGAAAATTTTTAAGCCATGTTTCCGAAGTAAGAGCCGACGGATGGTCTGGATATACCAAATATAACGTCTCAGAACACTCCAGCTCACATGTTAGTCTGATCCAAGCATTCCCACAAAGGTCAGAGTTTTGTAGTAGTTAATGCGTCATTTTTCTTAACATAATTGGTGATATAGATTACAAGCAAGTCTGGCGCTGAACAGAAATTGTCGCGCTATGCTCCTTTGTTTATTGTGCATAAATAGTGAATTGTCCTGACACAATATTGCGTTTCGCTTCTGTTATAACCATGGTACACTGACAAAACCATATACTTTTATTCACAAGATAAAACAGTTGTTTTGTATCACTAATTGTCCATTGCGATTACAACATACAATATTATTGTCACTGCTACATTTCTGTAATGCTACTGTAACCGGTTTCTGCTTCATCCCGCTGCAACAGTTCAGCCCAAACAGACTCCTCGACTCTGCGTTGTGTAGTGTTTTTAAAAAGACAAGGAGTCTCTGATCGATCGTTGCCACTTTATTTCCTGAATGGAAACAACGGTGTATTATCAGTGCACAGGCTCGCCATACACCACTCCGCACAGCACACTCTCGTATGGCTACGGCAGACTGGCAGCGATTACTGCAGCAATATTACAATTTCTAATATAAAATAAAATAACAGCAACAACAAATGATGTACCTGAATGGAAAAAATGGTGTATTATCAGTGCACAGGCTTGCCACACACCACTCCGCACAGCACACTACGGCAGAACATCTCATTAGCATTCCGCTTTAGCATGCAGTTTCACACATTAATAAACAAATGAAAAGTACATAAAACTGGTGTTGGACATGTGTCCACTAAGCACTTATTACACTCGGTGCTCTTCAGCTAATCAAACATGTTTTATGTGTCTGTACTACTTAGCTATATTGTGTGCGGAACAATACAACTCACCTCTCGTATGGCTACGGCAGACTGGCAGCGATTACTGCAGCCAGCCACACCGAGAGGGGGGGCGCTGTTTCCCCATTACACTGATATTTGTGGCAAGTGGAATAATACCACATAAACACTGTTACACTACCAGAAATTATTTCCACTACTAATTAATTACCGTTGAGCTTAAAGGTCCTATTAATAAACTGTTAATGAATGTGTATTTATGAAGACGATTTGTGAGACCGGTAAACTTATGATATGTACAATAGTCTTTCGTTCTACACGGTGCGTTTCAAGGTCCTGTACCCATCCGTCGGTAAACTGTACCTGGGCTTGTTGCAGTGACCTGAAGTTACTAAACTTCATGAGTGTATGCACTCACTCCAAGAAGCGTATAATTATAAATCTGAGCGTGGTGAAAGTTGGGCAGCACGCTGACGTCTTTTGTCCACTCTTTCACTCCTTTGATTTTTTCCTCGTATCTTTTCTTTGTCTTTTCGTCGAGTCTGTATTTGTACGGACCGGCATTGTTCTCCTTTTGTTTTGTACATTCCTTTTTTGTGCGGCAAAGAAAAAAAAGAAGGTATTGGAACCGGAGAATGAACGTTTTGCAGTGCTGCAAATGTTTGCATTTGATGCGGTACTTGGATTGTTTTGCCACGAGTTCCCGGCATGCAATGCGCGAAAATCACGTGATTGCTAAACAAGGGGGAGGGTGCATCCAGCCTCCTCGGCTGTAATTGGTCCAGCCCAGAGTCGATCATGACCAATTGGCCAATCCAACACCTTTCATTATATATACCCTTCCTAAAAAAAAAAAAAAAAAAAAAAAAAATCCATTGGCCCATAAAAACAAAAAATCGCCAGCGGCCCACCGGGCAAATGCCCGGTATGCCCGATGGCCAGTCCAGCTATGCTTCCCAGTGTGGTAGCTCTTTTTTTTTGTGTGAAATTATTTTTTTAACCATTTGACTTGAAGTTGATTTAAGCAGATGCATATTCTTTGTGATATGAACACATGGGAAACTAATGATCATTTAGCCATTTATTTTTAGCTCAAAATGACAACATTAACACGATAAAACAGGTCTCTTTCTTAAACAGAAGCCTGTCATGCTTAACTTTTGAGAATATAAGTAAATCTTTCTTTAAAAGAACTCTGTCCTGCTTAACTTAAAATTATATAAATTAATAGAAAACAATAGAAAGAAAAATATTCTTGTAACAGTGCACATTTAGTGCATTTAGTACAATTGGCTTCAGTTGAGGTATTATTTCAGCTTTTCTAATGCTAATCAGCTGCTCCTGTTTGTAAACCCGCTTGTTCCCATGATTACGCATCATAACTCATCATCATTATTCATCTATGTATTACTTTTATGTATTAGTCATCTATTTGTTGTAATCATCTATCCTTACAGATGTTTATTACACAAAATAAGTTATATTATCACACTTCTGGCCACATAGCGCTGATATTCACTGCACATGCCCATATTAACTTTTTCCAGCCAGGTGTTTTCCTTTTCCCATTCCTCCCTGTGCTTTTGCAGCCTATTTTTCTTTCTCTGAGCGAACAAACATTGCTGCTCTAATGCTGGGCTTACACTGTGCGATTTTTGGCCCATTTTGAGACGATTTCTGAGTCGTGCGACGGATTTGGTGATCAGACCGATTTTGGCCTTCATCGTGCATCGTGTAGTATACGTGGGGTAACGAGAAGCGATTAACACCTCACGACCAGCTCCCGATCATCAATCGCTCGTGAGCCGCTCACACTGCTCGCGCGCAAACACGTAAACGTCGGTGAAAAAGATGGAGCAGCACAGCTGTGCAGCGTGTGATCTGGACACAAGCGATGGAGGCACAACTTGTAGAACTTTGGAAAGCTCATCCGAGCCTTTTCGATGTGGCCCCACAAAATTATCACGACCACAACAACCGTGAAAACAGTTGGATTTACACTGCTGCTCAATCACAGCTGCCTGATCAATGTTTTTCATTAGCAATTTAGCAAAGTTGATGGTGGTGGTGTGTCTGTGTGAGTGAAAGACAGAGAGAGCGAGCGACAGATTGTCTGTTATAACCTTAATTTTATGGAGGCACAGTGTGCGCACTCAGGTCGCATCAGAGCATCGGGCCGTATAGTGTGAGACGATGCATCGTGACCTACCAACTTCTAACCCCTGTGAGTCAATCGTGCAGTTTGAGCAGGAGCTGAATAACGTGAATGAAAAAAAATCGCACAGTGTCTGCCCAGCTTTAGGTGTACTGTCGTCCGAGACTTGCACCGCAGTGTCGGCGTTTGTTTCCCTGTTGGCCATGCTTGTTGTTGTGGTCATCTGTTGTCTTCCGGTATTTTCTCTGTAAGCGACCTTTCCTCGACCAATGAGATAATCTGAATTGTCATACTCGAATTGTCATAAGTGTGCTGTCAGCTCATTGGTCACAAAGCAGGAGAGGGGCTGGGAATTATGTTTTCAAACAAAGCGTTAATTCCATTAACATTTATAGACTACTTTTGATTCTCACTATATTACGGGACAAAGTGCGTCCCTTATTAGCTCAATACGGGACGTGTACTTTTGTTTCGAAATACGGGACGATTCCGTATTTTAAGGGACGGTTGGCAACCCTACCGTGAATGTTACACTCACACAGGGGTGCTAAATAGTGTATGTAGGCAACGGCACAACCACAGTTACTGCAACCACGTGTGGTGAACTTGTGATCTTGTTGCCTTTCAAATTGGTGCTTTGACTAGGTCTGCATCAGCGTTGCTGCTTTACCAGGTGTAACAATAAAGTTTAACATCCAGGCATCCATGAAAACAGAATTCATGAAGTTTAACAGAGTTAGAAGTTAGCAGGAAGTTAGCTCGCTAGCTTCCACCTAAACATGATATAGCATGTTCTGACTGAGAGATTTCTGAAAGAATTCAAACGTACATCTCTGCTATCACTTCCAACATAAAGAAGAGAGAAAACTAAACAGCAGTGATGTTTGTAGGGTTACTGAAGTTGGGCTAGCTGCTATATAATGATGTGCTACGTGATCGCTAGCTACACAGCTATGTTAGCATAGCATAAACTCACTGAAGCTGGAGGATGAACGCTAACTTTTTTCCACTCGATAAAAGTTAACTTGAGGGTTCCCGATGGTCAGGAACAAATGTAATCGCATGGCAGGATGCTGTAAACGGACCAAACTTCAGTCAGGAGAACAACTGAGATAATCCATCCACAATACGAGGTTAGTCATTCATATACTGCTGCATGGGCTGGGCTGTAGCTACATCGTAAGGTTTAAAAACTGAGCTTTAAAATGAACAGAGAGGCCGACAGTGATCACTGACTGTTTTTAGGGGCTTGTTCAGATTCAATAGAACAAGATACAAAGCATTAAAACATGTGAAAAACACAACAGCCATAATAAACGCAGAGTAGTTTGGACCCGGAAGCAGGATTCATACATCATCACTGAAAGACCGGATAATGACACGCTGATCGACACGCTGATAAAAAGGGACTAAGATGGAGTCAGTCTGTCTGTCTCAGTCAGTCCAGGTTGGTCAATTCAACTACTTCCAAATGGTTGCTGAGTGAATTCTTATATTTGTACATATATTTATCCTTAAAATTCCCACATTCCTGCTCTTATATTTTTTTGTTTCTTATGTTTCTTGTGTTTTGCACACCTCTGTTGTTTGTAAAGCTTGCACTGTGATGTGACAGTAAAAGTGATTTGATTTGAAAATATTCCATGCAATGACTGGGCACACACCAACTTTCACTAGTCTTCAGGAGGTGACTGTCTCATGTTTATCTTAGTGTGACTGAGTCATTAGTGAGCTGCAGTGCTGTGTGTGAGCTAAACTAAATCAGTGTTAGTCTTTGCTCTTTTGTGGCTTTGGGTTGGAGTGTGTTTGATGATGTTTTGTGACGTTCAGATTTTCAGATTAAACCTGACCAGACTTTCAGATCATTCGTTAAAGATATAAAATGTGAGCCCGAAGCTGTGAATACTTGGCACCCTACATTTTTTAAACTTCCTCACAGACACAGGATAAAGTACAGCTACAGCTCAAAGCCTCCAGGTGCTGCCTCTCGGCAGGCTTCCAGACATTGACCAATGGGGACGGGCAAAATCAAAGTTCATCTCATAGATTTTTCATGTTTGTCTCTGTTTATTCTCTCCATCAGTTTTTCAGTGTTTACAGTATTTCATCAGTGTAATCCCCCACACTCGCTCTGTCTTTTCTCAGCTTTGCCCCAGGAACGTCGTCCAAACTCTCCAAGTGTGTTTGTGTTGATGTGGTCCATCTGTGGTTTGATGTCCAGCATGATAACTGTGTTTACAGCAACACACGCAGCAGTGCTGTGTGCGTGCGTGTGTGTGTGCGTGATAGAGTAACATCAACAAACAGGACTACACGCACACTGTGAGGGCGTGGACACGGGCGCACACGGAGCGTCAGCAGTGGAAGTCGTTCATCTTTTTACTGAAGTTCAAACACGAGTTTGATCCGATTCAAGAGTTCCTCTGCAAGCCTATGGAAAAACAGCCCCAGCCCCGAGCTCTGTAAACATTTTCCTGATGGGTTTATGAGCTCAGTCATCGCAGGTTATATGCAATAAAACAGAAAGTCCATTTTTTAAATTTTGCTCATTTCAAGTGCCAGAAAAGAGGTCAGAGCTTCCCCTCCTCGTCAAAACACTGTAAATGGTGAAAACGCTTAACTTCAGAACAGGACGTCACAGTAACAACATTCATCTTTTATATCGTCTATGTTTTAGCGCTAGACTCCCCCGGGGGCTGAAAAGGTACTGCCTGTGGATTATAAAAGGTTATGTTGAAGAAGTCTTAATTTCCAATACTGCAAATGAGTTGAAAATAACCATTCAGTGGTTACAGTTAAAAAGAAAGAAACTGAACATATGAAACATCTACCGATGTCTGTTTTTAAACCTGAACTCATCAAACAGAGATGACAGTGTCGGGTGCCTGAATTACAGCTGTAAGTGCAGAATCACCCTCAGCAATCACTTTGTCAGATCACAGGGCGATGGCATTTGTGTTTTTGTGGGGAGGGAATAGGACTAGCTTTGGTGTTTAGACTCAAACTGGCAGGTTGAAGACCAGAAAGGTCATGGCTGCAGTGCTAAGGCCTTTGTGTATCAGTTAATTAGCAGCAGCTGAACTCTGGGTAACTGTACACCAGCGTCCTGAGGCTGAGCTCATACAGCATGCAGGAAGTGGGTGGAGCCTGCTATCCCATTGTAGCAGTTAGCTTTGTTCAGACCCACATATCACCAATCATTTCTTAAAATGCTTCTTCTGTTGTTCCCAGATTGGTCCAGATGGTACCCCCAGGAGACAGAGCAGCAGGCTCATTAAACTCACACGATCAGATTTCTTCTGGAAACTTCTTCTGTCTCCTGGTTACTTCAGTAATCAAAGACTGATGTAGAAAATGACGAATTATTTCATATTATTGGTCAGATGATGTCATTAAAGATGCTCCAAAAAGCTCCAACAGCACAAACATAGTCCAGAGGTCCAGCTCAGGTGAAGCCAGAAGGAAGAAAAAGCTAGCAGCTACAGCCACCTGTGTCACCATCCACCTGTTGGGCAAAGAGGCCACGCCCTCAATTATTCAACTTTAAGCTTTAATACAATTAATACGAGCATCCTCCCAGCGTAGAGGTGTTATTTTAACATGGCAGTCTATGGGGACTGACTCACTGCTGCCTCTGCTGTTCATTAAAGGAACTGAAGCTTTTGGTACTTTATTTTTTATTTCAATCCTTAGCCTGTGTGTGAGCTCTTCCTAATTTGACAGGAATCATGAACCTGTGATGGTATTTATTTACTGAATAGATAAGTAAGCAGGTTTGTTTGCCTCCCGCAGTCCTCTGTCCTCTGCTCTGTAAGAACGGCGGAGTCTGTCTGCAGAAGGACCGTTGCCTGTGTTCGCCAAACTTCACCGGGAAGTTCTGCCAGATCCCCGTCACACCCACAGACTCCTCTGCAGCCTTCTCCACCAATGAGATCGTCAAGCCGGTTCTCCTCTCTGCCATGGCATCCAATCAGGAGCTGGTTCGGTCTGAGTTCCTGCTGCCGCTAGGACGGGACGCAGAGGCGATGACTGCTGGAGGTAAGCGACCTGTGACCTTTAACCCCAACTGTGTCGATGGGTGGCTATGACGTTTTTGTGTAACTCTTTGGAGTTTAGAAATATAGAATTTTTTAAAATATTTCTTGATATCTCAATATTTTACAGATTTTTATTTATTTCGGTTGTAGTTTGCTCAGTTTTGTTCTGACATTATTATGTTTATATGTAATAATATCTTTATTTGTTTGTCATTGGTCATTTAGTTGATACATTTTTGGCAGCTTCGGGCTTCCATTGGTAATTTGTTGCTATTGTGAATGGTGCCTCACTGCAGTTATCCTTTAATGTTCACACTCACGTGCAGCCCCCAGCGGGCCCATGGTGAAGGTCAGAGTTCAGCACCCCCCTGAGGCCAACGTGAAGGTCCACCAGGTGAAGGTAAGAACATTAACAGCTCCTCTGATTGGACGATTAAACTGTCAGTCATCATGTGATGATAAACGTTTTGTTCAAGCTGTTGATAAAACAAAGAACAGCTGTTTTGTTTTTTGTATTTTTACATTCTTATAGTTTTGTAAATATCTTTGTTTATTACTGGCCACAGGCATTTAAATAATATTCTCTCACAGTCATCGAGGTTTTACAAGCTTTTTATTTTGTAGATATTTCATAAACATTAATATTCAGTTTTGGCATTTATGTCATCTGTTTTTACATATTTTTATATTTCCACATATTCTTTTGTTTTGTTCTTAGATTTATTATTTTACATGTTATTAATAATCAATAAATTTTACAATTGGAATTTTTAAATCTTTTAATGATCTTTTATTACATTTTTAATAATTAATAAGAATTATATTACATCTATATATAATTTATTTTTTTTATCATTTAAATCTTTGATTTTATTTGAAACAATTGTTTTCTTAAATATAGAATTCTTTAGTTATTTAAAAAAAAATTCTTGGAAGTTCTTTAAAAACATCTAAATCCATCAACCTTCTTCCGTTTATCCGGGGCCATGTCGTTTGGCAAGCAGCCTAAGTACCTCCTCCAGCTACTCCGGGGGAACACCGAAGCCTTCTCAGGCCAGCCAAGAGATATAATCTCTCCGTGTCCTGGGTCTGCCCTGGAGGGGTGGGACATGCCTGGACACCTCGCCCAGGAGGCGCCCAGGAGGCATTCTTGTCAGATGCCTGAACCACCTCAACTGGCTCCTTTCGATGTGGAGCAGCAGCAGCTCTACTCTGAGCCCCTCCGGGATGGCAGAACCTCTCACCCTATCTCTAAGGGAGAGGCCAGCCATTTCCGCCGCTTGTATCTGTGATCCCGTTCTTTCGGTCACTACCCACAGCTCGTGACCAGCCAGAGCACCAATCCGTCTGTTGATCTCCCGCTCACTTCTCGCATCATTCGAACAAGACATCGAGATACTTAAACAGGGCGATTGTGGCTCAAGAGTTGGCAGTTCATCTTGTAATCGGAAGGTTGCCGGTTCGAGCCCAAGCTCGGACAGTTTCCGTCGTTGTGTCCTTGGGCAAGACACTTCACCTGCCGCCTAGTGGTGTTGGCCAGAGGGGCCGATGGTGCGATATGGCAGCCTCGCCTCTGTCAGTCTGCCCCAGGGCAGCTGTGGCTACAACTGTAGCTGCCTCCACCAGTGTGTGAATGTGAGAGTGAATGAATAGTGGCATTGTAAAGCGCTTTGAGGGTTTCGAAAAGCGCTAAATGCAATTCACTATTATTATTATTAAACTGCTTCACTTGGGGCAGGAACTCGTCCCTGACCCGGAGTGGGCACTCCACCCTTTTGAGGACCATGGCCTCAGATTTGGAGGTGCTGATTTTCATTCCCGCTGCTTAACACTCTGTTGGGAACTGCTCCAGTGCGAGCTGGAGGCCATCAGCTGTGACAAAGGGCAGCCCTGGCGGAGTCCATCACCCACCAGGAATAAGTCAGACTTATTGCCGGCTATGCAGACCAAGCTTTTGCAAAGGTTGTATAACGATCAAATGGCCCATAGCAATGGGCTAGACACCCCATACTCCCGAAGCAACTCCCACAGGAATCCCACACAGTCGAACGCCTTCTTCAAATCCACAAAGAACATATAGACTGGTGGGCAAATTCCTGTGCAGTATCCTTGGGAGCTCCACGACCAGGACGAAACCACATTGTTCCTCCTGTATCCAAGGTTCGACTGACAGACGCACATCTAAACAGTCGTCTTAATTTCTTGCAGGAGTTTTAAAATTTAACCACAGATCAAGTTTAATGTAATTTATTCATTTATTTTTAACCCTTTCATTGAATGTGCCTGTAGTCTTTTGCATTCACTTGCTCGTAGGTAAGTTGAATCTTCTTGTTCCAGGTGTCTGGATTCACTCCCACCCTGCGGACGCTCTCTTCCTCCTCCTCCTCCTCAGGGTCAGCAGGTGCTCCGGCTCCTGCTGGCAGCAGAGTCCTGGCCCAGACTGTGAGAGGGGACAGCGTCTACACCCAGCAGTCCGGCTTTAAGTACTGCTTCAGAGAGGTTCAAGACGGACAGGTGAGTGGCAAAATATGAACACAAAATACCACCTGACATTTACCAGCAGGTTTTCAAAGGAGAACTTAGTTTTTACCCATTAACATGGATTTTGTTCAATGTTCCATGTTTGGAGATTTCTACGACTGTCAGGTGGATAATTACTGTGTTCTGTCACATCAAACAAAAAAAACAACCTTTTCGGCACTTTTTACCCCACATAGGCTGTTTTTTTTCTGTCACTGCTGGATTGCAAAGTCAGCATGACCTTGAACCCATGTTAGGGATAAGTGCTGTCTATGACATCATAGGGATCCAAGAGTAGAACAAACAGTCTGAAACTGAGTGTTTAAAGCAATCTGAAAGCTGAGCTTTTGGCACACAGGGATTACTTGTACATATACACCTCATCATTTGGCGAGTTATCACTGTGTTAGGAGACATATGATAGGAAGTAAGGAAATACTGAATAGATCAACTTTAATGTGATTACAAAAAGCAGAAAATGCGAACACATGGTCCTACATCCTTTAAAATGACAAAGAAGTCCTTAAATTATCCCATTGCTACACGATGCATATTGTTGTGTCTTGTTTTGATGAAAGTCCAGCCTGATAGATGTTAGCATGGCTGCGGTCCATCAGATTTATCCTGGACTGTGTTTGTTTTTAGTGCAGCTCTCCTCTTCCTGGCCTTCGGAGCAAGGAAATGTGCTGCAGAGGGATCGGAAAGGCCTGGGGCATCGATGACTGTGTCATCTGTCCTGAGATCACAGGTATACAAAAGTACACACAATACTTGTATAACACAACATAACACACTGTGTGGTCCACTCAGGCTTCCATAACCTACCTTGAGTGACCTCACTGTGGTCAGTCAGAAAACTTTGAAGACTTTTATATGTCTGACATTTTATTATTGCTTTAGACATTAAATTAGGCCCCAAAACCTTCTGGTAATTAAACTGAGACACACGGGAAAAGTTCCCATAGCTAACTTTATCCCTGTACAGTAAACCCAGACGTGCACTGTTGAAGGTTTGACTAACTCTTCCTTTACACTCCCTGGTCCAAGCAAGAATATTATAGTATGACATCTTTTTCATGCTGGTGGTCATTGCAGTGTTTTATATCAAAAGAAAATGACCCATCAATATTAAAACAATGCACTGTTATTCCTCCTCGCCTTTTTCTGTAAAAGGTAGAAAGGTGGCAGAGTGAGGGGCCAGCAGTGGAGTTTGAAACCAACATTCATGTGAAAAGCTGACGGCCACATGCTATGTAAAGTCACGTGTTGCTGCAGCATTACACCGGTTTGATTTAGCGGTTTAGGGTCAGCAAGCAAAGGTGTCATAAAAGAGGTCTTTCGAAAGCTCTCCTTTTTTCTGCAAGAGAAGAAGTCCTCACTATTCACTAATGTCCTCACTTAGGCTTGAATTTATAGAGGTCCTCACAAAGATACCTAGACTAGCACAGTTATACTAACACTTTTTCTGTGAGTGAGGGTCTGCTACTTCATGACTTTAATATTTGGGAAATATTTCACCAGTAGCTGCTTATGTAACTATTGGACTTCATCACACACACACACTCACATTTGTTCATCTGTCTTTGTGGGGACCGTAGTTAATACATGCCTTCTGAGGTTCCGTAACTCAAACATCATGATTTCAACACTGAACTGGAATCAGGTCCAAACCATTTAACAGGCCTCCCAAGGTCTGCCTCAAAGTGAGAACCCAGCAGTGTGTCCTCACAAGCATAGATGCATACACACACACACAGTAAGTAATCGGGCTTCCTTGTTCTTTTAGAGCTGACTAACAGTAAAGGAATGCAACTGTGGGACTGTAGGCTTTACAAACACACACACACACACTCAGGAAATCATGTTAGCTCAACTGCTGGCATCCAGCTTCACACCAGCCTGTAAAGAATGATGGCATACACCTTTAAAGAACAGAAAAGAGGGCCTGGATGCGCGCGCACACACACACAACTGGTACGATTTTTGATGTTTGTCATGGTTCATTAAAAGTGACCAGAAGATCTTTAAAAAGCTGTTTATAGCACAGGTGTCGAATTCCAGGCCTCGAGGGCCGGTGTCCTGCAGGTTTTAGATGTGTCCTTGATCCAACACGGTTTATTTAAATGGCCTCCTCAACAAGTCTTGAAGTTCTCCAAATTCCTGGTAATGAACTGACCCAGGGTGAGATCTAAAACCTGCAGGACATCGGCCCTCGAGTTCGGCACCCCTGGTTTATAGCTTTGGCTTTGTGATGGCGCCCCCTGGTGTTTCTGTTTGACCTAATTTGACTTTAATGTAACAAACTCTGGGGAGTTCATCTTACAACCTCCATCCATCCATTTGCTTCCGCTTATCCTTTTCAGGGTCGCGGGGGGCGCTGGAGCCTATCCCAGCTGTCATAGGGCGAGAGGCGGGGTACACCTTGGACAGGTCGCCAGTCTGTCGCAGGGCCAACACACAGGGACAGACAACCATTCGTGCTCACATTCACTCGCACATTCACACCTAGTGGCAATTTGGATTATCCAATTAACCTATCCCCACAAGCTGCATGTCTTTGGACGGTGGGAGGAAGCCAGAGTACCCGGAGGGAACCCACGCAAACACGGGGAGAACATGCAAACTCCACACAGAAAGACCCCGGCCTGATGGTGGAATTGAACTCAGGACCTTCTTGCTGTGAGGCAACAGTGCTAACCACCGTGCTGCCTAATCTTACATTAGGCAGCACGGTGGTACATCTTACAACCTTTTTCTTATAAATAATTTAATTTGTAATATATTTCTTAGAAACAGTGCAGAACTGTGTTTTGTGTTCTCTCCTAGCAAACATTAAATATAAGTATGTGATCAGATAATTATTCCACAAGAATTGGTGATTGATCAGCGTGTATTTGGTTATTGATCATTGTTAGGTCAGAGCGATGCCAGCTGTCCAGTTGGGTTTGAGCGAGCCAATGGAACGCAGTGCGTCGGTGAGTTTGGCGGTTGTAATCGTACAGGCGGTGGAAATATTCTGTTCTTTAAACAACAGAGAAACTAAACGATCAATCGGAGAAGGTTCTTTCTTTTCATTTCCTAAATGTGAACTTCTGTTGTTAAATGAAAAACAGATCAGTACGCAGGTCCATCCACTCACAGCAGAAGAAGCAATGCTGGTAAAATTAACGTTTTCACGGGATTGGCTGACAGCTTAACGTAGTGCCTGAATAATTGTTATGAAAATATTACATAAAGGAATAATTAGCAGATATGCCTTCCTGTTTTCAAAACTTGTACAAAAAATACTCAGAGCAGCCCTGGTCAGTTACAATACTATGCCGATGACACGGCATAATCTTATCATAGGACAAGATCGGATCAATATGTGGTCATTTGCAGATATGTGTCATCAAACTACAAATAAATCCAGGAATAACAACACTACAGTGGCTGCTTTTGACGAATTAATATGTAAAATAATCCTTATTTAATCTATTTTATACTGAGCTTTGTTCATCTTTGCAAAGGGAACTAAAACTTCTTCCACCAACATTTTATCAGAAAGTTTTAGTAGAAAGAAACCAAAACTGCAGTGTTTAATCTGAGCTGTAACAATTAAAGGTTTAACTGCCTAATTTAACCTTAGACTGTAGTTCTACAGGCTGATATTAGCATTAATGGCTTCAGTGTGATGATTCAGCCATGGACAGTTACTCTGCTATGGTCACAGATGTCATTAATCTCTTTAGCTCGACACACAGATTTCTTGGAGAAAAAATCATAACTAACTGTCGTAACTGCTTTTAAAGTCAGAAGTTTATAAAAGGTGCCCTGTTTTCCTCTGATTTTCTTCTTATTGGTTTCCTTCATATTCCAGTCTGTTTAGACATTAGCGATAAAAAACATATTTACTGCGTGAACAAAAGTGACATCGATCAGAATTAACATAAAGATAATACCAACGAACTGTCAGCTACCAAATGTAAGATCTTCAGCTTTCCTTCTGAACTGCTTCCAAGATAAAGAAATCTTCATCTGACTATTTGTTTAAAGTCTCCATGTTTCCTATGCAATGGATTTCTTTATTTACGACCAGAGGACTGATCCATCTTTAAAAAGTTTATCAGTTTTCTGATGAGCCCACTCGGGATCCGGGCGTTAGTAAATAAACGGTGTCTTAGAGGACGTTTGACGTCGGATCGCTTTGACAGCTGAGAAAAGCCTGAAGTGTTTGTGTGTGTGTGTAGACGTGAATGAGTGCCTGCAGCCGGGGCTGTGTGAGAACGGCATCTGTGTGAACACCAGGGGGAGCTATAGCTGCGTGTGCAGGCTGGGGTTCATCCTCGACGCCTCACATGGAATCTGCATCTGTAAGTAACGCACATTTACATGCACGCTGCCGCCGCCGCCGGCTTGGGAATGAAATGAGGAATGATGCCGACTCCTGTCAGGACTTCCTGAATCCATCTGAGCTCTCCAAGTTTCTCCTGGACTTTGGTTGGCTCGTCTCTCTCAAAGTTTAGCTGTGCAGCACATCAAAGTACAGAAAAGCTGAAGCTGCTGCACAGCTGGAAATAACTCTAATTTCTACTATAGCTGTAACACAGTGGGCAGTGAGGATTTGGCTCCCTGCGCCACCTCAGCAACTGCACTGCAGACTTTCAGCTTTAACTTTAGGTTCTGTTCAAAAGCATCACAGCCATTTTTGTGTTAAGGTGTAAAAGGCTGGACTGGCGAGTGTAATGATGTCACTTAAGATTTTCACTTTGATACCACAGGAGTCTACTCACAAACCCGGTCTAGGACGCACAGACAACCTGCAAACTGAAATTGATAAAATAATATAACACAGGACAAATTATTACTACAGTGTCTGTGTAGTTTATTAGACAAGCTACACAGTGTTGGCTGATTTCAACTTCAAACAGCCACTCAGGTATTAAAGTTACACTGGGCTAATACAGCATTTCTGTAAGTTTAAAGATGTTCTAAACACAATTTTTCTTACAAAGAATTGTTGATTTACTCTGAGCTTTTCTGAAAATCTGAAGATGAGATTCGTCGGACTGCGGCTCAGACCTTCAGCAGGAATAATGAGAGGACTTCTGTGTTTTTAAAGGTCAACTTTAAATCTTTGTTCTGCTCGTTGTTCTTTGGGGAACATGAGGGAGCGGTTCAGTGCTCAGATGGTTTGTATGAAGCCTGACCGGTGCTCTGCTTATTCCGACCGGCATTCAGTGAATCAGAGGAGGAGGAGCTTCAGGATGCTGGTCTACCCGGTAACTGATGACAGCGCTCTAATCAAAGCTTTACTTTTTTTTAACAGTGTGTCTGTGTTTGGTCTCTTTCCTTTCCTGGAAATATTTTTTATATCCAAATTATTGTTTTGTCAAATTGAAGGTTTTTTGTTTGACATCCACACGGACTTGGACAAGCAGCAAAGTGGCTGTGCTTTTTCTATTGTTCTACTTCCTGTTTGTGTTTTAACCTGCGCTTACTGGGCTGAGTTATCACCTCGGAGCAGCTCCCTCCCCACAATCTAGAGTCTGTTTCCTGTAAAAGAAATAAAGCAGAATAAAAATGAAGCCAACACTGAAGCAAATGAAGCTGCAGTTCCTCTGACGTCCAGCAGAGGCAGCAGCGAGTCAGTCAGACTCACATGTTGAAGCTTTAGAGCAGAAATAAACACGTTTACAGCCTGATACACTGATAAACTGTTTGGTTTTTACAGATAATTTTCTCCTTCATAACAAGAATGTTTGCACAACTCACCTGTTTGGATAATGTTGAGGCTTACAGTGTGCATTATTAGGGGCGTGGCCTATTTGACTGGCAGGTGGATGGTGGCACAGGTGTCAGTAGCTGTCTGCTAGCTTCACCTGAACTGGACTTCTGGACCGTGTTTGTGCTGTTGGAGCCTTTTGGAGCATTTTAAATGACATCATGACATCATGTGACTTGCTGCGAGGTTACTGTAGTAACAACCTGTCCACGAATCAGAGCTCCAGTTTCAATGAGTGAAATTCTTGGATTTTACTTGGATGTTGCTGAACACTAACTAGCAGGCATGGATGAAGCTTCCTAACCTAACTGTCTTGGTTAGGAAGGAACGCTTCGTGCTCATCTACTCGTTTTGAGGAGTTGCCCCCTGCTGGTCAGTAGAGAGAATGCAGCTTTGGAGCACTTCAGTGTCGGTTTCATTTTTCAGACCCAGAATTTGCGCCCATCTTTATATCAGAGCGGTGCCAACACTCGTGTCCTCTTTGATAGAAGCCATGAGCCAGATGTTTGCATGGGAGGTTACTGAGGTTGAAATCGTTGTGAAGCTGTGTCTGCAGGTGGTTAAACTTCCATCTGAATTTAGATCTGTTGACACGGCCTGCTGATGTTCTGTGTCGTCGGAAAGCTTCCTGTTCCTGCATCACCTGCCACGTCTGTGTTGAATCCCTTCCTGTGTCATTTAAACCGAGCGGGTCGGGGTACAGCATGTACTTGTTCTGCATGCAGCGCTCTGCTTCAGGTCCCGGCCGAGCTTCGGGTGGATCATCTGTGTAACGAGTCGCCCTCCTTCCTGTGTGTCCTCCTCAGCCCAGAGTGTCATTTCTGAGGAGAAGGGTCAGTGTTACCGGGTCCTGGGTTCAGGTCTGGGTCCGTCCTCCTGCTCCCTGCCTATTCTCAAAAGCATCACCAAGCAGATCTGCTGCTGCAGCCGGGTCGGCAAAGCCTGGGGACCCGACTGCCAGAGGTGTCCGTACTTCGGTTCAGGTAGGTTCAGGAGGACGACGTCACGACTGAGCTTATTTGGTTTCAGGTGAATTTTCAGGTGTGTCCTCTCTCTTCCCTCCATCTCCTCCTTCAGTGGCCTTTAAGGAGATCTGTCCCGCTGGTCCTGGTTACCAATACTCGCCTTCAACTCTTAAATTCAACCAGAGAGTCAGCGAACCGGAAGGGGGCGGCAGAGCTGTGCTGGTAAACGGCAGCAACAAGGACAACCAGGGTACCTGCTGAGCACACAGCATCCTGCACACCGGCTGCTCATGCTTCTGTCATGGGAGTGTTGGGTCTGCTCCACCTTAATGATCAATAATAACAATAATAATAATAATAAATTATGACAGCATTAAAAACTTTAAAGTTGACACAAGTTATCGTCTACGAACGGTTCACAGCCTGCCTGACAACCAGTTTTCCTATTAATGACGTTAATAAATGAAACAGCAGCTGCTGACAGACTGAGCTCCTCTTAAACTGAGCCTAAACTCGTATTTAATGTTGTCACCGTTACACTGCAGCATTTACAGCTACATTCTGACTCTGTTTCAGATGAACTCTTGTTTTTGGTTGTTTCTAAGTCTTGTTTGAAGACTATTTGTTTTTTTAGGATTAAAAAAATCCCTGGTTGATTAAGATTACACCTGCAGATCGATTTAAACAAAGATGGATGTGTTAGTCAGTGTGATGAGCCTGAGTCCCCCCCTGCAGGTCCTGTTTCAGGGTCCGGGTCTCTACTGAAACCCCCTCCCTCTGGTGGAGCGAGTACCTCCGGTGCCACAGGAGCTGGGACCAGACCCAGTCCTCCCCAACCTAAGCCCCAGCCAGGCACAGGCTTTCCCGCCTCCTCCTCCTCCTCGTCCTCCTCCAGGCCTGTGCAGCCTGGCAGTGCTGGTACCTCGGCCACCCAGGGCAGAACCCGGCCTTCGCAGAGCCGACCTGATTCAACACAACTGAGACCTCAGCCTCCGTCCGCCGGGAGCCAAGGTAGCAAAACAGCGACGTTTTATTTGTCGGAATCATCGATAAACACCAGCAACAGTTTTACTTCAACTTTACAGACAGTGAGACGGTTTCAGGACATCTGAGGTCAGATTTAGAGCAGAATCCTCGTTTGGCACTAAAGAGCTGTTGGGTTATGTTAAAGAAGCCTTTTCACACACGTTTGCACAAACATGAACACAACATGATTTACAACAACCTGCAGCATATAAAAGCATCGAACTCTGTTTTTTATTATTGCACTTTTAGATTTTCTTCAAATTTGATCTTCACTTTCACAGTTTTGCTGACGACACCCAGCTGCATCTCTCCTGCAGACCTGATTCCTCCCTCCCACCTTCTTCCCTGACAGAGTGCCTCACTAAATTAAAATCCTGGTTCAGCTCTAATTTTCTTAAGCTTAATGAGGATAAAACTGAAATCCTCCTTATTGGCACTAAATCCAACCTGCTGAAGGCGAACCATTTCTCACTCACCATCGATAACTCCACAGTTTTCCCTTCACATCAGGTTAAGAGCCTTGGTGTCACCTAGACAGTTCACTTTTCTATAAATCTCACCCGTTCTGCCTATTTCCATCTACGCAACATTAACAGATTACGTCCTTCTCTTTCCACCCAGTCTACGTCCATTCTTGTCCACAATCTTGTTACCTCCCGCATTGACTACTGTGATTTTCTCTTGCATGGTCTCCCCCCAAAATTGGGGGAATTTCACTGGCTCCCAGTGAAATTTCAGACAAACTTCTGCTCACCTTCAAGGCCCTTTATAACCTTGCTCCTCCTTACCTCTCTGACCTGTTAAGCACGATCTCTTCTGCCCGCTCACTTCGATCTTCTTCTTCTATCCAGCTTGCTGTGCCTTCTTCCCACCTCACCACCATGGGAAGCAGAGCTTTCAGCTGCTCTGCTCCCAGGCTGTGGAGCTCTCTGCCCCCAGATATAAGAAACACTGGTTCTCCCTCAGTTTAAATCTCAACTCAAAACCCATCTGTTCAAATCTGCATATTCACTGTGAACCTACTTTGTTCATTTTATCTTGTGCTTTTGTTTTATTGTTCTTCATTGTGTCGTTGTTCTATTATGTGTTTTATTCTAAATGGTACATTGGTAAGTGTCCTTGGGTGTCTTAGGTGCTTTTTAAATAAAATTTACTATTATTATTATTATTATTATTATTATTATTATTATTATTATTATATTTGATATTAATTGCCTTTGCTTTTTGAATCGAGGCTGAGTGATTCGTTAAAATCTTAGCAGAGCTTTTTCTATAAAAACTGCATCTACTAAGCACGAAGTCTTTGGCAGCGTTTATGAAAAACTTTACCTGCTGTACCTTGGTTTGATGAAGATGACTGTGTCAGTCTGAGAGGAAGGAGCTGCTGAAGACAAACTGACCTGTCGTTGTTGTTTTTGCTCTCAGCAGCTGATCGTTTCTCTTCAGTGTATCGGGCCGATCCGCCGCCATCCAGAGGGGACTCCCTACCCGCTCCGGCCCAGCCGCAGAGCCCCGAGCGTGGGTCGAGACCCAGGGAAGACCTCCCTCTGGAAGCCAGACCGGCTGTGAGCCCGACGCCCCCCAGAGTTCAGAGTGAGTACTGGACGGAGAGGACGGCGTGTTGGAAGGACGTTCTTCATCTGTTCCGTCCTTTGAAAAGAAAAAAGTTCACTCAGATCAAAGCAGAATCCGTTTGATAAAACTGTCTTTGTGCAGAATGAAAGATCAAAGGTGTGTTTATGTGAATGATCTGATGTGTGAGAGCACTGACCTGAGGTCAGCTGCAGACGCTCGGCGGGTGACGAACTTTAACCGCCATGTTTCTGTGTGCGTGCAGCAGTACAAGGCGTGTGTGAGAGCAGGCCGGGTGTGTGTGGCCGTGGCCGCTGTGTGGATCAGCCAGGTGGGAAACACACCTGTGTGTGTGATCGGGGCTTCCAGCTCAGCTCGCAGCACACACACTGCCAGGGTGAGATATGAACACGTGAATCCTTCAGCCCTGCTTGAAAATGTCAGCTGACTGAGAGTTTGTAACAATACGATCTGTAGCAGTAACAGTTACTACATATCAAAACAAATAAAGATGAACTTATTGAAAGTCATCATATTGTATCACATCATGTTTATTATAGAAAAATATTTCTGCATTATTTAACAGATATTTTACAATAACAGTAATTTTTATTTTACAAATAAACAAATGCAACATAATTTGAATAGATTTTGTTTATTTTACATTCAATATTTTCCTTATTGTCTTTTCCGTGGATAGTTTCCAAACATGTTTTGTGTATATGTACACACAGAAACTGAATGTTGTATTTGTTCAGTTGTTTTTTAATGTTTTTATAATGATAATAATGTGTGTGTGTGTGTGTGTGTGTGTGTGTGTGTGTGTGTGTGTGTGTGTAGATGTGAACGAGTGTTTGCAGTCTCCAGCTGTGTGTTCAGTAGGAGAGTGTGTGAACAGCATTGGAAGCTACAGATGTGTGTGTCCATCTGGATACAGAAGCAACAGCCAGCAGACCAGTTGCCAAGGTGACGGCCACTTCCTGTCTTTTTTAAAGCGTTTTCATGTTTGTTTTCCTGCCCGGTGACAGCCGTGAGACGCTTCAGCACGTCTGCACAGTCTGGACCTTTAAGATCGCAACATAAGCACGAGCTATGTAACCACATCACGGAAAATATGACTGGAAAACATGATGCCAGAAAATAAAACTCTGGAACCTTTTTATTGAAATGTTGGAAAAACTGGCATAAATCAGAACATGTTAGTAAAGGTTTGTTTGGCTCCTCAGACATCGACGAGTGCCGGCAGAATCCCTGTGTTAACGGTCGCTGTGACAACACGGCGGGCAGCTACAGGTGCATCTGTCGGCTTGGTTACAGGCTCGTTGGCAACACCTGCACAGGTGAAGGGCCGCCATGGCTCAGCTTAATTCATTTCTATTTTAGAGATGACTTCCAGACAGCCTCACACGGTTCAGAAAAGCTGCACTCTCACGTTAAACGTGTGCAGACTGCTCTAAACACTCAGTTTACAGGAGTTTTTTCAACTCGTGGGTTTGTATGATGTCATAGAGAGTCAGTCAGCCAATCAGAAGACAGCTGGCCTTAATCATCTGTCTAAAACTGACTGATAAATCTGCTATAAATGACATCACTGATGTGTGTGTGTCAGATGTGGATGAGTGTGCCGACCCTCTGCAGTGTCCGGGTCAGGAGTGTGTGAACGCTCCGGGCTCGTACCGCTGTGTTTCCTGCCCGCCGGGACACGGACTGCTCAACAACGTCTGCAGAGGTAAACAAATATGTTATAATATATTAATAATTATTTTCATTTAAATAGTTCAATGAAAACATCTAGTTGATTTTTTTCATTAGAAAATACAATTTTACAATTAGCAGTATAGTTGAAAAATATCAGAAAAGAATTCTTAGTAAACTCTATAAAAACGTCTCTCAGCTGCTGTTTCATTCAGACGCTGTCGTCCTGCCGTTCAACTATTATGGTTATAAACTATTACAAAGCCTTTAAGCATTAATATTCATATTTTCCCAAACTGAATAGATATTAGTAAATATGTTACTTATATTCATATAAAAGTCAAAATGTGAAAAGATAAATATAGAATAAAATCTAAATTAAATAAAGTATCAGTAAAATAATAGTGCATCAGAATGTTTTTGTTTTGTGTGATAGATGCTGCTGAGCTCTAATAAAAATAAAAAAGATTTGAAAATGTTTGTAAACTATGAAAGTATCCCAAAAATTTAAAAAAAATACTAACATGTAATTAAGAAGGTAGAGCGGTCGCCCAATGATCAGAAGGTCGTGGGTTCAAATCCACCGAATGGCTATCCTGAGGTACCCCTGAGCGAGGTACACACTGCTCCCGGGCGCTGGGCGAATGGGTTAAATGCAGGACTACAGACGACGCCCACGTGTTTAAAAAACAGCATATTTGAACATTGTTTCTCTGTTTGTAATTGTTTTGTTCTTTTTTATTAACTCATTCACTGCCATTGACGTCTATAGCCGTCAATTGCAGTGAATGAGTTAATGGGTTTAACTCATTCACTGCCAATGGCTGGCAGTGAATGAGTTAAAAAATGGATCCTGAACTGTCAGTGACTGAAAAACCAAAAACCTTTCCTTCCTCCTGAAACTCGCTGACGTTCCCGTTTGTTTACGTTTCCTCTTTCTCGCTGTGCCTTCAGACGTCGACGAGTGTCGTCAGAATCCCTGCTCCAACGGCCGCTGTGAAAACACGCCGGGGAGCTACCACTGTGTCTGTCACCATGGTTACAAGCCCCAGAACAACACCTGCACAGGTACACATCACAGATAGTTAGTGATGTAAATGTTAGTTTGTTTGTATGACGTCACTCTGTGTGTGTGTGTGTGTGTGTGTGTGTGTGCAGACGTGGATGAGTGTGCAGAGCCATCTCAGTGTCCTGGGCAGATGTGTGTGAACTCTGTGGGCTCGTACAGATGTGTTTCCTGCAGAGCAGGATTCAGACTGACCGACAGACAGTGCACAGGTACACACACACACACTCGTTTTCATATCGTAGTGAGGACATCTCCTTGCCGTGCTTTCCCTAACCCTCAGCCTAACCTGACTGTAACCCTGACACTAAAACCACAATTAGATTCTTAAAAGTGTCGTAAAATTCGTGGGGACTTTGTCCCTGTAAGGGCTGTTGGTCCCCACAAGTATAGTTTCTGTCCTCACAAAGATGTCTAAACACACACACACACACACACACACACACACACACACACACACTCTGTGTGCAGATATAAACGAGTGTGAGGACGGCGACTCCTGTCCCGGTCAGCGGTGCGTGAACACTGAAGGCTCCTACAGGTGTGTGGACTGTCGGCAGGGATACCACAGCGTGGATGGAGTGTGTACAGGTACACACACACACACACACACACACAGGAGCTGAGCCTGTTTAGAAATCAACATTATGTTTAGACTCATCACCGTTTCATCATCCGTCCATCCTCAGCTTGCAGTGGCAGAAGGCGGAGCCTCTGAGCAAATCAGTTAGGAAAGGCCGATCAATTTTCAATTCAATTCAATTCAATCCAGTTTTATTTACACAGCGCCAAATCACAACAACAGTCGCCTCAAGGTGCTTTATATTGTACAGTAGATCGTACAATGATACATACAGAGAAAAACCCAACAATCACATGACCCCCTGTGAGCAGCAGCGATCAATGATGATGTCACTCTCTGTGCTGCAGACATAGACGAGTGTGCGAGCGGCAGGGTGTGTGAGGCAGAACGGGTCTGTGTGAACACCGTCGGCTCGTTCAGGTGCGACTGTGCGCCCGGGTATCGAACCTCCAGCCTGGGAAGGCAGTGCAGAGGTGAGGTCGCTCTCTGCTAGTTAAATATAACTTTACCAGATGTGGGTGGTGATGAGGCGCCCTCGTACAGAACGGTGCGTTAAACAGATCATTTTAATGTGTGTGTGTGTGTGTGTCCTCAGACATTAACGAGTGTTTGGAGGGAGATTTCTGTTTCTCCAGAGGAGAGTGTGTGAACACGCCTGGATCCTACACGTGTGTGTGCTCGCAGGGATTCACGCTGACTGAGAACCGGACGGCCTGCCTCGGTGAGTCCCGCCGATCAAACGGGGAACGTTTATCAGGACGCTTCTTTGGGTTTGTGCGCACGTCCGTATTCAGATGTTTAAGTATTTCATTTAATACCACAGCAGCCTCATGACCGTCGCAGGAAAGCAGGACTGATGTCGGAGCTGTTGTGTTGTCGGATATATTACAGTCAGGTCAAAAATCTTTTACACCTGTGCAGTCAGCGATGGCCTGCAGAGCCCGCAGACATCACTGCATGCTGCGTGAGATGCTCTGCAGGCCTTCGGCTGCTGCCTGTTTGTGGCTCTTCAGTTTTGTCTTCTCGTGTCTTTGTGCAGACGTGGACGAGTGTGTTAAGGCGGGGGTGTGTTCGGACGGTCGCTGTGTGAACACCGAAGGCTCGTTCCAGTGCGACTGTCAAATTGGCTTCACCACCAACCCCGAGGGGACTGCCTGCCTTGGTATGCACACACACACACACAAGTGTGACACCTTCAGCCCAGTTTAAGTAGGCCTGACCTGTTAATTAGGTCATGACCCTGCAGCCTGTGTCCATCTCCTCGTGGCTGCCAGTACCATCCAAAAAATAGACGAACAGATAAACTGATAAATGAATCGTGACAAATAGAAGAAGAATATTAAAATAAGTATTTTGACTTCCTGTCAGCCAAAGAAAGAAATTAAAATAGGACCAATGTATTCAAAGCCTTCATGAGGTGCATCATGTAGTGGTTCAAAGCTCTTCTCCATACAGTCTCTGTAATCTGACCAGCAAAATAAAATATCTTATAAACGTACAACGTGCTGCACATACTTGCTCATATATATTAACTGGACCCAGTACTGAACCCTGAGGTGCTCCATAGGAAGTGTTGGCCTCATGTGAATCAAAGTTTATATTACTGATGTTTAAGGCCAATCCAAAGCTGTGAACCTTGACGTCTAACGACCTCTGTCTGTCTGTCTCTTTCAGATGTTGATGAATGCGTCTTGTCCGGTGGTTCTATTTGCGGGTCACAGCGATGTGAGAACACCATTGGTTCCTACAGCTGCCTCACTAACTGTGAGCCAGGCTACCAGGTGAACCACGCTGGGATCTGTGAAGGTGAGTCTGAGCACATGTTACCGACGCTTCAGCATCCACTTAGAACAAACGAGGGAGGCCTCATCTCTGCTTAGGCCAGACGAGCCGTAGAAAATGGATGAACGGATGGACTTGACTTCCTTCTCGTTTCTTCTTTCAATCAGATATTAATGAATGTGGCAACACGACAGTGTGCGGCGCAAACGCCTACTGTCAGAATCTGTTTGGAACTTACCGCTGCATTTGTGACCAAGGCTTCACCTCCTCCGCCGATGGAAAGACCTGTGTGGGTACGTGTTAGAGCACAAGTGTGAGGATTCAAGGCTTTTGGGTTCTTGGGTCTAAAAAAAACCAAAAAGACATTTTAAGACTTTGGATCCTACAAATGTTTTTTTCAGCATCACATGTTTGACCCTCTAAAGCCTAACCTGTCGCTAGATTCAGATGGGTGTTTTCAACATCTGTAACTCCTGAACCATTTGCTCAATTGAAAGAATTCCAACGGTTCCTGAAAGCAGCGACGCTGCGCTTTTCAATGATATTAGGGTCATTACGGTGATCCCAGGCACGGAGTCACAGCAGCCCCGCAAAGACAAGCATTTTATCGGGCATTTGGCTTCTTTTAACTGAGTTTCATTATTGTTTGTTTTTGCTGTTAACTTTCTTGTTTTGTGTTATTTCCCAAAATTTGGACGTGTGCCTGAGATTATTGTTTTTTTAATGGGTTAATCTACAAAACAATCTAAACAAGGTTTATGTGAATGAAATGAAATGCGTTTGTGTATGTGTCTTTCAGATGTGAATGAGTGTGTGTCTCTGCCGGGTGTGTGTGGCTCAGCTCGTTGTGAGAACGTGGAGGGGTCCTTCATGTGTGAATGTGACCAGGCAGGTCACAGCTACGACACGGCGGCCAGACGGTGCGTCCACGCTGCAGCTCTAGGTAAACACATATGAGACTACATGGCTGCTGTGTAGCTGCTGCTGCTCACACGAGCCACAACCCAACTCCATCCCAGCCCCATGCCGTTAATAAGATTTTCATCTCTGTTGTTGCTGATGTTGCTGGTGTGGGGGCCTCTTCCATTGCTGAAGATGGAATAACGATCCTTGGACTTTCTTTTCCCCAACTGCCAACAAAAGCTGCAATTCCTCTAATAGCCACTTGAGGTTGTAGTGAGTCAGTCTCCTTGTTAAAGCATCCAGCTTTAAAACAGAAATTAACAAAAGTTACCCCTTCTTAACAACAGTATGAGAGGGGAATGATTTTTAGAACTGAGCTGACTAATTTTATTAAGGCTTAAAGTTGGCCTTGTTTGACTGACAGGTGGATGGTCACACAGGCAGCTGTAGCTGCTAGCTGTCTGCTAGGCTTCACCTCAGCTAGCTAGCATGCCTGAACTGAACCTCTCCTCTGTGTTTGCGCTGTTTGAGCTTTTTTAATGCAATTATTGGATCAATAAAAAGGCTACTGTGAGGTTATTGTACTAAAGAGGTCTGAGCTCTAGTTCTGCTCAGTGAAATTCTTGGGTCTGTGTCCTGGAGCATGCTAACCAAGCTTGATAGCATTAGCTGATATCTTGGGTCACTTCTGGCTACACGAAAAACTGTATTTTGAAATAACCGGTGATGGTCGCCAAAGATGACCTCGCAGAACAAAAGCTAAAACATGCCAAACACCCAAACCTGTTTGGTAGATGCTAATTTAACTTTCATATTCTCATTTTTCTTCAGAAACAGACATAGTCCGTGCCCGCCAATCCTCTACCACCACCTCCTCCTCCGCTTTCCACGCCAGTGTGGTGGAGCTGTCTCCGATGCTGCCGCCCCTTCCTCAGGCTCGTCCTGGCGAGCTGAGGGAGTGTTATTACAACCTGGCAGAGCGGGGAACCTGCAGCCTGCTGGCCACCAACACCACCCAGCAGGAGTGCTGCTGCACACTGGGGCAGGGCTGGGGGCTGGGCTGCCAGTACCACCCCTGCCCTACAGCATACACAGGTGGGAAAGCTTGTGTGTATAGTGAATGCAGGCCACCTATCAACCTATCAGGACTTCAGAGCTGCGCTTTGGTTCATTTTCTGATAAAGTCTTTCTGTGTTGCAGCTGAGTTTCTAACTCTGTGTCCCAGTGGGAATGGATATGTTACAGAAGGACCAGGAGCCTTCAGCTACAGAGGTACAAACACAGACAGACCTCTTTAACCCTGACCCCACTGCATTTCACTTCCTGACTGATGATGTTACTGGGTCGCAGAATGTCCGGTCGGCACAGATACCGTTTCCAGATGTTTTCAGATATTTGCTGTGTTTTCAGAAAGTTGGGAATTAGTAACCCAGAAGGTATAAGAGTGTTTTTAAAACCCTCAGACTCAGAAAGTCTGGACTGTAAAAAACAGGATCAGTAACAATCCGTACGTCACAACGCTGCAGGGAGGTACAGCGGACATGAATGAGAACATCTTTGAGACACGTGTCCTTTTTCGTGCCTTTGTTGCCAGATGTGGATGAGTGTAAGCGTTTCCATCCAGAGGTGTGTAAGAACGGCGTGTGTGTCAACAACATCCCGGGATACAGCTGCTACTGCTCCAGCGGATACGTTTACAACAGCACGCTGCTGGAGTGTGTTGGTACGCCGAACCGAAGCTCAGCAGCTTAATTTGCTCAAACAGATTTGAATTTCTGTGTCAATAAAGTTTTTTCCCTCCTTGTTTGTGTCAGATCATGATGAGTGTGAAGAGGAGAGCTGTGTGGGAGGGATTTGTGTGAACACAGTTGGTTCGTATTACTGCAGCTGTCAGCCTCCTCTGGTCCTCGACGACACCCAACGAAACTGTGTCAACTCCTCCGACCTCAATCAGGGTAAACCTGAGCTTCCTGCTTGTACTTCTCCTCCCTAGAAATAATAGAAATATCCTTTATTGTCCATCATCACGGAAACTCTGGTGTTCCAGCAGCACAGTGACAGGCAGACGCAGCATGCAGACTCACACAAAAGTCGAGAAACTATATGAATAGCTTCCTGCCATCAGTTTTGCTTTGCTTTCTCTGCTCTGGTGTTGACTTCTTCATGCTCTCCAGATGAGAACCTGTCCATATGCTGGCAGCACGTGACGACAGGCCTGGTGTGTCAGAGCGTTCTGATGGGAGCTCATATCACCTTCACAGACTGCTGCTGTCTGTATGGGCAGGGCTGGGGATTCAGCTGCGCCCTCTGTCCTGCCCCCGACACAGGTAAACAAAAGAACCACTGGAAACTATAAAAACATCTGGTGTCTCCTCAGGAAGGCTGTTAGGAAGACGTCGAGAGGTTTTATTGTTTTTATACCTCCAGAAATCATCAAAAGCTCCAAAGCCGTGTGTATTCAGTGTTGTAGATTCTGAAGCCATTACCCCGACGTGGTGACATTTACAGGAGAAGAATTTTAAGTTGTTAAACTGGAATTTGAATTGGGAAGCCTTCCTGCTGTCACCCTCTGTGGAAGCCCAAAGATGTATTTTAGTATTTAGTATTTATTTATTTATTTATTGTCATTGTCAAGAACAATGAAATTGCGTTTGGGGCTTCCATACAACCCCAAAAAAAGAAGAAAATAATAAATACCCCTTAAAACCCAAGTGTACATATTTAACCCAGTGTGACTCCAATGCAATAAGACAATCCTTAGCAATAATGTTCGTAGAAATTCAGACAAAGACCTGAGAAACATGACAAAATACAACAATGCAACCCATTCAATATTATTGTACTGTGAGATATGATATCAGATATGATAGTTATCTATTTAAGAAAGAGGGGGGGGGGCAGGAGGGGGAAGAGAATAAAGATATGATGCACCAATGCAGACCAGTTCATTGCTATTAAGAAGTTGGATATGGTTATTGTCCGTGAGAGGGGGGCAGAGAGTTCAGGAGCCTCACAGCCTGTGGATACAGGCTGTTGGCCAGTCTGGATGTTCTGGCCTGTATAGACCTGTACCTTCTCCCTGAGGGCAGCAGGTGGAAAAGGTGGCGCGCAGGGTGATGTTGGTCCCGCAGGATACTGTGCACCCTCCTCAGACAGCGAGTGGGGAAGATATTACTGATCTCTGGCAGACTTGTTCCAATAATTCTGCCAGCTTCTTTCACCACCCGCTGGAGTGCTTGCTGATCGGCCTTGGTGCGGCTGGGGAACCACACTAGAAATCCATACGTCAGAACGCTGCTGATGGCACAGTTGTAGAAGTTCAGCATCAGAGATCTGGGAATGTGTGCGCTCCGCAGTCTCCTCAGGTAGTAGAGGCGCTGTTGGGCCTTCCGTACAACTGAGGTGATATGGTTGCCCCAGGACAGGTCCTCGGTCACAGTTACCCCCAAGAATTTAAAACTGCTCACCCTCTCCACCGCCTCACTGCCAATGAAGAGAGGCAGATGGTTGTTATGGCCCCTCTTCCGGAAATCTACAATGATCTCCTTGGTCTTTTTGGTGTTTAAGACCAAGTTATTGTCGTGGCACCATGACTCTAGTTGTTGCACCTCTGTCCTGTAGTTTGTCTCATCATTGTTGGATATAAGTCCGAGCACTGTGGTGTCATCTGCAAACTTAACAATGAGATTGGACGCGCAGGAGGAAATACAGTCATGGGTGAAGAGAGTGTATAGCAGAGGGCTCAGAACACACCCCTGAGGGGCACCGGTGTTGACCACAAGGGTGGAAGAGGTGTTCTTACCCACTCTGACACTCTGTCTACGGTTAGTGAGGAAGTCCACAATCCAGTTGCACAGAGAGGAGTTAAGTCCCAGTTGGTGGAGTTTGGGACGGAGTTTGTATGGCTGGATGGTATTAAAAGCCGAGCTGTAGTCTACAAAGAGGAGCCGTGCATAGGTGTTCCTGTGTTCCAAGTGCTTCAGTAATGTGTGCAGCACTGTGGCGATCGCATCCTCGGTTGACCGGTTCTCCCTGTATGCAAACTGGTGCGAGTCCAGGGATGGTGGAAAAGCAGCTCTGATGTGTTTAATGACCAGTCTCTCCAGGCATTTGGCGGGAATGGGGGTGAGTGCCACAGGTCTGAAATCGTTCAGACATGTGACATTTGACTGTTTTGGGATGGGAACGATGGTTGCTGCTTTGAAACAGGATGGTACCAGTGAACAGGACAACGAGGTGTTATATATAGAGGTGAAGACGTCCGCCAGGTCCACAGCACAGTCTTTTAGCACCCGGCCCAGCACTCCATCCGGCCCGGCCGCCTTCCTGGTGTTAATGCTCCGGAACACACGCCTCAGCTCATGAGTGCTCAGGACCGGAGCAGGGTCGGTTGAGGGGAGAGGGGACAGGACAGGGTCGGTGTTCTCCCTGTCAAAACGGGCATAAAAGAGATTTAGATCCTCAGCCAGAGTAGAACTGTCGGCTGAGGGTGATGGTGTTCTTCTTTTGTAGTCCGTGATAGCCCTGATGCCCTCCCAGACCTGCCTTGGGTTTGTGTTGTTCTCAAACCTGGCCTCGATACGCCTCCTGTGCTGCTGCTTGGCAGTCTTGATGCCTCTTCTCAGGTTGGCCCTGGCAGCACTGTATGCCTCCTGGTCCCCGGATTTGAAAGCGTTGTTCCTTCAATGTAGAGGTCACAGCTGTAGTTTAAACATCCTAAATATCATCAGTTGGTATGATGACCTTGTAGCATATTTAACAGATTAACTGGCATTCGTCTCTCCACAGAGGGGTATGCCAGTATGTGCAGTTCGTTCCCTCCTCCGCCTCTTTTCCCGGCGACTTATCCGGACTCTGAAACGGAAGCAGGTCGAAGACGAGGGAGTGGTACAGAAAACTGTTCACATTTCTCAGTTTTATTTTGAGTTTGAATCTAAAGTCGAGTTTAATTTGACTTTCTCGTTCCTCCTCATGAACTCAGCTTCTCCAAACCTGCCTCCTTATGGACTCGACTACTTCCCTGTGATTCCCGGCAGAGACTACGGTCACTCCGACTATGATGATTACTCTCCAGCAGAGGGCAGCAGGTCAGGCTTCAGAGGGAGCCTGCCAGATGAAACGTATCGTAGGCCTGAGTACAGGTGAGACCAAACTCATGGCTGTCGCTGTTCTAATAATCATCAGGTTACGTTAACAGATGTTTGTGTGTCACAGCACTGGTTACTACTCCGAGGGAGACTACGGGCCTCCTGACAGCTCCCAGTCCAGACCGCCTCCCTTCCGCATTCCTCCGGACCCACGAGCTGACATTGGGCTTGGAGTCGTGCCTCATCCACCATCCAGGCCCGACAGTCCTCCTCTCAGCCTGGCCCCGCTGCCTGGAGGGCGCTACGAGGAGACAGAGGAGGAAGGGGAGGACAGGGCGTGGAGGCCGGGGCCGCCCTTCCCTTCTTTCACCGACAGGAGCGGAGGAGGAGGGGTACCGAGGAGGCTGTATGAGAGTGAGTCCAGAAACAAAACTTTTATTTAAAATGCAAAGAAAAATATAAAAACGTGTGAACATAAAGCGCTGCTTCAGTGCTGAGGCCAAAGGTCGAGGTGGACCGGGTCAGGCCAGGTGAGCAGCAGGTGAACTAGCTGAAACTACCAACACAGTGAAGCCTGCTTTCTCCTTCTCTCATCTCTCAGGGCGTTACGAGTCATACGCCAGCCTGAGCACAGCTGAGGATTGTGGGATCCTGCACGGCTGTGAGAACGGCAGGTGCATTCGTGTTGCAGAGGGTTACACCTGCGACTGTTACCAAGGATACGAGCTGGACATGACCACTATGACCTGCATAGGTAAGGCTGCAGAGGAGAGCACAGATCGCTATGAGACAGCAAAGAAGAAGATAAACTGTTAAAGCCTCAATCACAGACGCCCAGAGACCCGATTCACATTTCCCCCTAGCAACCAGCAGTTGCCAGGCAGTCGTCCTTTGCTGTGTGACCAGGGCTTGATGAATCACATTTATATGTTAATTTCCAGTACTGAATTACTGATTGTGTGTGTGTGTGTTTGCAGATGTAAATGAGTGTGAGGACAGCGTCAGGATTGAGTACCCGTGCGTGAACGCTCGCTGCGTGAACACCGACGGCTCGTACCGCTGCGTCTGCAGGAGAGGATACGTCATGTCTCGCAGACCGAACCACTGCGTGGCTGCTTAGAACAGAGTGCGCTGGACTGGGATCTGTAGGCCAGCGCAGACTGGCTCAGGCTTTTTTATTCTCCAGATTAGATAAACTAGACTTGACCAGGCGAGAATAGACTGGACACTAAAAGACTCTAGATTGCACTAAACTGGGCAAAGCTAGACTGGGTTAGCCTGAACAACACAGGGCGACGTCTGATTAGAGAGCAACTCATCATCCTGGTTTAGCCTGAACACACTTCACTAATGCCTCCACAATCCAGACCTGAATACACCCTCCATTTGTTCACCTCACCTGTGTTGCAGGTGGATTGTGTTTGTTTTTCTTTAACTGGGCAGGTAGTTATCAGACACGTGGTAGTTTGGTTGGACCTGAGTGGTGATAAAAGCAACGATAAATCAGTGTGTCTGTTAGAGCCCAGTGTGGTTGCTGTAAAACACCTGGTTGCCTCAAATTGTGTGTAATTCAGTCAGAGTTCATACATAAACATAAACCTGAGCAGATCAACGTGTCATTGTCTCAAACCCCCGTAGGAAGCCAGGACTATCCTTGGATGGCCCCATGGATGAGTATTCTTATTATACTGCAGTATTTACTCCATTTGGACACGCATCTGTTTCATCACCTTGTGTGTGTGGAGTGCACAGGACACGGAAAATTCAGTGACACATAGCAAGCAAATATCACCTAATATTATAATAACTTTATAAAGCCTAAAAACACAAGGGCGAAAAATGTTTCAGGTTTAGAAACTCTGTTTTAGGGAACAAAAGGTTTGACCTAAAAGGGACCCATCATCATCATCATCATCATTATTGTTATTATCACTTTCATCTACATTTTTATTCCTGGACTCCACTAGAGTAGCTTTACATGACACACAGTGGCACATTAATCTTCCTCTAATCGGCACGAGCGATTTTGTTTCTGTCTCTTTAAGGCCCCCCTCCCTATGAGCCCACATTCTTCTGATTGGCCAGCTTCTGGAAGCCTGTTGGGAAGCAGCTCCCAGTGATTCTGGCTTGTACTTCCTTTATTCTGTTAGCTGACTCACTGTCGAAGCTTTTGTTTCCCTCTAACTCGTCACAGGAAACACAATTCGTCTTCTTTAATATTCAGATGTTTGTAGCTGATGTATGACTCGGTGGTGCAGTCCACTCCACAGTCCTCTAAAGAGTGTGGGAGTTGAATGTTCCAATCAGACTAAAGAGTTTATTAAAGTTTGTAAAGTTAACGACTCGTACCTCCTTGAAGCGTTGTGCCCAGTCTGACCCAGTCTAGCCCTGTTTGACCCCGTTTCATTTAAAGCACTACACAAGGAACCAAGCTGCACCCAAAGCCCACCAATACACTCACTGGTCACTTTATTAGGTACACCTCTGCGGTAACAGGTTGGACGCCCTTTTTCCTGTTTTAATTCTTCATGTCTCAACATTCCTGTAAGATTTTGGTTCATATTAACCTGACATCATCATGACATCATCCCAAAGCTGCTGCAGATTTGTCATCTGCATCCATGATGAGAATCTCCCGTTCCACCACATCACAAAGGTGATCCACTGGAATGAGATTTTGGGCTGAAACATTGGTTTCCCTCAATATTTGAGTACAGTGAACTCATCATCATGTTCAAGAAACCAGGCTGAGATAATCTGAGCTTTGTGACACGGTGTGTTATCCTGCTAAAAGCAGCCATCAGAAGATGGGTTGGACATGGTCAGCAACAACACTTAGGTAGGCTGTGGGGTTTAAACGATGCCACCACACCAGCAGCTTCAGAGGTGCTCTTCTTTATGCACGGCACTGTAACAAGCAGCTGTTTGAGTTATCGTTGCCTTCATGTCATCCTCCTCTGACCTCAACAAGTCATTTTCTCCCAGAGAACTGCTGCTCACTGGGTATTTCCTCTTTTTCCGACTGTTCCCTTTAAACACAGAGATGGTTGGTGGGAAAATCCCAGTTACAGCAGTTTCTGAAACACTCAGACCAACAACAACACATCACCTGTCTTACCCATTCTGATGCACAGTTTGAAACTCAGCAGGTCTCCTCGACCACATCTTTGCACACTGGGTTAAGCCGTGTGATTGGCTGATAAGACATTTGAGCTAACAAGCAGTTAAACAGGTGTACCTAATAAAGTGAGAGATGAATGTAGGTTTTCCATGACACACTGTCAGGATGTGGTCATGTACAGCAAAACAAAAGGACTGAAGTTGTCCTGCAGGTGAAGAAATGCTATATGTATGTTTGCTTTGTTTAACCAGCAGATTTGTGAAGTTCAGATAAGTCTTTACAGACGTAATCGTCAGCTTTATTTATACAGCTAGCTCTGGTGTGCTACAGTAAAAGAAATTAAAGTAGAACGATGTGTTCAATTAAACTGAGATTAAAAAGGAGTCAATGTATTTTACATATGCATTCATAAAATGACCAGCCTCAGTTCTTACTTACAGTTCTTACTCTTATTAGCATGAGCCTAAATGCGTGTTAGTGCGCAAAGTTAAAGCTAGTACACTCACTATGTGCTACAGTCAAAGCTAGCGTAACCTAAAGTTATGCTAATTAAAGACTTTAAATGTTAGCTATCAAGCACTAGCTAATATTTTGTTCTAAAAGTTACTGCAATATTTAAATTAATATTCAACACACCTAGTAAGCTTACTAATGAGCTATTAGCTTGAAAAATATTAATACATGTGTGCTCATTAGCTATTAGCACACTACTGAATGAAGAAGCAGGGAGTTTTAGTTTGACGCACTGTTCTACTTCAAAATAATTTTCTGTGTAGTCGCAAAAATACTGACGCAACAGTTTTAGAAGACTGCATTTAATTATTTTAACTGAATATTTGTTTATTTTCTGGCCATGTTTGCTAGCTAGTGATCTGTTAGCTGCAGGATAATAGGCTAGTTTTTTTTCTCTACTAGATATCCGGTTGTTCAGTGATGACGCGACGAATCCTACTTCCGGGTCTAAAGTAGTCTGCGTTTAATATGGCTTTTGTGTTGTTAACATGTTTAATGTTATGTATTTTCTTCTATTTGATCTCAAAAAGCTCCTAAAACAGTCAGTGATCACTGTTGACCTCCCTCGGCTTTTATTACCGCTAATCATTTATTTAAGCTCAGTTTTTAAAACCTTAGGATGTAACTACAGCCCAGCCCATGCAGCAGTATATGAATGACTAACCTCATATGTGGATGGATTATCTCAGTTGTTCTCCTGGCTGAAGTTTGGTCCTTTTACAGCATCCTGCCATGCGATTACATTTGTTCCTGACCACCGACAACACTCACGTTAACTTTTATCCAGTGGAAAAAAAGTTGGCTTGTTTATATTAAGCTAACATAGCTGTGTCGCTAGCGGTCACGTAGCACATCATTATATACCAGCTAGCCCAACTTCAGTAACCCTACAAACGTCACTGCTGTTTAGTTTTCTGTCTTCATTTATGCTGGAAGTGATAACAGAGCTGTACGTTTTAATTTGTTTCCAAAACCCCGCAGTCAGGACATGCTATATTGTATTTAGATAGAAGCTAGCGAGCTAACTCCCTGCTAACTTCTAACTCCGTTAAATGTCATAAATTCCGTTTTCATGGATGCCTGGATGTTAAACTCAATTGTTACACCTGGTAGAGCAGAACGCTGATCATTTTATTAAAGATGAAAGACTTTAGACAGTTTTTCAACTCTCAGTAATGCCATAGTGATCGTTTGATATATGGACCTGCAGCGGAGTTTAGGCCCAGACACGGCTAGTGACGTCAGACTGAACAATCGGATTGATTATTGAAATACCATGACAACGGGTTCACAGTCCCCTAGTTTGTGCCTTTTAATTGTTGATTTATAGTTTATAGCAACATTTATTAACTTTTGATATGTTAGATGAGATTGAAAAAAACTAACTTGGAACAGAATTTTTTTTTTATTTACCAAAGTACTAACATACTGAGTCAGAATTCCCAGAGTTCATTTACTATATTAACCAAAGTAAATATTCTGTCAGCCTTTTAGCAGTGAGTGGACTGTTAACTGTTAGCTCAAGAGCTAATTTATAAGCTAAGCTTCCCAACAGTTTCACAAATGATATTGTTTTGAAATTCAGATATGTACAAAATGTCACAGAAAATCTCCTTTGTGAACAGACATTCCTAACTTTATATATTAGGACAGTTATATGTTCTTTAGTACGGAAGAGGAATAGGGCCACTGTTTAAAAAAAAAAAAAATGGGCATGTCTTTTTTTTTCTTTTCTAGAATTCTGAGAAAAAAACTTTTTCATCCGAATAATCTTTAAACTTTAATCTCTTTAAACTTTAATCTCTTTAATCACTTTAATTCTGAGATTAAGTCAGAATTCTGACAAAAAAGAAGTTTTTTCTCGGTTTTTTTCCTCAGATTTCTAGAAAAGAAAAAAACAGGACGTGCTCGTTTTTTTCCCAGTGTCCCTAATCCTCTTCCGCACATTTCAGACTGTGCATTAAAATATTGGCTTTAATCTGAGCAGGTTTATATCACTGTAAAATTATCTGCTACCTTTTTCTAACTTTTAGATTTCAGTGATCATCTGATTCACAGTCTGATTCTATTTATTTGTCTTCATGTCATCAAATCTCAGGTGCGGTTCCGAACACGTCACATCTGATCGACGCAAATTTGGGGTTTTTTTGTGACAGCGTGATTTTCAAATTGATTTGAATTGGAATTATGTTTTGATAACCTAGAAAGTGACGTTTACAGGCATGTGAAACATTATAGTTAAACCAAACTGTGTCTTTTTAAAAAATGTATTTGTGTGTAAAAATAATACAAAAATCTAGAAACGGTGGTTTCGTGTGATGTTCTGCCTCTAGCCTCGAGTAAACACCTGCCTGCTAATACAGAGTCTCACTAAACTTAACGCACATTAATATCAGCAGATACATTTCAATTTGCCGAGAACTGCTGAGAACGTGGCCAGACTTTAGCTTGAACCTGTTTGTGGGAATACTAGCTGTTTTGCTGACATGTCTGTACTTTTGTGTTTTCCAGAACATGAATAGAAACTTTATGCAGTTTCCACTCCTGAATATACTGGAAGCTGTGCTCACTCATATTGTGTATATAATAATTCACCTGCTCACTGAATAATCTTTATTTTGACCATAATATTTCTGGCCTGTAAGAGAACGTGTTGATTGTGTTTTATTAACCTCTCGATGCAGTTAACGTGTTGAAGCGTAGCATGATGAACTTCCTGTTTCCTGTCTCCAAGTATACCATGCACTGTTCCACGTTTATGCTCACGTGGCACGTTTTGTACATTTTGGTCTCTGATGTTTGTTCACTTGTTAACTTTGCTAATGATTCACACTTTTATCACTGTTTGTATGACATGAAACGAAAATATATTTGCACATGTTTATTGAAACCTGCATCCGTGGTTTTGTTTCCCTTCTTTATAATCTGTAGGACAGGAAGAGCAGCTGGGAGCAAAGGTCGTGTAGCCCCTGACCGGTCACTACGGAGATATAAGCATTTTACACTGGCTGGTTTTTTGCACTTATAAACACTGCAGTATGTTAGCGGGTCACAAATACGCAACAGTGGTGAATCCTTCCAACAGAGAAAAGGAAACGCGTACCGTGAGCTGTATGTGAGGCTGGACATGAAGAAACCTCTATCAGCTGACTAATCAGAGATGGAGCTGGACAGGATGTGCAGCAGGTTAGCGTGATTAGTGTCAGGCAGAGAGGATGTTGGAGCGTGAGGAGATACTGATTTAGAGGGCTTCTCTGTACTTTAGACAGAGAACTCCAGCTTAACTCAGGGATTCCAGCTCAAATTTCCGACCCAGGATTTCCAACTTCATGGAGCGCATGTAACTTCCTGCTTCTGTCCTTGCTGCACTCTGCAGGCTGTTTGAACATCTTCAGTTGTCAGCCTCGCATTGCACACAAACACATGTCAAACAGTGTGTGTGTATTTGATGTCCTCTCGGTGACAGTGGTCATCTGTAAGGAGGATTACGTCTTAAATGTAATGGCATTCTTGTAGACTGAACTCTGATAGGTTGTTAATAAGAGGAGCGGAACCAGCAGCAGTCACTGCTCTGACTGGTCTGCTGCTGGTATCAGTGTCCTCCTCTGCGTTACGTCCTGAGCTCTTTGTTTACACTGTCCACTGTTGGGAAGCTGCATTAGCGTGTTGCTAACAGTTAACCATTGTTGCGGAGTCACCTCAGGTGATGCTCGTGTGCTGGCCGGCTTTAATCCTCCACCTGGCTCCATAACCTTAATGCCTGCACTGTGCGTGTAGATCCAGGCCTGTAAGCCACTTTGTATTATAGGCCAATCTGTCCACACACACTCTCACCTGCAGGCAGTATTAATGGAATTACAGAGGTCCACCCAATACGAGGCTGAAGCCGTGAGCCAGCGGAATATCAGCTTTCAGCCGCAGATCCTCCAGCGCTGGTTACACACCACAGCAGATATCCTGGTTCAGCACACGCTCAGTTAAGCACACACAGCCTGCAGTTAAAAGAAAGTGGAGAATAAAAGCTTCAACTTCTTTAATTCAAGGTTCAACGTAAATAATTTAACACAATATCAAAGATTTTACAGAAAATCAACGCAGAAGAATCAAGACCACAAAAATCCGAGAAACACAGAAAATCTCACACACGTCCACCTGCAGCTCCAACGCCGTCCTGTAGACGGTATAAAAGATGGACGCCATCGCCATGACGTCACCTGCTCGTTTCTGAACGAGGTTCAAAAGCTTGAGGTTGAGAGGTTGAGAGTTCCTGTAGTCTGGCCAATAAAACAGTTGCTGGACAACTGACCAACAGCCCGTCCAGGAACAAATGTAAACTTTTACAAATGACTGCTCAGCCGTGTCTGTACACAGCAAAATCTCCAGTGTTAAATTAACACTAGAGCGTGTCTATATGGGTCCACACCTCTGAGTGTTAAATTAACACTTTTGACAGTGTTATATGTTTAAAAGTAACCTGGTCAGTTTTGAAGATTAACAATGGCTAACACTGAGCAGTGCTGATTTTCTAACACTGGATTATTTCTAACATTTTGAGTTATTTTCCAGTGTTAGAAACTCAGCACTGCTCAGTGTTAGCCATTGTTAATCTTCAAAACTGACTAGGTTACTTTTAAACATATAACACTGTCAACAGTGTTAATTTAACACTCAGAGGTGTGGACCCATATAGACACTCTCTAGTGTTAATTTAACACTGGAGATTTTGCTGTGTAATCAAACCTCTGTAACTTTGCTTCACTTCAGCAGCATCAGGTCATGTTCACATGCTGAAAGATTTTCTTGTAAAACAAAAGGGTGGCCTTTCAAAACAAACGTTTGGGAACCATTGAACCACTTTGCCCGAAGGAGCTGCTCGGTCACGTGGAGAAGTTGAGGGCTGCAGGTTGAACGAAGCTGCTCCACGTTTCCTTGAAGACACCTTTACCTGCTCACATTAACCAAAATAGAGTGTAATAGGATCGAGGCAGAAGCACTGCTGTACGATGGGCTGTGACTGCAGGAGCATGAAGGCTCACGTTAATAAACGAGTCCTGCTGATGGATGCAGTCCTGGAGGCCTGCAGGGTCTGACACGAGGTTGACCCAGATCTGATGGAGGTGAGTGGGTCAGCTGATGCCGCAGGGTTCACTGACAGACCTTTCGGCTCAGATTAGCTCTCTGCACTCCAGGATGATTCACGGCTGTGCATAAAATGCAAACTTCCCGCCTTCGAACAGGCGCTGATGGCAGAAAGACGGCATGAAACACCGGTTTACCCCACGGAGCCCCGCTGTCAGATATAACAATGTCTGTGACGCTGGGTTTAACAAATAACTGCTCAAAGTTTTAAAAACACATTTGGCGCCATCTTCTGTCAGCACGGGACGTGACGTCATGTGATTGGTTGGCTAACATTAGTTTATGTTAGCTAACTAGTGACGGGATCGATAACTCACAGGAAAATAAGGACACTGAAACTAAACAGCAGTGTGAGGGGGCAGATTAGTGCTGCAGCAGTGAGTTTATTTTAAACCGAGGACATACTGTCTGTAACAGGAAGTGGCTGTTCGCTGTTTGCCCTGCTGCACTCGGACAGGATGATCCAGCTGTTAGCCGCTGTTCTGGGAATCCATCCTACCCGTTGTTTATGCACACAACACGAAATTAAGTGCCAAACCATCCTACTTTTGTGAATTTGACCTACAAGCAGAGATGGGCAGTAATGCGTTACTGTAATCCGATTACTTTTTTTAAAGTAACGAGTAAAGTAAGGAATTACTATTGCAAAAAAAGGTAATTAGATTACTGTTACTTTCCTGTAAGCACGCTGCGTTACTGCGTTACTAAAACCGTGATTTTTTTGCAAGTGTCTCATGACAGTGACGTAAGCGACAGCTGTGTGCAGATCAACAATCGATCACATATCGAGTGCAGAGAGAGTATGAGCGTGCAGCGTTTAAAGCGTGGAAGTACTGACCTTACTTTGAGTTTGATTCCATAAAAAGTGACAAAAACATTAGTGTCCGCTGTGCGTGGGAAGAAAACTTCTTTTTACAGCGAAAAAACCCCTAAACTTCAGAGCAAGCATGACGCTGTTTGCTTGCTGCATAAAGTTAAAAGATTAAAACTAATAAAACGAGTTTTAAAAAGAGGCTTTTCCATTTGATTACATTTTGTATGATGGATTATGTAGAAAAAGTAGAATTGGGCTGAAAGATCTATTTATCACCTCTTCAGGTTGTAAATCGTGTTTTTAAAAAAGTAACTAAGAACTAATTACTTTTGAAAATAAGTAATCAGTAAAGTAACGGGATTACTTTTTTGGGGAAGTAATCAGTAATTAGTTACTGATTACTTTTTTCAAGTAACTTGACCAACACTGCTTACAAGCATACTTTAACAACTAAAATTCAGCGGCGAACCATGCTACCTTTGTGAATGTTACCTACAAGCATACTTTAACGGGTAAAATGAAGTGGCAAACCGTCCTGGCTTTAAGAATATGAGCTACAAGCATACTCTGATGGGCAACGTTAAGTGGCAAACCGTCATACCTACTGAAATTTGTGCTGGAATTACTCTGTGACAGCAGAAATGTGCATAAACTACTTACGGTAGGACGTTTTGCCAAAGTAGGATGGTTTGTCAGAACACTGTAATGTTCACGTTTGTAAATGAGGACTTTGGAGGAGAGCCTGTGTGAGCCAGGAGCCTGATTTTTCCCCCCTCTGCGCTATTTTATCTAGTAAAATAATCTCTAAGCAGACAGTTTACACGGTTACAGCCACCACATGCTCAGAGACCCTAGCATGATCAGGAATCCCATCAGCACCTCTGCAGGGAGGAGAACGTTTGGAGACCTTTGTTGTTTCCTCACATCATCTCACTGACTGATTACTGAGTAAAAGTGAAGCCCCGGTGTAAGTGATACATTCGCCTCAAGGTGCTTTACATTGTAAGGTCGACCCTACAATAATACATACAGAGAAAAACCCAGCAATCATATGACCCCCTATGAGCAGCACTTTGGTGACAGTGGGAAGGAAAAACTCCCTTTTAACAGGAAGAAACCTCCAGCAGAACCAGGCTCAGGGAGGGGCGGGGCCATCTGCTGTGATTGGTTGGGGTGAGAGAAGGAAGACACAGTCCTGATTTATAAAGTGCTGTACAAACACCAACGTCACAACTAACAGCGTGATTTTCCTGTTGGAGTGCAGCAAACAATCACTTCCTGCTAAAGACAGTGAAGTGGACAGTATGTCCTCGGTTTAACATAAATGATTCTCTGTGGGAAGATTCATATCTGCATGTCAGAGTTTTCCCATAATTCATAGCTGGTGACATCTATGACATGGAGCCAACCACTTCTTCGTGGTGTCATTGGCTCCGTGTCCAACCTCCACCCTGGAGGACCAGGTGCTGATTTTTGTCTGGCCTTTACCTCCACGGGCTGCCCGACCTGGTTAGACCTACCAGAGCATCATCACCCGTCAGCCTCCCACCTCAGTAAGACCCGGGAGAAGACGGAGGTAGAGAGGCACAGACTGAGTGGACACGAAGGCTGAAGCAAACAGGACTCATCCTTTAACTTTCAGCTGTGTGTGAATCATCAGCTGAACCACATCTTCCGACAGACGGGTCTGGTTATGCAGCTCTTATGAAACAGCAGATGTAGGTGAGACTGATCTGAGCTGCCTGAACGTCTGAGTGTAAGATTAGGACACTGTGTGTGTGTGTGTTTACATCACACACCTCGCTGTCAGAAAGTTGCTGCTTCAGCAGCCTCAATCCTCGCCGCTCGGGTCAGCGCCCTGAACACAAAGTGGTTTTCAAGTGTTTCTCGTCCTTCATGTCATCAGTTATTGATGTAAACAAAAAACATGATTCACCACAGGAGAACTTCTACGGTGGATAAAACACTATTTTTTTTATATAAGTTTTGCTCAAACTTAAGAATCTGTGACATCATTATCAGCGTCTGGCCAGATGTTCAGGCAGCTCGAAACAACACGACAAAACAAAAAGTTCTAATCTGGAAATGAAATACATGAAAAGGCTTTAAGTTGCTAAAGCAGGACCGCTGCTCGTTCTCAGCTCCACCCTTCCTTCTGTCTGCCTCAGTGCAGCGCCTCACTTCATCCTCTGTCTGAAACATGCGTCTCTTTAAAGTCCCTAAAACGGCCTCTTCCTTCTGACTGGCCAGCTTCCGGAAGCCCGCAGTGGGGCAAAAACCAGGGTCATAGCTGTACTGATTGTGTTTTGTGATGGCATGAAAGTAGGAAAAGTAGGAACATTTTCAAGGCTCCTGAACGCCTCACGGACCTTCAGGCTTCACGTGCTCTCAGCGTCTCTTTTTATTTTTATTTATTTTTACCGTCATCCAGTTTCACGAATTACAGTATGCTTGTATTTGTGTGTTGCATATTTACAGATGTAGACGCTACAGGGTGACATCAGCAGACCGGAGCTTCGGCCTCCCGTGGCCTACATCTGTCTCTGTCCAAATCAATAGAGATGATTGGTGGAAGAGGAGGAGAAGCTAACTCCCACCACGCCCTCTCAGAGAAGCAATATGCTGATTGGCTGATCCTACAGGCCCCGCCCCCTCACTCCCATCCCTTGCGATGACACAACAAACAGATAAATAACAGTGCAGACTCCTGAAAGCCTCAGATGTCCCTCTGAGACAGTCTCAGCACGTTTGTCCCACTTTTTCGTTGGACATTGAAGTATCATCAGAGACTTTTATTACTCGGGTGTTGGACGCTCCACAGCAGCTTCACGATGGAGCTGAAGGACTTCTGCGTGACGGGCGACCTGCTCAGCCCGCAGCGGTGAGTTCACGGAGCCTCGGCCTGAAACCGTCCTCAGGTCCAGATTCAAACGTTTTAGTGAAGTTAACGCGCTTTTTCTGGATGTGTGACAGTTTTCTTTGCAGCACGTTTTGAGTAGCACAGACAAATAAATCTAAAACGTTTGAAGGTACTTTTGGAAACTCTTTAAAATCTGATGCGAACACTGTGTGGCAGCGTTCCCCAAGTTTAACTCTGTTCTTTGTGCGTCTGAAAAAAACAAAAACAAACGATGCTGCTCTGTTTTTAAAATAACTCCAATTCTGTGCAAATGTGTATGACGTTTGTATATTATGTATGATGAACACGCTGTGCAGACTCACACGGTTTGTGAAATACAACCTCTGTGTTGATGTGAATATGAATAATAAGTTTTCCTGTCCTTGAACGCGACGTTGCAGCGCTGCACTCCCACACAGACTCATGTCCATGTGCACAACATCAATGATGATTTCCACTTTTACTGGCGGAGCTTTCTCTGATCAGAGAAGCACACAGATCAAACCTTATCTGAAAAGACTTGTTTTCATTATCGTAAAACACGATCTGGCATTAACAACGCGACACTTTGTCCCGATGAACGCGAACAAACGTCACCTTTGCACGACTACGAGCTCAGATTTAAAGGCTCATTTTCTTGTAAAGCGCCCCCTGCTGGTCATTACACAGAATGCACGTTTAAACTCTTCGCACCAAACTTGTGAAACTTGGAATGCGTTCATGGGAAACCCAAATCTTCTGTTTTTAACCCTGCAGGTCATTAACGGCCTCACTAATGTCAGCAGTCGGCTCGAGATTTTATTTTGTGTTCTGCACATTTTGTCCTGGTTTGTATTTCATGCTCCTCTTTCTTCTTCCTCCTTAGCATCCTGGACTCCTCTTCTCCCTCCTCCTCCCCCAGAGATGAACCTCAATCTCCACCCTCCTTCCTCCACTCCTCCCCCATTGGTCCCGCCTTTCCTCTGGAAGCCACTCCCACTCTCAGCCCTTCACATGCAGAATTCTTCCTCCACAGCCCGGCTTCTTCTTCCTCCTCATCCTCCTCCTCCTCCTCACCGTACAGTCTCCTGTGCCGAGCAGCGGAGCCCGACTCCCCGACAGGATGTAGTTCCAGCGGTGGAAGTAGCGTCTTGGTGTCGGAAGCGTCGCTGTGTTTTTCTGTATCGGACTCGTTTTCAGCGCAGGTGAAGTTTCTGTTTAATCACATTTAAAAACACAAACACTCTTAAAGTCTGAACGTCCCCGGGGTCGAACTGCCAAACTTCAAATTCACGTCCGTATCCAACTGTTCCTGGAAGTTTTCTCTGGTGCCCCAAAAGTCTTAATCCAGACTAGAGTCAGAGCTGAAGGTTGGACTGAGGTACCTGCTGAGCTCACTGACATCCAAATAAAATCCTCGAACGTCACTAAAACTGGAGCTCCGCCTTCATGGAGGTGTGTTAGTACAGAAACCTCACAGCAGTCATGTGATTGGCCATTAAAAAGGCCCCAACACCACTCAAACGCAGCCCCGAGGTCCAGTCCAGGAACAGTTAGCTGAGGTCTGTGGGGACCGTCTTACTGCTCGCCACTGATGATGACGTCGTATATCTGCAGGTCAACTCGATCCTGAGGGGCGACTACATGACCTCGATGGGGGCCGTGGGGCCCAAAAGGCTGTGTCTGGTGTGCGGAGACTTCGCCTCCGGGTATCACTACGGTGTGGCGTCCTGCGAGGCCTGCAAGGCTTTCTTCAAGAGGACCATCCAAGGTGGGAGGAGCACGTTCATCATCTCCTGTATAAAGAAATAAAAACATGAGGATGAGGACGGCTGATGATATATTTATAAAATATAATTCTTACTGTTACTAGTGTAAATGATGCTGGTCGTTTATGACATCAGGCTGTTGAGTGTAAATGTGTCCAAACAGCAGCCAAATTACGCTTTTTGCACGTCTCCTGTGTGAAACCTCCAAATAGGTTTTTAACGGCACCCTTTAGAATAACGTGGTTACAAAGGACATCCTGTGAAGATCGACCCGCGATGTGAAACTGCCTTACAAAATACACTAAAAAGGACAAACAGGGAATCCAAGTCATCAGTAGAGTCATAAATAAATAGACGCTCAGCTGGTTTCTATTAAATATCAAAGGTCTTACAGTCTGTGTGATTCATTAGCCGATCAATACAGCAGCGCTCGCTGTATCGATTAGTGTGAGAAGCCGTCGTCTCTCACATCAGCTGCTTGTTTCTCATTCCGGGCGATCGATTGGTCACGCCCGATCACTTCACTTATTGATCTGTGCAGAGAGGTCAAAGGGAGGCCACGAAGAAACTCACAGCAGAGGGTTTCAATATTACAGGGCAGGATGATCCACGTTATTGATCCACGATGAGAGTTTGGGTTCATTTCTGATCACAGTCTGAGAGACTCTCACAAAGATCCTGCATTACTGCAGAGCTGTGACCACAGAATATAAAGCACCCTACAAACTGACCACTGCATTTGCAAATATGTGATGTCTCGATAAACCGAGCAGATATTTGAAGTTTACACAGCTACTGAAAATATGTTAAACGTTTATTTTGAGACACAGAAAGATTAATAAGAGTAATATTAAAACTTAGTAGCGGCCGCCATTGTTGGAAACTGGAATTGGCTGGGCCGCGCTATGAATTCTGGGATATGGTGGGCCACGAAGGACACACCCGTCCCATCCTTCAAATTCGGGGAAATGAAGGACACATTTGAAGGAGTCGATGAATTGGGACAGCCTTCGTCGCCTGGCTGTGACGTAATCGGCCTTCAAATGCGGCCTCCGAAGTATGCAGCCTACGTTTTGGGACACAGCTACTGACACTCCTGCTTTTATTTCCTGTTGTGGTTACCTAGGTAACATCGAGTACAGCTGCCCGGTGATGAACGAGTGCGAGATCACGAAGCGGAGGAGGAAAGCCTGTCAGGCCTGCCGCTTCCAGAAATGTCTGCAGGCCGGGATGATGAGGGAGGGTACGTTACACCAAACGACCGTTACGAGCTGGCAGGAAGTAGAACTACGTGTGTGTGAAACGCCTCTGCGTGTTGCAGGTGTCCGTCTGGACCGCGTCAGAGGGGGGCGCCAGAAGTACAAGAGGCGGGTGGAGACGGGACTGAGTTTATGCAGCAAAGCCCCGTACAGCCACCCGAGCAGCAGCAGTGAGTTCACCTTCGCTCCCTCTGAAGGCTTTCAGGTCAAACTACTCGTCCACGCCGTTTATCATCCACTTCCTGTCTTTTAGGGAACAAGGTCATTTCCCACCTGCTGCTCACAGAGCCCGCCCCTTTAGCTGCCAATCAGGACGATTCGACCAATGACAGCAGCTTGCGGATCCTGCTGATCCTGTGTGACCTCCTGAACCGGGAGCTGCTGCTTCTGATTGGCTGGGCAAAACAGATTCCAGGTACACGCTCGAGACCACCAAACAGGTCCCCAATCAAGACCACGCCCACCCTCAACCTCCACCTGGTCCCCAATCCAGACCACACCCACCCTTAACCTTTACTTGGTTATCCAGAGCACTGGAACATTATGTATAAACACAGGTAATATAATAATAATAATTATTATTATTTGTCATTTATTACTCTGCCCCGCCCACTCCCAGGCTTCTCCGGACTCTCATTGGTCGATCAGATGTCGCTTCTGCAGAGCGGCTGGATGGAGGCGCTGCTGGTGGGTGTGGCCTGGCGCTCCCAGGGCGCAGGGGGGGACGAGCTTGTGTTTGCCGGGAATCTGTGTCTGGACGAAGCTCAGTGTCGAGCCACGGGATTGGCTGACCTGTACGAGGCGCTGCGTCACCTGATAGCGAAATACAGAGCGATGAAGCTGAGCCCTGAGGAGGTGGTGACCCTGAAGGCCATGGCACTTGCCAACTCTGGTAAGAACAAGCCATTAGCACCACTGCCTGTAACCACAGTAGGACAGTACTGTGTGTCAGGGCAGAACAGGCCTGTAGGGGGCGATGTTTCCCTGCAGTTTTATAGGAGAAACAAATAATCTCGTTTTAATCTCGTCCTGATGGAGTAACCTGCTTATGCTCAGTGTTTAGGAGACACATTCTTCATGGTTTCTGTTTGACTCAAAGCATTATGGCTGCACATGAACTCAGATATTAACACTTCCTGGCTGTCTGAGTTTCAAAATAAGAGCCTGAGATGAATGATGATTAAGTTAAACAACTCGTCTGCATCTCACAGGACAGTACTGTCCTGTGAGCGGGACAGCTGAGGAGCTCCAGCATGAACTCAGATATTGATTTTACCACAATAACCACTCCACTCATTGATCTTAGAGGAGTGGTTATTGATATTGATCAGACTCTGGGAGCTGAAACAGCAGTATTGATTAATCCCAGACTTGAATTAGTTTTGTGGCTCTCACTCTGTCGCAGTTCAGTGGTCAGCAGAGCGTTTAGTGGCGGCGCTGGAGGCTGCAGGCGAGGAGCAGCCGATCAATAACACTGAAGTCTGCTCAGACTCTCACTGTCTCAGCCTCAGATCAATAAACAGACTGGCAGACAGGCCTGTGGCTGCACAGCCGTCCTAAACCTGCAGATGCTCAGGCTCAGACGTGCAGACACACTCACAGCTTCTGATCAGTCGATCAGGGGAAACATATTGAGCTGATTAACAAGCAGCACCCAAACGTTCCAGTCTGTGATTTAGAGACGTGAACAGGACCCAGTCTTTAAAAACTAAAGCAGTCTGACACTGCACACGTCCTCCACCATCGGATGTCCAGTTTCATGCAAACTCATCCGTAACCAGTTCAGTTTTCCTGCTAACACAAAACCAACCAATCACATGACCTCACATGATGTAGGTGAGAGACTTTTGGAGCCAGTAGTGACCATATTTAGACCAGAGCCTCAAGTGGCCATGAGAGGAACTGCACTTTGTGTTTGTAGCAGAGTGTTTTGGTTGTTTGTCCTGATACAGCTGAGCATGCTGGGTGTAATGAGCGAGGAAGCATTCTAACCTGCGTCTGTCCGTCTGTCAGACGCCGACCCGGTGGACTGCCCGGACTCGGTGCAGAGGTTTCAGGACGGGCTCCACGAGGCGCTGCAGGACTACGAGTCGTCCCGCCGGGAGCAGCACCGAGCAGGACGGCTGCTCATGACCCTCCCCCTGCTACGACAGACCGCCGACCGAGCCGTGCAGGCTTTCCTGCGGCTGCACCGCCACCGCCACGTCCCCATCCACAAACTGCTGCTGGAGATGCTCGACGCCAAGGCCTGACCGCGTCCTGTCGGCCATTTATCGGGGAGACTGTAAAATGACCCAATGCACTTGACTTTTAGCTTTCAGAGAAGTTATATTTTTGTATCATGATGTTTGTTTTTTGGCAGAAATGAGCTTCCGTATTTTTTGTTTATGGGACCGTTCCTGCTCAGTAAAGCTCATTTCTGCTCAAAGATCCAGCGTTACAGCTTTTCATCAGAAAACATTAAAGTGGAACCGTTCTACTCATTTGCAGCGTGGGTTCTGCTAGGGCAGCTTTGCATGAGTCACAGTTCAGAATAACCCTTCTTTGTCTGATACTGGGCCTCTGTCTCAAACAAGCTACTCCCTGTTTAAGGGCTACCGTCCTACTTAAATGTTTGAACGGTGAGTGGGCGGGGCCTTTATGTCTGAGATGACTACAGTAGGGATATCCTCTGTGACATCACAGACCAACATCAGAAAAAAAAAAAGTTTGAAACAGAGTGTTCGTCTCACTGAAGTCGTTATTAGAAACTTGGCTCATGTTTATTATGAACAGGAAAGCAGAACAGAGCCACTTTAACCAATCAGCAAACACTTCTTTAAGCTCCGCCTCCTGTAGGAAAAGGTGGGCATATCTAGAGTCAGATTTAAATTTATTTTTATAAACTAAAATATTTTTGTGTGATATCCATTTTTCCACGATGATGCGATCAAACTGCGATGCTGAGTCGTCGTTTAAATGGCTGTGGATGTTTACTGTGTCAGAGCTGTTTGTTATAACAATAAATTAAAGCTTTTGGAATAAAATCAGGTGCTCATCTTTTATCTTCTAAAATATCTCGTCATGTCTCTAAGACATGAGTCTTTACAACACGAGCTGAGCTGTACGCACAGAGTTGGAAACCATTAAAAACATTACAGATTCCTAATGGCTGAAGATGCTGCATTCACAGGTCGTAGGAAACTAGAAATTTGTCATCCTCTGTGGAAGTCTCTCTCTAGTTTTTCACCATTTCAAACAATATACATAATATAATGATATATTATTAATAAATAATAAAATAGACATAATAAAATAACAGTTAAGTTAAACATATTTTAAAAAAAAAAGAAAGAGAAAAGTAAAACAAGAGCGAAGACCTCGTGGAGTTTGTCAATTTGTCACTGTAAAATCTTCATCTTGTAACTCAGAGACTTTATTATTCCCACAGGGAAATTCAGTCATAGCAGTGTAAATACCACAAACGTCAAGTACTCATAAAAAAATGCAGTGTATGTAGCCTGAACCACGAAGCAGCTCAAAGCAAACAGAGACAGGCTGAAGCTAAAAGTGTGTTCAAAGCTGAGCGAACATCAGAAACTAACCCGTGTCTGAGGTCAGCTTACCCGAGGAAGACTGTGGGCAGCAGGCGGCTCTGCTTCATCACAGTAAAGGAGGAAGACGCAGTTTTCCTGTAATCACCGGTTTACTCTGAGGCTTCCTGGAAATACATTTTCCCCTTAAAAGCACCAATGCAGCAGAAAAAGGACTCCGTGCTTTGAGTGATATATTATTGTTTATTATCGATTAGGATTATTAATGCATCATCAGGATTCATAGGTAACTTACAAAATCTGAGAAACAGTAGAAAGTCGTGAAAAATAATCGCCTGACAGCCCTGAACGCACCATGAAGAAATTGGGTAACAGGTGAGCTGCACCCCTAACATTCCTGTACTGGAGTCTCCCCCTGCTGGCCATAAAGTGTACTACAGAAAACCTAAACAGTTACACCCTCTGCACTCCCAGGGAATGAGCTTCAAACGAGCTCAGACTTTAAATTTAAATTGGATTTTTGATATTTTGGTGACATGATGAGTTTGAAAACGTCCAGAGTAAACATGTAGAGTTCATAAAACCTTCAAAGGCGGTTTCAGAGACCTGAAGACCCAAACAGGGAAATGAGTCCTGATGCACACAGATTCAGTTCCCTTCAAATCGCTTCAGTTTTTTGACCCTTTAATTATTTTATTTCATCTGCAAATTAGTTTTTGTTCCAGGGAAGTTCCTGGAGATTCTGGGGAATTATCAGGTTTCCTCAAAGCAGCTGTGAGACGTTCAGGGTCGGTAAGTCAGCAAACATACAAATGAAATAAAAAGACAAAACTGTGAAGTCTGTTAGAAAAGTTAGAAAGAGTGCTGGTTAGAAAAGCTACAAACAGCTTTGTGCTCGATCACCTGAGGAGTCTCCGTTTGGGATTTCACTCTTTTAGCTCAGTTTTTGGTCTCCACCGCCTCCCGAAGGAAGCGTCCGTCTCTTCAGCTGCCAGAAGCTGAACTGTGACGTTACAGTGCGACAGGTTACTCTGATAACAGCGACGCATCAGCATGCTGACGTGGTTCAAACAAACCCAGGCTTCCTGCAGCAGCTCTGACCTGGTCTTCATCCTGTCACAACCATCCAATTCTAATTAAAAGACGCTTTTGTGCCAAAGAGGTTACTTCTCCTCGCCTTGGGGCCTTTTCTTGTTTTACCTGAAATAAAGACTGAAGGTCGATCTGCAGCCGTTATCAAAAACCACCGGAGGAGCTGATCGTATCATTTTCTTCTTCACGTCTCACCTGACAACAGCTTTTAGTCATGTTTTCAGTTTTTTCAGCCATCGTGTGTCCACCTGAACCCGAAGCTCTCAGGCAGATCAGCCAATCAGAAGCTGGTCTCATTCATATGTGGTTTGGGGCTGGCGGGCGGGCCAGAAGGGGTGGGGCTGTCGGGACCTGGGGGACTCTCGGGGGTCCCCGAGGAATCAACGGGTGACGCCGCAGTGTTGTGGCGAGGGGAGACAGATGCCTGAGAACGGGTCGGGCTCACCGCTGCGGAGGCAGGGCTCGGCGGGGAAGCGGGTGAGGTCCTGCGGTGTAATGACGAGGAGAGCGGTGACGAGGACAGCGATGATGGCGGTCCAGGTGAATGTCGAGCAGCAGGGGGTACAGTGAAGGTGGGAGGGGTCCTAAGGCCGAATTTGGCCTCCAACTCACTGCACACCGCCAGGCTCCGCCTGATGCCCTCTGACCCCGGCGGGAACCCTACGCTCACAGCCGCCTCTGAACCCTTGGCGAGCTCCTGGCAGCGCTCAACAAAGCTCCCCCTGCGCACAGACCCACATTCTTTGTCCCGGTCCAGATGCCTGAGGGGACGGGGGCTGCTGGTCTGGCTGCAGGTGGGGTAGGAGGGGCCTTGTTGCAGTCCAGGTGAAAGGCCAGCTTCTCGGGCAGGTTTAGCGAAGGGAACGGGGGGCGGAGCCTGGCGGGGGAGGCTGCCGTACAGCGACGCAGACGAACCCGAACCTCCGGCTGCACCTCGTCCTCCTCCCATAGAGCGAAGGTGCTCTGTCCTGAAGGCATCGCTGAGCTGAGAGTGAAGGCTGCAGGAACAGGAAGTGACACAAATCAGCAACCACAGTAAGCGCATGATGTTTACGACTGCAAACGACCAATGGCATCCATCAAAGACGCGAGATTAGAAGTCATCTGTCAAAATAGAAACACCAAAGAAGAACGTGGACTCTGCACCGCATCACCCTGTGTGAATGAGGCTCAGTGGGAGGGAACTCTACCTGCAGGTGGAAGCTCGGGGCGTGCTGTCAGGTGTTCTGGTCAGAGCCAGGTCGCACTGGTCCAGCAGCTCCAGCAGCTCCTCCTCTGTGGGTCCGCCCAGTGCTGCCAAACAGCCAATGAGAACCCATGTTGATCAGCTGTTAACTAACTGCAGAGCACAAGAAGTTGTTCTTCTACATCACGAGTCTGGAGTTTTACCTCTGATGTCGACCTTGCCGGCGATCTCCATGGCGGTGGTCAGGTCCCACATCTGGATGCTGCCGTTGCTGTGGCCGCTGAACAGGTAGCGACGCGGCCGAGAGCCGATGCGGCTCGAGCCCTCGCACTCGTGGACCATGAAGGCCGTGATGGAGGTCCCATCCACCGAACGCACCTCACATACCCTGACACACACACACACACACGATATTTTGGTCTTAACAGACGTTTGGTTCTAAACGTTCTTTAACCTTCAGTGTCACATGATCACACATCGTGTGCTCGCGCGTTGTTCTGTTATTACGTTTACTTTCCAACATGGACGTCAATACTCTACACGCCAGTCGACAGACAGGCGGCGTGTTTCGTTACCTCCTTGTTGAACCAATGTGACGCCGAGGACAGTGTTGTTGTTTTTAATTGTGTTGTTTGTCTTTCATGCATGTACGGAACAGGAACAGCAGCTACTGTTACTGCAGGAGCGAACGGGGATCCTAAAACTAAACTGACCACACACAGTTATAACCAGGTGGGTTACAAGTGTCTACGGCTCTCCCACCTCTTCCCGTTGGAGGACAACCGGACGTAGAGTTTATCCGTGTCGGGAACGACTCTCTGGATAAACACCTGCTGATCGTCTCTCTCTCCATACGGCCCTGAAACCAACGAGACAGTGAAACGAAAGGAGATCTGAAGAAATCTGACAAAGTCAAAGTTTGATTGTCTTTGATGAATTCCATCGCTTCATTACAGAAGCAGAGCTACAGTCCTCAAACACAGCTCGGACTGCGATCGGGGTGACAGTTACCGATCTCTGTGCCGGCGCTGCAGCCTCCGTGCCCGTCCACGTCGTCCAGGCTGAGGATCTTGAAGGAGGTGAGCGGCGTGGACCCCGGCTGGGTGGAGATCATTCCTCTGAAGCGAGTCACCGTCCACGTCCGCACGTGGTTGTTATCTGCACAAACTGAAGGACGACGAAGAGGAGCTCAGAAACAACGACACCATGAACGAGCTGCAGACATCAGCTTAAGCCCTGCATTCGACACAGAACGCCAGTTTCCAAGACGAGGCGATTCTCGTACCTGAGATGAGGTGCTTTTCCGACAGCATGATCTTGGTGACGGGGCTGCGGTGGACAGAGAAGGTCTGAAAAAGCTGAGGCCCTGAGCCCACGGTCTCTGGATGCTGAACGATGACGCGAACAGTCCCCGAGCTGGTCCCGTACGCAATCTCGATCCAGTTCCCGCTGTCACCTGAGCAAACCGGGCTAAGTGTGAGACGGCTGCAGGAACATGAAAAATAAGACTTTCCCTGACTCGTCTCTAACAGACTGAGGTGAAGGAATGTGGAGAAAACTGACGCCCTGCAGTGGTTGTATTAGCAGCAGTGTCAGTGTCTCCGTACTTGTTTTGGGTGTGAGGTAGACGCTGAGAGCGGTGATGGCGTCTTCGGTCGGGTCTCTGTACAGCTCCGTCACCAGCAGGTCGTTATCCTTCATCCTCAGAGGAAACTTCTGAACATCTGACCAGCAAACAGGGACATCGTGAACAGCGGGGACTTTTTAAACATCTGTCAAGTCGTGAAGCCAAAGCCTCCCAATGAAAGCTGGTGAGAGTGGCCACAGCATTTACTGAACAGATTCAGGTTCTGGTTGGTAAATTAATGACCACGAGCCAACAATCTGATGAATTTATACTCGTACTGAGCAGTTTTCAGTTGATCCGACTCATCGATCTGCAGCTTCTTACCGATGTAGTAGATGGAGCCGTTATTGCAGCCCAGGATAAGGAAGGAGCCGGCGGTGTCGTAGCTGCTGATGGGAACCACATCCTGGTTCTGCAAAGGTCACAGAGAACATGTGTGAAGCAGACCGATAACCACCTGAAACAGACTTGGTCCAATCAGCTCCCTCGGCAGGTGTTCAGGCTTCAGCACTTCCACTGAAGCGACCATCTGAGAGCGTCTCCACCCACCTGCCAGTGTTTGGTGACTGCGTTCCACACCCCCACCTTCCCCGTGTGGCTGGTGGCGATGAGCTGGTTACCAACAAAGAAGAGAGCCTCAGCGGGGACATTGAGACTGAAGACGCCTGCGGGGAGGGAGAAACCAGTTTGTTTTTGTTTTTGTTACTGGGAACGTTTCCCGAGCAGCTCATCAAACCTACGTCCCGATTCCCGGGAACACTACGCAGAAACTCGTACCGATTTCATTGCCGTTGCCATCAGGGCAAATGGACCAGAGGATGATCTCCGTCACCGAGGCGACAGCCACCATCTTGTCGTTGTCTCCCAGCGACCCGCCCATCACTTTGGCGTTGAGCGCGACTCTGTCGATCATCCAGTCGAGGCGGGGAGAGGTGAAGACCTGCTGCCACCCGGTCGACTCCTTCACCCTGAGAGAGGAGGCGGGAAGAAGGAGGCAGGAGAGGGACAGCCAATCAGAAGACAGTTAGCTTACAGTGGGAGGAGCTAAAACAGCTTTTCCCCCCCACTTCTCTGACAGACTACAAACTGACGGGACGACTCAGTACGGAATAAGGATTATTGGGCTTTGGCCCGAGTATTAGCTAATCTGAGATTAACGCAAACCTCAGACTACAGTCAAATTTAAACGGGTGATAAATGACCTGCGACCTGCAGTTAAAGGTGTGTGAGAGCACGCAGCAGTGACCTGTGCGCACGTGTGTGCACGTCTCTCTAAGGAGGCTCACGGTGTTACTGAAACCGCTACAGATGCTCGGACGGAGGTGTGGATGCAGCAGGATGTGCCGATGTGTCTGAGCCGCTCCCAGTCACGTGAAAACAAATAAACAACAGAGGTCATGTGACGCGTTTACCTGTAGCAGACCACGAACTGCGCGTAGGCCACAGCGATCCAGTTATGATGGCCGCAGATGATCCGAACCATGCCGGGGTCAGATGAGTGCCCTGAACGCACACACGCACACACACGCACACACACACAATGAAACTCCCACCACGTCCCTCCGATCTTAAAAAAGTACAAAATAAAGAAGCATTATTTAACGTGCCGACCTCCTGACGTCCGATCCTCGTTCATGCCTCTTCCCAGTATCCCAGAATTCCCGAGGTTCGGAGGCATCGTGTTGCTGCGTCGGACCGGCGCTCGCTCTACAGGAACAACACGGCCCGCCATGAACTGCGACCCGGCCACGCTGTGACGGTTCCGACGCTTCGCCGGGTGCACTGGGACGACACAGACAGAAGGAGCTGTGAATCAGGATCACGCCTCCACGTTTCAGTTAGAAACAGGACATTAATTATATTTGCATCGTTTTATGTGAGTGGTGAGCCTCCTGCGGCACATTTTATCTGAAACAGAAAAGATTTCGTTATTTTAATCATAACAACTTTTTAAGTTTGCAATGATTCGTATATAATAAATACAGACATGCTCACATTCTATGAAAATTTTACCTGATAAAGCATTTTGAAGTTTAAGATATTTAATTTCAAATTTTTTTTAAATTAGTTACATTTTTATAGAAAGCATCCTAACACCTGCATAAATTATGTGTTGTGCATTTAAACTTCCTGAAGGCCCTGTCAGGTGGGGGTCAGGTGTGCTGTGAGGACAGGTGTACCTGCAGGCGGCAGGTAACCGTTGAAAAGCACGTTTCCGCAGGACGACCGGTCCAGCTCGTCACACAGCTGCAGCTTACGCACTGTTCCAAAAACAAAGTGATGAAGAACGTTTAGCGACGTCTGCGGCTTTACGTGCTCAGCTCAGAGTGCGGTCCAGCCTCACCGAGCGGTGTGATGCCGTAGAACTCGGCCTCGTGCATGAGCATGTGCACGTTGATGGAGCGCGGGTGGAGCTCTTTGGTCCGCAGGAAGTTGAGGATGGTCGCGAACAGGGAGGGGTCCCTGTCGATGAAGATCTACAGCGAGAGAGGAGGGACAAACGCAGTTATCACGAGGAGGAAAAGCATGCGGGGACGTGAGGAAGAGGAGCTTTACTTACAGCTCCAGTTTCATCCTTCAGAGTCGAGATCCGGCCGCTCAAAAGGCTGAAGAGAGAAAACCCCCAAAGAAACCATCAAGATGTCAGAAACCAGCAAACTCAGCTTTCCAAAATACAAGAACCAGTTCAGTCACATCTGCCTTTCATTTCACTTACACGACAATTTCATCACATCACAGACTAGCTCACGTACGCATATTAACATGCATGTTTCTGCACACATTCGACCAAATGAGCAGACTTTTAGCATGTCCAGCTCAAAATCAGCTTTTAGGGAGTGAAGTGCATGTAGTCCAGAGAAAGTAACCTAAAAGCCCCCGACAGCCAGGGTCTCCCTCTCTGACCCACCTGGAGAAAAAGGAGTCAGGGACCCAGGTGAGCGTCTGGCGGGAGGTGCTGAACCTGAAAGCAAACACACACTCGTTGACTCTCGTGTTGTCATAAAACAACAGAAATAACAGCAGTGTGAACAGCTCCCCTCTCCTCCTCCTCCTCACTGACCTTTCACTCCTTATCTGACCCTGGTGATACCTGCGCCTCGTGCACGGAGTCACAGGTGCACATTAAAGTCTAATGAGCACCGAGAAACTTTTACATCCGTTTTTACTAACGGACATGAAACTGTTGCCCTGCTGCGCTCCAGCACGCCGTGATTTCCTGCATCCGTGTCTTGGTTAAAGATCAATATTTTATCACTAAACACTGAATAAAAAACGAGCGATGAGCTTCAGTCTTTATAAACACTCCTGACTTAAACAGTCCCTCTGCCTGACTCTGACATGTTTAATAGGTGAACATGTACCTGACATCACCTGCCTTTCAACAAAAGACAAACCTGTTTTGCTAACTTTAACAGTTCCATTGTCGGACAGCATAGTTTTAATTTATTTACGTTAAACAGGCCAAATATAAACTCTTACTGAAGTAAATCTGAACTTTATTATTTATTCGTCGTTTATATGTTTAATGTGCGCAGTACAGCTAGCTTACAGCGGCTCGTTTCCTGTTTCTCTCCTCTGTGCCAGGTTCTGGTGTGAGCAAAGTTATGCTAGCTAACAATAACAAAGTGCGGAGCTGGAAAAACTCAAAGCGCGAAACACGGACTTTATAACCGGGTTAAAAACATCTAAAGTATACTGTGCAATAGAAGGGGTTATAAAACGTGTTTAATGTCTTAGCGCAGAGATACTTTAGAGAACATTACTACACTATGATACTGGAAGCAGTCTGTCCGATAACGGATCCTCCCATGTTAGCCGCGGGAGCTAGCCGGGTTAGCAGCCACTCCTGGGTCTCACCTCTTCCCTCCGACGTTCAGGTGGATGATGTCTCCGCTCCTCGCCGTGGTGGACATCCTCTAAAGGCCCGGAGACTCCGACAATGACCGCCAAAGACACAGTTTTAATCCATTTTTCGGTGATAAACTCTGTTTCCGTTGTGCTTTAAGCCGGCTTCCGGAGGTCGGACAGAGGGGCGGGGCATAATGGCCGCGTTATGGCCTCGGTCTACCCGCGGAGAAACCCGGCCGGGAGCGCCGGATCCGGGGCACACAATGAACCAAAGCCCGGAGTCTGACTAGATCAGGACCGAAGACCAGTTCCTGGGGGAAAACAGAAGAAAACAAAACAAAGACTTGTTTTTAAAGGTAAATAAAAACAAAGTTAATTGATTAAAAACTAAAAAGAGATAAGGAATACTGGAGTATGTTTAATTTTAAAGTCAAAGCCTGCACCTCTGCATTTAGTATCTTTCTTTCTTTACAGGCAAATCAATTCAGAAAACTTTTTGGCTTTTTGAAAACTGTAAATATTATTCAATAGGACATATTATTATTATTGTTGTTGTTGTTGTTGTTATGGCCTTATTTAAAATATTGTATGTAAATAAGACCGATGATCCCAAGCCCAGAGGTAAATGTCCGACAGAATGGCTGAAAAGAAAAGAAAGAAGCGGCTGCAGGGGTTCATTCAAAGTTCAGACCTCAGCAAAATATATTCAGGTGACCATCGCAAGGTCATTTTCTGATGTCAGCCTCTGATCTTTAAAGTGAAAGTGCTGCAGCTCTCCACTACTCCACTCCTTCAGTCCTGTTCACGTGACTGTAAATGAAACCGATCAGAGAAAATCTGCAGACTTCAGAATATGAAAAGAAATGAAACTAAATGAAAGTGTGGGGAATGTGCAGAGGCTCTGTAGAAGGACAGACTTCATGATGGGGATATAAATGGTAAGTGGCCTGTACTTCTATAGCGCTTTACACACACATTCACACACTGGTGATGGCAGCTACATTGTAGCCACAGCCACCCTGGGGCGCACTGACAGAGGCGAGGCTGCCGGACACATCTTTGAAACATGTTAGTGAGCAAAAGAGTGAAATCAGAAGGAGATCTAATAGTATTTCACAAAAATCTTTTCAGGATGAAATCATGTAACAGACTTATTCTTGGAATAATTCAATGAGCAAACCAGACCAACATATGTTGACTCCAAGTCTGCATCAGGGTCTGACAAATACAATCATTCAGGATTAAACACCAGCCCTGGGCGACAAACACCTGTGGTGAAGCATTTTAACCACTAGAGGGCGCAAAAATTAAAGCGTGAGGCCCAGACAAATCCAAACTGTAACAAAACCTCAGCAGAAGTTATTAATTATATTAATATTATTATTAATTATAAAAGCGAGTCTAAGAAAAAGGTAAATTCTGAATATTCTGCTAACTGTCGTGTTTGATTTCCTCCGAGGACGGCAGGTGTCCACAGTCAGGACAGGCTGACAGATTCAGAGGCTTTTGATGATACACCAGGACAAGTTCAGCGATACATGAGGAAGAGCTACGCAGGACCAGCTGAGAGATGAAGAGCATAGCCAGGCTGTTCTGTCTACTTCACCCGGTTTCCTTCTGGCAAAGGTACCCTCACTGCCATACTGAGAAAGTTTCCTCCCCCAGGCTGTTCAGCTATCTTAGTGAGGACCTTCACTGACATAATGGTTTCCTTAGCCCCTTACCCTAACCATTAAAAATTAATGCCTAACCCTAAACCATAACCTAATTGTAAGCCTGACACTAAAACCACATTTTGAGCCTCAAAAAGGCTTCAAACTTGTGAGGACCGGTGAGTGTGTCCTCACAAGGGACTGTTGGTTCTCACAAGTATAGTAGAATGCAGATTTTGGTCCTCACAAAGATAGCTGGACAGGAACACACACACACACTGAGTTACTTTTACACAGCCCACTGTCATCGTTGCACTTTTCTTTTGTACTTCTGTCTGCTGTTGCACTGTTTTTGTTTTTAGCAGTTTTTGCACACTTGCACTTTCTGTGGTCCCATGTTTGTCTGTCATCTGTAGCACTGTGGTCTTGGAGGAATGTTGTCTCACTTCACTGTGCACATGGCTGGAATGACAATAAAGCCACTGGACTTTTTATCTCTCCATAATCCATCCTGTTTGTTAGGGTTAAACTAACGTGTTCAGAGTGGGATGGGCTGTTTGTCAGTGGTGGCAAGCAACGGTTGCGGCGCCCTCTATAGTAAAAGGCAGAGCCCCGTCAGCGAGCCCAGCTTAATACAAAGACATGTGAAATCATCCTAAAGCAACCTCACAGTTTCCAAGACAGCGTGAATGTGACTAAATAGTAAATGGCCTGTATTTATATAGCGCTTTAATTAGTCCCTAAGGACCCCAAAGCATTTTATACATCCAGTCATCCAGTCATTCACACACTGGTGATGGCAGCTACATTGCAGCCACAGCCACCCTGGGGCGCACTGACAGAGGCGAGGCTGCCGGACACTGGCGCCACCGGGCCCTCTGACCACCATCAGTAGGCAACGGGTGAAGTGTCTCGCCCAAGGACACAACGACCAAGACTGTCCGAGCCGGGAATCGAACCGGCAACTTTCCGATTACAAGACGAACTCCCAACTCTTGAGCCACGATCCTCTGCTGTTAGCGGTAACCACGAGGATTTATTCACAGTCTGCTGCTGTACAGAACAAATGTAGGTTACCATACAAAAACAGATGTGAGTGAGTGTAAATGCGCGCTGAGCGCAGCGCAGCAGGGCTGCGTTCACTGGGCGCGCGTCCCTGCAGCTGTGCAGATGTTTAGTGTTGTTTCAGCTCAAATGACAGAGATGCTCCACTTCCTCCTCTCGTGTCTGATATCTTCCTCCTCCCTGCTGGATTCCTCTTCCTCCCATTCTCCTGCAGAGCGAGGCAGCGTGGGCGGACGCAGCAGGACCGAAGATGACAAAGAAACAAACTGCTGGACCGGTCAACAGAAAATCCCCCAGAAATGTTTGTGTACACGTCGGCACATGAGCGCCGCTGTCACGATAACTATTCTTCACTGTATCCACAGCTCTGCCTACAAAGGTGCCTTGATGAGCATCATTTAGAAAGGGCTTTGATCAGGTTCAACTTTTTTCATTTTGCAGAAAGTCTAAAAGATGTTGTATTAATCAAAGATGCATCTCTACGTTCATCGATGGCATACAGAGAATCAATGTGTGGAAGAAAGAACTGCTTCAAACACGTGATTTGGTATGAATGTAACACAAAGGAACAGTTTTTATACTTTGAATGTTGTGTTTGGGCAGTGGCACAGTGTGGTTTGGATCTTGTGTTAAATCTCGGTGAAAATCGTGACTGAAGTTACAAAGCATCTCACCCAAACACCATGTACTGTAGTTATGACGGTCGACACTCAGCGGTCGGCCCAGTCCAGTCTACGGCACGCTCCCCAGCTTTCATAGACAATCCTTTGAAAGTACGACTGCAGCAACATGCTACTGATGAACGCAATCACAAAGACGAGTACAGGTTTTCCTTAGCAACAGGTGGTTTCCAGGAGTCACTAACTGGTCTGGAGACCTTTGACCTGGACTCCAGCAGTACATCACCCACTCGCAGCCTGGTTTTGGGCCTTATTCTCTTGATCCCACCCGTAACCATAATTGTCACCAACCAAAGCTGTGGACGAGTTAAAGTCACGTGGTCAACATGCAAAACTGCAAATTGCACAGGGGCAGCTCACCCTGCTGTGCAGAGCTGCATCCAGTCAGAAGATTAAGACAGCGTGCAGTAAAGATGAAGCGCCTGCTAATTAAAAACCACACCCTAAAAACACGGGTTAAAATCCTAAAACGACTTCCTGTGGGTGATACGAGTGGATGGATGAACTTTAGCATTACTGCACCTGATGCACAATAAACCCAAAGAACGATTTGAAGTGGACGGCGAGGTGCAGGAGGAGCCCCCATCATAGTGGAACAAAGGAAGAGAGGGAGAGATCTAAAAGGCTAAAATTGGAAAACGCTGGAGCTAAAAAAAAAGATGCAGTGAGAACATCTGCCCAGAAATAGTCTGAAACACATCCTGTTATCTGCTCAGAGCGACAGGTGAACAGTGCAGGACAAAACTCTTTCTGCCGCCATGTCCTGTTTGGCCATCTTTGAATTTGAGGTTCTGATACATGTAAAGCAGCTGTTTCATATTTCACATCTTCACTAATTTCATGCAAACCAACAGACCCGGAATTACCCCGGGCCTCTGAGGGAAGTGAAAAACAAGCTTCAATTAAAGAACCAACAGTTACAAGAACAAAGGAAACAGAATGAAGAGGCTGAGACGAGCAAAAATAACGCAGGGTGCAGGCTGGGAGGGGGGCAAAGGTCTAAAGCTCAACAGGAAGAAGGTTAGAAGCTTACAAGAAATGCAAACTTGGAACGAGAAGTGTTTACAGAAGGGATTCACCCGAAAACAAGGACGTGCACAACAGTGACAACAGAATGAAGCTGGCAGGAAGCAAAGTCGGGACAGAAAACTGTGAAACTGTCAGTTTAAAACATGACAGGAAAAAACTAAAATCCCTGCAGATTAAAAAAGTTCAGATGAACCTGAGAAGCAAACTTTCAGCTCATGCTGGCTTCGTGTCGGCTCAGGTCTTTCTAAGGCAAATGTTTAAACCACAAATCAAAGAGGCAAAAGAATAAAGTCGCACTAACTGCTCGCTTCTAATCGGCCAATCGCGTGGCAGCGCCTCAGTGCACTCAGGCACGTAGATGCATTTTTTGGACACTCGTGGCATGTGAAGAGTTCTGGTTTTAAATCTTGTCACAGTTCAGAGACGGCACTGTGAAGGAGTTGCTCTCATGACACATCGAGCGATGCCATTGGTCAGCCAATCCAGCCACATCACATTTTTGGATGGTTGCTTAGAGCAGGTAGTCGAGTACTCGGTACCAGGTACCTGCACCTGTGGAAACCCTGAGAGTCGAGTACGCACTGATGGAAAAGGGCAGTGTGAGACAACCCCAACAGGAGTGGGTTTACAGCTGCAGGCCGCTGACCTTTTCCTTCCTCGTCTTTGGCAGCATGAGGTCACGACACTGTGTTTGGGTCTAATACCAGCAGGTTGCACCTCTGACTGTCACCGACGCCCTGACGCTGTACCAGCTGCTGCAGTGAAACGGACTCGCCTGCTGCATCGGTTTTTCTCTGCAGAGTTCAAACGACGGGGCATCCTTTCATTCCTAACGCATTACCCAGTCCACACCAGCGCACATATCAGCACCATATTCACAGGTGATTAGAAACATCTGCTAACATCCAGCTGTGACACAGCAAACACATCAGATTTTGCATTTGTGGAGTATTTGTCATGCAGAGGCCTCAGCAGTGTGTTGTAACATGCAACGGTCGGAGCAGGGTTATCATGTTTGCATAGACGTGTTAGTCAGACACAGAGGAGGAGGGCTCCTCTACGGGGGGAGGGGGGTTAGAGAGAGAGAGAGAGAGGAAGTGGAGTCCACTGCAGACTATAACAGCTCAGACTCAGCTGTCAGCAGCACTTCAGCTTCCCATTCACAGAGCAGGAAAGCAGACCACAGGTGAAGGCAACATCTGTATGGGAGCCTGAGCAACATCTGGAGTTTATGGTGAGAGAACCATCTGATGCACCTTTAAGCTGATGACAGAGCTGTGTTATTGGGTCAGTCTGTGATTAATGTAAGAGAGGTGTAGCTGTAGAGGCGTGATGCGTGTGGAGGCAGCGTGGTGGACCTCGGCTCACCGAGGCTCCGGAGCCCGAAGAAGCAGTAAAACCTGCCGGAGGCTCAAACAAACTGTTTCGGGATAAATCCGTCACAGGGGAAGAATGCTCCACCACGCTGCTCTCTGCTCGCTCAGCTGCTTCATGTGACTTTGTTCTGCGTTCAGAGCGCTTCTTACTTATAAAACTTTGTGGATGTTGTAAAGGTTATTTTTCTGTTGAGTGAAGGAAACATTAACACACGATCTGACCTTTCAGCTGCAAACCTGAGTGAGGCAACTCTGACATTTAGATAACATTAGCTCACATCGGTGCGGGCCAACTTATTACACGCACAGAAAACACTCAAAACTTTTTTTCTTTAAATATCTCAGAGGAAGGAAGGAAGGAAGGAAGGAAGGAAGGAAGGAAGGGAGATTAGAAGTGATCAAACATCAGAAGAGCTCAGAAAGTTTTAGAAAACTGAAAAAGCGCATCACCATCAGATGAGGACGTTTGTCGGTAATCTCCTCAGCTGATGGGATATTTGTCACGAGTGTGAACAGCAGATGTAAACGCCACGCTGTGGTGATGCGTTGCTCCCAGCTGCTGTAAGAAAGAGCGAAGTGTGAGGGCAGAAGCTGCGCTCTCCTGCAGCATGCATGGATGAAACAAACACACGGAGAGCAGGATGTTCAAAAGAGCTCAAAGGTGCAAATGAATCAGATGAACTCAACAGTTTTGCTCTAAACGAGCGGCTGCAGAAAGATTTTCAGCAGCCAACTGTAACCTCGGTTGTGGTTTCCACATTAATATAAGTGTGCCAGCTGTTGCTCGCTTATACCTGCACAGGCTGGCGGCATGTGCTGTTTTATTAATGTCGTTTCATCCAGCAGGTTTCTGTTTGGTTTACTGATTCAAGAATGTGGAAACATGTCACGTAATGTCAACAGTATGAGAAAACGAGCCCAAAAACAAACACAAACAAGCTCATAAACACGCACAAACACACGTCAGGATGTAACGGCGCACGAACGCAGGAGCCCGAGCGTGAGGACAGATTCTGCTGCAGGACGCGCAGCTTACAGAAATATAACAGTCAGAGCTGCAAGGAAAAACACTTCTGTGACATGATTGAGGCTGACTTCATGTTTTACTCAGAAATCCTTCAGTTGTGTTTTGTGTCAGTTTGATCTTTTATTTCTGACCACAGAGTCAAAAACAGGGTTTGTACTGACGCTGCAGAGGAAGAGCCGCTGGTTTGTGGTCGAGCTGCACTGAAGATTCAGATGAAGTGATGTGGTCATGTTTTCATGCTAAACCAAAGGGTTCTTTTTCTTAACCTACGTGTGTGTGTGTGTGTGTGTGTGTGTGTGTGTGTGTGTGTGTGTGTGTGTGTGTGTGTGTGTGTGTGTGTGTGTGTGGGTGCGTTCACATGCATGCTGAGAAGTGGAAAAAACAGCGACCAAAGAAATGACAGCAACAAACCATCCACACCGCCAAAGGTATCAAAAAAACCACAGAGGGTTAATGTGTGGATTCATTTCTTCTCACATCCCCAAACTCGTGAGGATGTGCCGACAAATCTATCCATACTGGTTACATACTGGTTACATACTGGTTACATACTGGTTACATACTGGTTACATACTGGTTACATACTGGTTACATACTGGTCCTGGTCAGTTATCAGAGCCCAGATTAGCAGAATATCTGGTTTTGTTGTGCTTGTAGTTTTTTCTGGTTTACTCTGTGCTGGGTCACCTGTTTCCCCTCCTTCCTTCAGCTTGTTGTTAGTTTGTTTCTGGTTTTCACTTTGATCTGTTGCAGCTGACGCATTTAAGTTTGATTTAACGAGTTTAAAGTGCTAAAAATAAAGCTGTGGCCAGCAAGTAGCAACAACTACCCACAGTCTGTAATATTTTTATATTCTACATAGATCTGCTCTGTGAAAGTCTCTCACTGGAGTAGGTGTCACACAATTGGTCGGTTTGGTGCAGGAAAAGAGTGAAAGTCTGACTCGGAGAGCCTGGATAAACAGAGGCCGCTGATAACCACCGTCAGCATAGCTGCTGTCTCTGCCTTTGGTCGACTGGGCTAACACAGAGGCAGCCTGGCTGCGTCTGTCCTGCTCTGCAAGCTGGTACCTAATGTCCTTTAATGCACATATTAAACACATATGTAAGACTGCTTTCTTCCATTTGTGCAACATCTCTAAAGTTAGAAATATCCTGTCTCAGAGTGACGCTGAAAAACTAGTTCATGCATTTATTACTTCCAGGCTGGACGACTGTAATTCATTATTATCAGGAAGTCCAAAAAACTCCCTGAAAAGCCTTCAGCTGATCCAAAATGCTGCTTTGGATTCAGGAGACAGAGACTATCTCTACTCTTAAGATTAAGTTTTTAACTTCCCCCTTTGGTAAATCTTATCCTTAGACCTGGATTAGGTGACCTTAGGTGGCCTCAGTGTGGTCTTCTGCTGCTGAAGCCCACCTGCCTCATGGTTTAACATGCTGTGTGCTTTGGTCCAGCAGTCAGTCCACAGTGGATAAAGAAACAGCCTGATACAGAAACCTTTTTCACCTGGGTGGGTGAGGTGAATTTCTATTTGTAATAACAGCATTGATGTAGTCCTGTCACAGGAGGCCCGGAGTGATGTGCTTGGCCTCGTCTGCACCAATCAAAGTCACTGACACTGAAACCTTCACTGTTTGTGCCCGACAAACACTGTGTGGTTCAGACCATCCAGGAAATGGATGCTCTTGTTTTACTGAGTATGAGTGTTTTACTATCGAGTCAGAACAAATGGGGTCTGCTGGTCTGATTCGTGAGAGCTTCAGTTTCAAAGAAGTGAGTTTGTTTCCATAACTGAGTCACAGCAAACAAACAAATGCTCAGGAATGACATCGGGGAGCTGGATGAGACTCGTTTACTTAACAAATGATTCCTGTGAATGTTTACAGCCTTCACACAATGGCTGGAGTTATAAGCAAACTTCCCTTTAAGTCTCATAAACATGAAATATCAGTGAAGGTCCTGCACCACGTCCTGTGCCTGTCAAAGGTAAAAGCAGAAGCTTTGCAGCTGTTATTGCATAGTCAGCATCCTCTCAGTGTGTATGATCAGATACTACAGATGCAAACTTTGGGAACTTGTATCCCAAAAGAATGCAGAGTCCACGAAGTCCAGGACGCAGGTCCAGGAACCGGGCTTAGCTAACGTCTCTGAGCTGAGCTCTGGTGTTACAGTGGACATGACACACACATGTTTAAAGGCTAATTTCCCTCCTGCTCTAAAAAACGGTCTTATGAAGCTGACGTCTTCAGAGTTTGTAGCGCCATCTTGTGCCACTACAGTGCTGTCATGTGGTTGGTTGGTTGCCACTAACAGACTTACATTAGCTTATGTTAGCTAACTAGTGATAGAATCAATGATGCAGTGGAAAACAAGGAAACTAAACTAAAAGCAGTCTAAGGGGTACTTTTGCGCTGCCCGTGGCAGCAGAAGTGGGTTTGATCCTAAACTGTCCACACCCGTCAGCAGTAAGTGGTTCTCCACCCATCGCTAGCTGCACTGAAACAGGAAAATCCACCTGTTAGCTGTTTGTGTTTGTAGCGCACTTTATGGATGTGGAGGAGAGTCAAGTGCACCGCTGGTTTACCAAGCTCGAGTCCAGCACGCCTTAGGTTTGCTTGGGGTTGCAGACGAACAGTGCAGGCAGCTGGCAGAGCAGATGTTCACAAGATGTAATCGGCATTATTTTAAGCAATGTTAAAGTCTTAGCCCTGCAACTAGGGCTGGGTATCGTTACTGATTTCTAGAATCGATTCGATTCATAAGGTCCCGAATCGATTCAATCCACGATTCGATTCTAATTGAATCGGGGAAATTTTGCCTCAGACAGTCAGAAATATTATAATTATAAAAGAGTGGATGGATGGTTAAAGTCTAATTTAACATGAAGTTATATCAGGGTAAAGTCTGGGGAATCCTGGTATCGGCGCTCCGTTGATAGTGGATTCCTTTCCCGGGTTTATTTTTGAACTCAGAGTTTGTTGAGCCTGCTTCCTGGAGTGATGTGATATCAAAAAAACTTTATGTTTGTTCTTGTTCTCTGAAAAGACCCTCGTAAGGGTCGATAATATAACACGTTGGTGCATTTAGTCGACATGATCGTCCCCTGTGGCTCGCTCTGAGCTGCAGCAAACAAAGGAACAGGCCATTTATTGGTGGCTCTGGCACAGGAAGTAAACATCCTCGTTCTAAAGCTGTGGGCATTCAGTGGCTTTATGAGACAATCAGCAATGTGGAGATGGTAGGAAAAGAGGAACAGCACACTGCAGGGACACGCCACACGCTGCCTGATCAGGAGTTTAGCTGCTTCCCTGAAATGGAAACTGCTGTCTGATCCTTCTTCATATCGGCTCTTCTGATCCACAGTGGAAGTGTCCATCTCCACACAGGATTTCTTATTCACTAACAGCTTCTGTTGACTGGTGTAGGTGCACAAGAAACCAAATAGTGTTTCAGGTGGAATTAAAGCCAGCAGGTTGTGTGGTTAGTGCAGGAATGACCACTAGCAGAAATCTGAGGTTAAAAATAACTTTACTAGCACAGGAACACGCGATGCAGCCGGTGCTGTCCTGTCAAACCCGACCGTAAGTGTTTTCACAGCGCAGATGAAGGACGAGAGCGCTGCGTGTTGGACTGGGATGAATCAGGATCGGAGGGAAGTGCGTGAAGAGCAGGACAAAGGAAGCGTCCGTGAAACCTTGTTTGTGCACGTGCCCAGTGTAAACAGAGCAGCTCACTGCATGAACACAAAAGGTTTTTTCAGCCGAGCAGCACAGAAACAACGTAACACTGAACATGGGTTAAAGCACAAATGCAGATTCAGGCCTTCAGCGGTCGTTACTTTGTGCTCTGTCATAACGCCATGACGCCGCTGTGGTGGTGCATGCAGACAGTCTGCAGCTCTGTCAGTGGAAACCAAACACTGACCACAGAGAGTCTGTCCACCTCCTCCAAGTGACGATTACGTTTATCACTCATTTCAAAGAGAATGATTCTGCAGGTGGAGCCACAGAGCGTCACCTCTGTCACTGATTTCTCCCGTTTTATTAATGCCAATGAAAAATGTTTCCTGTAATCGTCCTAAAGCTCGTACTGTGTTCTTCGTGTTTGCAGGGATGGCTCACAACAACTCCACCAGCCTACTGTCCAACCAGACGGCAGACTTCAACAGCGTCTTCACCCTGAAGATCCTGCCCCTGCTCTACTTTGTGATCTTTCTGGTGGGTTCGCTTCTGAATGGCGGAGCCGCCTGTATCTTCTTCAGAGTGCCCGCCGACTCTGGGCTGGTGGTCTACCTGAAGAACATGGTGGTGGCCGACCTCCTCATGCTGTGCACCTACCCGTTCAGGATCGTGGCTCAGCTGGAACTCGGCGGCTGGTACATCCACGTGATCGTCTGCCGCTACAGCGCTGTGATCTTCTACTGCTCCATGTACATGGGGATCCTCTTCATGGGCTTAATTAGCCTCGAGCGCTACGTCAAGATTGTCCGAACCTCCCCCTCCTCCATCACCACCACCTCCTGCAGGACAAGAGTAGCCAGGATCTTTTCCCTGCACCACCTGCAGAACCCCAAGTGTGCCCGGGTGTTGGCCGTCCTCTCTTGGACCCTCCTCACCGTTTTCCTCATGCCCAACAGCTTGCTGACGAGCAAGGAAGCCAACGAGGAAAACGCCCGCAAGTGCATGGATCTGAAGACGGCGCTGGGCAAAGAGTGGCACCGGGTGTCCTCGATCTTCAGCGTCTCAATGTTCTGGGTGACTCTGGCGGTCCTCGCCTTCTGCTATGCCTCCATCTCCCGCCGCATCTACCAGTCGTACCGCCGGGTTCGCTGCGATAACAGCGACGTCTGCCGCAAGTCCAACCGGAGCATCTTCAGCATCCTGGTGGTGTTCTTCATCTGCTTCGTGCCGTACCACGTCTGCCGCATCCCCTACACGCTGAGCCAGATGCCGGAGTCGAGCTTCAGCCGGTACGCCCGCTTCCTGCTGCTGCAGGTGAAAGAGGGGACGCTCTTCCTGTCAGCACTCAATGTCTGCCTCGACCCCATCATCTACTTCCTCATGTGCCGAACCTTCAGAGAATCGCTGCTGAGAAAAGTGTCGCGGCGAGAGAGGAGGAGGAGGAGGTCCCTGACCACGGCGCAGAGTCTGAGCAACATTTAGAAGGCGAGGAGAGGAGACAAGGCAAATAAGGCAGCGGCAAGGAGAGGAGAAGACCCCTGAGGAGACGTGAGGAGACGCAAAACCTAAATGTTGAAGCTGAAATCATGTATTTTTTTTATTTGCTGTAATAAAATTGCTCTCTTCTGTTTGTTTCTCGGTCTGATAGAAAAGTGTGTAAATCAGGAGTTGTATGTGTAAAATAGAAAGAGACATGAATGTATATTTTTATCCCTTTATGTGTACATAAGAGAAGTATTCAGAGCTTCAGTTCTTGGTTTTATTTATTGTTCTGACCAAAAGCAGGACAGAGAGGACAGGGAAGGTCAGCGAGGAAGAGGAAGTGTTGACGTGGAAGTGAAACTGAACTGTGATGAGTGGGCATCAAACCTGCAGCATTAAAGTCCGTTCATGCAGAATCTGCTGATTTGCTCACGAGTCGCCTCTTTTTAGAAGCTCGTGTCAAACCGCAGGACGAGCAGCAATCTGACTGTGATGTCATAGTGTTCCTGCTGTCAGAGTCATTACAACTGCTTTATGATGTCTGTATTTTAAATAAAGCTTTTCTTTCTTCTAAAATAACTCCTATTTAGTCATGTTTTCAATCTCTGCTCACTGCAGCTGATGCCTCTCTGCTGCCATCAGGTGGTCATATCTGTCATTACATGTTTGTTTGCAGGTACACGAGGAGCAGCAGAGTGGGATAAAAAATATTAATAACTATTTTGCTGACATTTTAAAATCCCTCTTTTTAAAGTAAATTAAATGAGGTGATAGTACCTGTTCCTCAAAAACACAAAGTTAAAGGGGAAAAAATGGAGTGTAATGGAACCCTGTGACCAGCAGGGGGCGCTGATGACATTCCCAGTAAAGGTATTGTTAAATCACACGTGGCCAGTCTGAATCACAGCTCTGACATCAAAAACACATATTTTGGGAGTTTTTAAAGGCAGCAGTGAAGAATTGAGACTGATTGATGTTACAGCTGTTTCTGTCATCTTTTGGTGTGTGTGTGTGTGTGTGTGTGAGCACGCAGATAAGCATTGATCATAAACAGAGACAGATGTGATAAAGCAATGACAGCAGCAGACGTGCAGGATAAATTTGGACAGTGTGCAGTGACGGGAGTTGGAGCTTCAGGTTAAGCTCATGATGCTCGTTAGTATCATTTGAGGAATTCCTCCTTCCTGTACAGCAGCCATCAGCATATAACCTCGAGCAGCAGCATTTTCAAAATCATCACATCAGAACTGTTTGCAGTGAGTATCTCACACCAGAGAGACACAGGGAGAGGGAGGGGGAGCCGGGACCAGGCAGGGGTCATGACTTCATCTGAAAGTCAAACATCTACCTCCCTGTCTGCCGTTACCGAATCCTCCCACAGATTCCAGCTCAGTGCCGAGCTTCGTCAGAGAATCAAAGAGCGATTGTGTGCGTGCAAAATCAAAAGAGAAACCGAACGCTCCATTAGCCAGCCAGCATGACAGAGAGGAGAAGAGCCCGTGAAAGCTTTCAGCAGGGCTGCCCGACCTGCTCAGGTGAGCTGCATCCTTAATCACCGGGTCAGCTCCACCCACCGATTACTTGGAAGAGATGGGGAGATAAGGTGAACGCTGAGAGCAAGGCCAGACCTGTCGCTGTCACCGCACAGGTGAAGAGATCACAGCCAGCCGATGATGGAAAATCTACCTTTAATAATCAGATTTATCTTAAAGCGAGCCTTTTCTCCGCTGCACCTCTACAACCGATCTTAGGCTGCCTCCACATGCACCCACCGAGTCCTGACTCAGTCTGGGAGAATCCCCGTAGAAAGATTTCTTCATGATCGTTATTCCAAAAACATGTCCTGACAGTTTGCCCTCCAGAGCAGAGACAAACCAGCCTGAGGCAGTTTGAATATTTCCCTCTGTGCTGCGCAGAGATCAGGCTGATAGGGTAACAGTCAGGCTCTCCCATCTGTGAACGGAAGACGAGATCTATTTAAAACTCTTTCCTCTCTTCTTTGGAAAAGAGAAAAAATCAGCATTTTTTAATCTGAAACCAGGCATTCATTGTGGCAGCAAGGTGGACGTGATGGTGGGAACAGATTATTATACCCATAAGCACTTCTCAGTAACCTGGTCTTCCCCCTCGTCTGTTTGATGGTATCAAACCTATCACTATTCAATTCAGTTTTATTTATACACCGCCAAATCACAACAACAGTTTCATTAATGCCTTTAAATTGTAAGTTAAAGACCCTATATTAGTACAAATACAGAGAACACCTCAACAATCATATGACCCCCTGTGAGCAGCACTTTGGCGACAGTGGGAAGGAAAAACTCCCTTTTAACAGGAAGAAACCTCCGGCAGAACCAGGCTCAGGGAGGGGCGGGGCCATCTGCTGCGATTGGTTGGGGTGAGAGAAGGAAGACAGGATAAAGACATGCTGTGGAAGAGAGACAGAGATTAATAATAACTAATGATAACACAATGCAGAGAGGTGTAGAAAAATGAAGTGAATAAACAAGAAACACTCAGTGCATCATGGGAATCTCCTATAGGACAAGCAGCCTAGATCTACTGCAGCGTAACTAAAGGGGGGATTCATAATAAATGCATGAACTAGTTTTTCAGCGTCACTCTGAGACAGGATATTTCTAACTTTAGAGATGTTGCACAAATGGAAGAAAGCAGTCTTACATATGTGTTTAATATGTGCATTAAAGGACATTAGGTACCAGCTTGCAGAGCAGGACAGACGCAGCCAGGCTGCCTCTGTGTTAGCCCAGTCGACCAAAGGCAGAGACAGCAGCTATGCTGACGGTGGTTATCAGCGGCCTCTGTTTATCCAGGCTCTCCGAGTCAGACTTTCACTCTTTTCCTGCACCAAATCGACCAATTGTGTGACACCTACTCCAGTGAGAGACTTTCACAGAGCAGATCTATGTAGAATATAAAAATATTACAGACTGTGGGTAGTTGTTGCTACTTGCTGGCCACAGCTTTATTTTTAGCACTTTAAACTCGTTAAATCAAACTTAAATGCGTCAGCTGCAACAGATCAAAGTGAAAACCAGAAACAAACTAACAACAAGCTGAAGGAAGGAGGGGAAACAGGCGACCCAGCACAGAGTAAACCAGAAAAAACTACAAGCACAACAAAACCAAGACATTCCTGCAGTTTAACTCATTGGTGTGTGTTATCTGGCTTCATGGACAGATAGAGCTGGGTGTCATCTGCATAGCAGTGTAAATGTATGCTATGTCTTCTAATGATGCTGCCTAAGGGAAGCATGTATAATGTAAACAGAATTGGTCCTAGCACTGAACCCTGTGGAACTCCATAATTAACCTCAGTGTGTGAAGAGGACTCTCCATTTACATGCACAAACTGGAGTCTATTAGATAGATATGATACAAACCACTGCAGTGCAGTACCTGTAATACCTACAGCATGTTCTAATCGCTCTAATAGGATATTATGGTCGACAGTATCGAACGCTGCACTGAGGTCTAGCAGGACAAGCACAGAGATGAGTCCACTGTCAGAGGCCATAAGAAGATCATTTGTAACCTTCACTAAAGCTGTTTCTGTGCTGTGATGAGCTCTGAAACCTGACTGAAACTCTTCAAATAAACCTCTGCAGATGATCTGTTAGCTGTTTGACAACTACTCTTTCAAGGATGTTTGATATGAAAGGAAGGTTGGAGATTGGCCTATAATTAGCTAAGACTGCTGGGTCTAGAGATGCTTTTTGAGTAAAGGTTTAAAGCTGTGACCCTAAAAGGCCTGTAGACCATAACAGCAAACATAGAGTTGTTCTTATTTTCTTCAATCAGTGATGAATAGTAAGATGTTCTGGCTTTGCGGAGGGCTTTCTTATAAAGCAGCAAACTATTTCTCCAGGCTAAATGATGATCCTCTAAATTTGTGACACGCCATTTCCTCTCCAGATTACGAGTCATCTGATTTAGGCTACGTGTTTGAGAATTATACCACGGAGTCAGGTACTTCTGATTAGAGACCTTAGTTTTCACAGGAGCTACAGTATCCAGAGTCGTACGTAGTGAGGAGGTGAATGTTATCAGGAAATGATCAGACAGGAGAGGGTTTTCAGGAAACACTGTTAAATGTTCAGTTTCTTTGCCGTATGTTAAAACAAGATCTAGATCAGGGGTCCCTGCGGTGTCCTGCAGGTTTTAGATCTCTGGGTCAGCACACCTGAATCAGATGATTAGTTCATTGCCAGGCCTCTGGAGAACTTCAGGACATGTTGAGGAGGTCATTTATCCATTTAAATCAGCTGTGTTGGTTCAAGGACGCATCTAAAACCTGCAGGACACTGGCCCCCGAGGCCTGGAGTTCGACACCTGTGATCTCCAGTGTGATTTTACATTTTGAGAAAATCCAATTGAGTCTAATCACCCACAATAATTATTTTATCTGAGCTGAGAACTAAATCAGATATAAAGTCTGAGAAATCAGACAGAAACTCTGTGTAAGGCCCAGGTGGACGATAGATGATAACAAGTAAGACTGGTTTCTGAGTTTTACAGCTGGGGTGGACGAGGCTAAGCATCAGGCTTTCAAATGAATTAAAAGTCTGTCTGGGTCTTTGGTTGGTTAATAGGCTGGTGTGGGAGATTGCTGCCGATCACTTCAGTTTGGTCCAAAATCTGTGCCAAAGTGAGGCTAAACTGGAAACAGTACAAATGAACTGGAAACAACGAAAAACAAACAAACAAAACAAAACAAAAACACACTGAGCCCTGGAGTCAGCCTGGGAATACAGAGGGCCGGTGTGGCCACGGTGGCAAGTCATCGCAGATGCTCCAAATCAGGATGTGAAACCATCCCAAAGTTCCACACCAGTCTGAGGGAATCTGAAAACAGGATGAAGCAGATACGAGTCCAAAACAGCTGTGAAATCTGAACCAGTCTGTAATTAGATACAGAGAGAAAACACTGAGTCCAGTAAGCTGCTGCAAAAGCAGATGTAAACTCTGGACTCGCACCAGCCTTCAGCACTTCCTAATAGAATTTAAAACCAGAAATCTGATCTACACTCTGTGGTTTCACCGTCCTGCACTAGTGTCTGTTTGCACAGCTCGTATGTCTCACAGGGAGGAGCATTATGGGTATTCAGCCATCAAGTTCATTTCCTAATCAGATCCTCCTGGGCTGAAGGCCAGCATAGCAACACCATCAGTCTGGAATCTGCAGCAGGTTCTCCAGGAAGCTCCAAGACCTGAAACCAAACCCTAATCCTTTAAAACAGGTGAATGCATCACATGACGCAGCGCTGTGTGTTTAAAACACAGCACGCGCTCACTCTGCTGCTAAAAACCAGAAACCTTCAACAAGCAGCGACATGTCGCGCTTCCTCTGACACATGTGCTGGACCCAGAACCGGCTTTGAATAACTGACAGGCACTCCCAGCTCACACTCAACACTCGTGTAAGCCGAATAGAAACAGAATTAAGTTTGCAGATTGAAAATAAGAAAACACGAACACTGTGAGTCACGGGACATTTACGAGTCGACTCTGATCTGTGTTAAAGCTTGCTGGTTAACCTTTAGCCGCGTTTACCTGCTGGTTCTGGGTTGTGTGTCTGACTGAGTCTGTTTCCAGCAGCTGTTGTTTTCAGAGGATCAGTGTCGCACACAACAGACCCGCTCAGAGCAAAGCTCTTTCAAATAAAGTTCTCTGGAAAAATGAAAACTTCCTGGTAAAAATAGGTGTGTGTTTTTGACTTGCAAATGAGGAACGGTGCTGCATGCAGGACGTCAGCACAGCAGCAACCACCAGCTTCCTCCACCGCCCTCCCTCTCTCTGTGTGGCCTGGCCTTGCTCATATAAACTGTGCAGAAGGAAGTCATAAAGGGTTTCTCACAGATTCTCCGTGAAGACGCGCAGACGGGACAGTGCTGCAGGTAAGCCTGCTGTTTCTACCCCACCTCACCGATATGCTTACATGTCACATGTCTGGCCTTTAAACGCTGTGATTAGCAGCTATATTTACACAGAACCTGTTGGTATTAGTTTCACTGCTCGCGGCGCGCACAAGCTTGTGTCTCACAGGTGGCATCTTTAATGTGGTTCAGTGGTTCCTGGCCTGCAGGCTGCACAGAGGTGCAAACATCCAAACATCTGCTTTCCTCTGCTGTCCATCATTAATGAGAACCATGGATGTGAGCGTTTTAGCTGCGAGGTAACTGATTGGTTATTGGCTGCGTTTGTGTGCTGTCGCCTCACAGTAAGAAGGTGTCCCCGTGGCTGTGAGGGTCCCATCAGGGCTCTCTGGCGCCCCCCTCCCCGGTCTGGAGACACGTGTGCTGGAGTAAGTGGATGCGAGGCATCACGCCGTCTGGGTGTGATTTATACCCTACACGCTGTTTGCTCACTGAAAGCTTCTAATATGGCGGACTGCACCGCAGCTCTTTGATGATGAGGCCAGTTGATGTGAATTTGTGGCAGATTGACGCAACGCTCTTTTTACTGGTCACCACAGCAACCCTCGACCTCCTCCCATCGTCCGCTTGTCGGGCCTGATCTGCACTTCGGCACCGAGTGTGGCCGACATCACGGTTGCCGTTTCTACTCGTGCTGGTGTTTAATGTGCAACAAAAACATGAAACGCTGGGACGTCTTGTACTTGGTTATTTTCGTGGTCAAACATTTGTCCCTCAGGATTTTCCACTTTGTTGTTTTTCCCTCACGTCCATACCGACAGTCTGATCTCCCTCTGGGAATGGGCTGACGTCCTTATACTGATGCTGTGATGAGTATTTCTAATATTGAGACCATGATTGTTGACCTCTCACTGACATTTGAAATCTGTGGTTGAAAAAGTAGCTGGAAATGCAGCGGAGTGTGGATGGTCTGCGGGCTGCGTCGACCCAACGTGTACCTGCATCTCTCGTGAGGTGCAGACGGATTCACGCAGGTACGGCGTAGATTCCTGCTGAAGCACAAATCCTCCCTGTCAACCACACACAGACACCACAGTGATGTTTGAGGACAGGTTTAGTTGTCAGTGACATGTCAGTGAGTCTTCTGGGAGACATTACCGGTGGCGACGCAGCGTTGTGACTAGGGCTGCCACGATTAGTCGACTATCAAAATCGTCGACGCGTCGTTTGAAGCTTTGTAAGATCACAAAAGACGCAGGAATAAGTAGCAGGATTTAAGAGTGTAATAACGGACTGAAACAGAAGATGGCAGCACTGCATGTACAAGGATGCCAGCTGCCGTTAAACCACAAAGAAGAAGAAGCTGTGTCCCAGAATTCATAGCGCAGCCCAGCTCAGTTTCCAACAATGGCAGCAGCTAGTTAGTTTTAATATTACTCTTATTATTCTTTCTGGGTCACAAAATAAACGATTAACATATTTTCAGGCGAGAATGTAGCTGTGTAAACCTCAAATATCTGCTCAGTTTATCAGGACACCACATATTTTCAAAAGCGCTCCGACGTTTTCGGAGACGTCTGTTACCCACTAGCTCGATAGTTAGCCGGGGGCTAGGCTAACTAGCGCCGTGAGAACACCGGACTCCCGGCAAATGTTTTCAAACCCACCGCCGTCTTTCGCTACTCAGGTTAAACATGATATATGAGTCACTTAGATAACTTACAAATGTTATTGTTTGGCTTTCTTTAGTATTTTATTTGTTCCTGAGTAAATCTGTTTGGCTGAGATCAAAGTTATAGTTTTTACACAGCTGAATAAACGTCAAGCAGACAGCTGATTATCAGAAGTGTGAGATGCTCCAGAATTTACTCCGGTGTCCTGTTAGATTTTAGATAGCAAGGAGTTTATTAAACTTCACCGAAACAATCTGCAGATTTCATTAAAATTTAATAAACTATCATCTTGTCTTTATTTTTAGTTAGCACAGACCTTAAACACTTAAAGCTGTAAGCTAATGATAGTTATATAAGAGCAGATGCTGCTGGTGCAATAAGCTGTACGTTTTACCTCCAATGGATGATGATCTGATTAGTCGACTATCAGAACGAGGTTTCACCAGAGAAAATAGACCCTCTCTGCGTGTGAAACTTTGCTGCTGATGTGTCACATCTGGAAATAGTTTTTTAAACAATGTTTTCTTTTCCAATAAAAAGATTCTCATGAAGTTTCGATAAGCGGTGGCTGCTGTTTCTCTGTAACTGGGTCGCACTGTTGTAACTAAGCCGCTGTGACCACAAGCTGCAGCTTCGCGGTGCTGATGTAACAGAGCAGAGAGAGCACTGAGCTGATTGGTCAGGAGAGAAACGTCAGAGCTGGAAATATCTGCAGTCACAATCACAAACAGATTGAGGTTTCATTTACTTTAAAGCCACTGTGTGTTCAAATACAAACGTTAGCGTGGAGGGACAAACAGGGCGAGTTCTGCATGTTTGCCAACAGCTGCGTCACATGACCACACATACCTGAACTGGAAACACCTGTAAGGAAAACAACAGCCGCAACCCTGCAGATGATGGCGTCTGCTGTTTCAGCCTTAGTTTGAAAGTCCTGCAGGGTCACCTGTGCGATTAGAAACAGAAAACGGCGTCGACCTGTCGCACAGACACGAGCGTTTCAGCCCTCAGGGCCACGCACAGGACCCAAAGCCCTCGTTTAACAGAGCAGTGAAGTCAGAGCGATAAACAGGCCGACAGCACGAAGCCCACATCGACATCCGTGAGGCCAACGCCTCGGTCAGAGCGTAGACTACAGGCTGAATTCTTCAAATGGAAACGTATCGACTTACATACACTCGCTGAACATTTTCCTAAAAAACCCCACTGTGGAAAAAACGATTGTGGACAGCGAGCGATGAAACTGATAACTAGTTTGAGAGCAGCGTGCAGTCGTTTGTCTGAGGTCAAACTCGCTTATTTCCCTGTTTCTGCTGTACTCAGTATGGGCTTTTGATTTGCTGCCAAATGCAGTGACCTGATTGGTCAGATGTGTTTGTTCGTCTCTGAAGACTCAAGTTTGGTTTCACGTTCCTCCTGCAAAATTGCACAGTCGGTGTGAACGGCCACATCAACAGGCGTGAAACATCAGCTCAGATTTCGAGTGTGTGAAGGTCTGCAGAGTTTAAGAGGGGGTGTGGGCCCGCCGGTCCTCTCAGTCACACGAGTGAAACCTCAGCATCAGCTGATTTTATATTAGCTGCTCAGAGAGGGAGGGAGACCTCTGTGGAGAAATCAATCATCCCTTCTTCTAGAATAATGATGATGATGATGATGATACGGGGCTGCCTGTTGCCGTGGTGTTTGCTCTGCAGCCCTCACAGGTTCATATCAGACTTGTGTGTCATGGTCCTGAGTGTTCTGACTCAGTGTTTGTGGTTTGTGGTTAATTTATTTTCTCTTTCATTCTTTTTCATGGTTTTGGTTCTGCTTGTGTTACAGTTTCTGTTTGTCTTCCCCGTGTCCCTCGTAGAGTCCCTCTGTCTCCTCAGACCATCGTGTCTCTATGTCTCAGCTCTCGTCAGTGTCTTTGATAGTCTTTTGTTCCCTGTTTTACTTTGAAAGTCTCATGTCAGTGTATCTAGCTTTGCTTCCCCTCGTCTTATTATGTGTGATTAGTCCCAGCTGTGCTTCCCTCCTGTTTCCGGTTCCTGCTCCCTTGTGTATTTCAGCGCTGTGTTCTCCTTTGTCGTGTCGTACGTCTCCTGTGTGTTTCCTCCGTGGTCCTCGTTTCCTGTGGCCTTGGTTTACCAGCTTCTAGTTGTTATGCTTTGTTTCTTGTTTCCTGTATTTGAGTTTTTCACAGCGCAGTGAAAGCTGCCTCCTTCAGTTCCTCTGTGTCCTGTGAGTCCTGCATTTGGGTCCACTCTCCTGCCTGCCACACAGCAAACGTGACTGTGTGAGGTTTAGGATTCAGAGCCGTGGTGAAGGCCAGTAGAAGCAGGCAGAGCGGGACTTCCTCTGGCCTCATGGCGGCTCCTGGGCTTTACCCTGACATATGTTGGTCCTGGTTTATCGGGCCGGGGCTTTGCAGACGTAACGACCTGTAAGGACAGAAGATGGAACGTGTGGAGGAGGAGGCCTTGGTTACGATGCTGTCAGTGATCGGGGTCAGGCTATGAAGATGAGCCGGCTTCTGTTTAGGTTCACGAAACTTCCCACACCTGCCCGTCATCGTGTGAATGCAGTGATCTTTCCGCTTCAGTAACAACAACATCATTAAAAAAGTGGAACACATGAAACAAACACTGTGCAATAAAAGCACAGACGGGTGCTGATCTGAGGTCAGATAAGCTCATGATAGTAACTAGGTCAACGCAGTCTAGAAGGATCCTTCCTGCGTCTCTGACCTGTGAAGAGACGGGCCGATGAAAAGATAAGAGCGATCGGTTCTGTGAGGTCACATATCGTCGCATCGATGAGGAGATCAGACCGACAGCCCTCCTCCTCCTCCTCCGGGAGGAAAGTCTGAGCCGCTGTGATCGTCAGGAGGAGACACGCTGCTCTGTGAGAGGCACAGGTGATTTAATGATCATCATCACGCCACATGTTGCTGACTTTGACAGAGACGAGTGCAGTAACGCAGCTGCTGCTGTCAGCTGTCCTGTTTGCTGCACAGCTACGAGGCCGTGTTTGCAGCGCAGAAAAACTGCAGTGACAGACCATTGTGTCACTGTGCAGGTGTGTCAGGTGTACAACGCAACCGCCAACACATCTCACAGAAGAGATGAGAAATTACACCGAAGGAAACAAATCTGTGGTTCTGGAAACACGTCCACTCTGTGTTTACCACACGGGTTATGACACACATCAATGATATTTACAAGGTTTTCTAAAGTGACTTTCATTTGCTGATGATGTGACTGTTTTGGGCTGTGGTGAGAATCTGAGCCGCACCTCCACAGGATTTAAAAATGGTTTGATATAAATAAACATGATAAGGTAAAAAATCAGATTCAGGTCAAACAGAAACGTCACATTAATCATGTTGTAAATAAAAAAACCCTCAGTGACCTTTTAGAGGTGAAAAGAGCGTCGCTGATGTGTGACGCAGGAGTTTACGGGACGACCACAGCACGTTTCTCCACATCCACACAGTGCGTGGCTTAGAGTTGCCGCCCCAGACGGCATCATAGCATCATTCTTTCTAATCACAGGCGCGGTCGAGTGATGTCATCACTATTGAGCACAAAAATAAGACCTGGTGTCAAATATTAACATAAGTATCTGCAAATGTTAGAAAAAAGCGTGTGTGGGCACGTTAATATGGAATTAAAACAATGTTAGAATAGAATAGAATAGAATAGAATAGAATAGAATCATCCTTTAATTGGGGGGAAATGTGGGTGTCACAGCAGCCAGAAAGACACAAATACAAACAAACAGTACACAAGACACAGGACAGAAACATACACAGTTTTTACATATTTACATCGAGGGCGATGGTTACCAAAAACAGAGTCCTGCACCCTTATTAATAAATAAAATAAAATTAAATACAGTTAAGAGGCAAACCCTGGTTGTAGTGTGAATCGGTTGATAAAATAGTGCAAGTTGCAGCGCAGATGTAAACATCTGTGTTTGTTGGTACAGTCTGACGGCTGCAGGGAGGAAGGAGCTGTCCTGTGTGAATATGGCTTAAATGATGAAATATCATTACAGCAGGTCAGCTTCTCCTCACCTGTTCAGCATGCATATAGTTTGAGTTTCTCTTTGTATCCGTTTGCTGTTCACGGTGTGATTTATGTTCACATGTTTGAATCTGGTCTGGATGGAGGTCTGTATTAGAAAAATCCCAGTTACCTCTGTTTCCTCTGCATCAGCGTTGTTGCTGTTTTTAAATATCCAGTTTCTTTGGCCGTCTGTGATTTTCGCCGCCTTTCACCACAAGTTTTTGTTTTGGTTATTACTAAAAGCTTCCTCTTATTTAGCATCACATTTGTTCAGGTGGCGTGAGAGCAGCAGCCTCCTGAAAAAGGCACGATTGGTAACCATGTGTTGTACCACTTCCCTTTTAGCCTTCAGCAGTTCCCGTGGTGACCGTCTCTGTTTTAACCGCCGTCTAACCCGGGTTGGTCTTTCCAGACCTGGAAACATGGCAGCTTCGACCTTCGACCCCTCTGGAAACAACAACAGTAACTCCAGCTGTTATGAAGACATCCAGGACACCTCAGCCCACATCTTCTTCATGGTGATCTACACCCTGGTGTTTCTAGTGAGTCGCTGTCCTCTCTGTCTTCATGATGTGGCAGAAAATAAATATTAAACTTTGACTAAATGATGCAAACCTCCTTCCTGTCCCTCCCGTGTCTGCAGGTCGGTTTGTTCCTCAACGGTTTCACCCTGAACGTTTACTTCTTCAGGGGTCAGCGGCACGTGTCCAGCGTCACCCTCTTCCTGAAGAACCTGGCAGCGGCCGACTTCCTCATCAGCCTCTGCCTCCCTTTGCGAATTATGAAGTACGCCAACATTAAGTCTGAGATCATCCGCAAGGTCTACTGCAACTTCGGTGCCTCGGCCTTCTACCTGAACATGTACGCCAGCATCATGTTCATGGGCTTCATCGCTGCTAACAGGTGGGAACGTAATCAGGACACTCCAGGGGTCCGACAAAGAACTGCACACAACTGAGGAAAACATGCGAAAGCAGGGAAAAAACAGGCGTTAGAGAGAAGAGAGGACTTTAAATAATCAGATGAGACCCAGCAGGGAACAGAGGACAGGTGGAGACAATCTCAAAGGACAGAAAGAAAACTACAAAAAACCACAAAAAACAGGGAACAGAGAGGGAACGAAAACAGACGCCAAAAGTCAAAAAATCCCCAACAATCCAAAACAAAGCTGAGCGAGATGACGACGCCGAGGCTGTAACACGTTTGTGTCTGCTGTAAACATTTTCAGCGCACCAACAGCCGATGGGATGTGGGTTCTTATCTTGTGGTAGATGATTGTCATCACTCTGTGTCAACTTAAATTTCAAGGAAATCGAACGTGGTTACGTTTGTCTGGCTTTTATTCGGGTCATGGCACCGAGCTGAGTGCCACCTGCATACATGACAGATTCTTTTTGTAAAAACCATAAACAGTCCACGATGTGCAGGCGCGCCGCGGCGATTAGTGCCATCGCCCGAGAACTAGGTCACAGCAGCATGAGTAGGGTTCAAATCCAGTGTGGCGTTTGCGCGTTACCTCTCCAGGTACCCCGGAGTCCAAAAATACAACCCTAACCTGATCCTGGGCGGGGCGGTGCTCACCAGGTGGATCGTAAGACTTTGTAACATCCACCAGGTGAGCAGTGAATCACTTAGGAGGGCTACCATGTATTTTATGAACTCATGTGGCTACAGTTCATCTGGCTTCTCAGCTAAACAGGAGGAAATTACAGGTACAGATGTAGACATGAGCCTGATCCTAGCAGCTGTCAGTTCACCTGAGGGCGGTCAGTGCGACGCTGCGTGTTGTCTCTGCAGCCGCACAAAGGTATCAGCAGGATACTGTCATACGTGTTTGAAAAGCAAAGGATGTGGTCTCGATGCTACTTCTGCCTCCGTGGTCAGAGCTGAAGCAGCAGAATGAAATCAACAGCAGAGTTCATCACGGACTCAGCACGTTTGCACACATTACACAAACACACACACATCAAAAGGGTCGTTTAAGTAGTGAAACACCACCATCGGTGCATCTGCATTTAACATTTGTGTACGGTCGACTTTGCTTAAACCACTGTGGTGCATCTCCACTCGATCTCGGCTGTTACTGCTGGACCTGAAAAGTTTTAGACCCACTCTGAGACGGACCAATGGAAAACCCCAAACCCAGGAAAGCTGAAACAGCCAGATTACCGTATTTTTCGGACCATAAGGTGCACTGGATTATAAGGCGCATTCAGCGAAACAAAACAGTCAGATAAGTCAAACTTTACTCAACTCATTCTTCGTGCTTCCTCCACGTCCTCCAGGCTCCTGCCTACAACAGATGTTTGAGCGCCGTGTAGCACATAGAATCTGTTCGAGGTCAGTAAGCACAACCAGAATTCATACATAAGGCATACTGTCAATTTTTGAGAAAATTAAAGGATTTTAAGCGCGCCTTATAGTCCGACAAATACGGTAGATCACGTGTTCACACCCCTGTCAGACTCAGTGAACCCATACAGCGCTGTATCCCTGTCACAGTGAGTTTAATAAGAGGCGGCTCCAGTTTGAATCACACAGATCTGGATCTGGTAACAGTGTGAGTCCAAACAACTCTGGACATGAAGTAGTTTTCAAATTTTGGGGGAACAGACTAGAATCTAGTTATCAGTCTACTTTGAAATGTCAATCATCAGCCATGTCCCTGTGAATAAAGGGTTTCCTGTCTTCATTGAAATGCTCCCTCTCCTCCTGCCTTCCTGAAGAGGAAGTCTTTGTGCGTAAAGCTTATAGGTTAAAGCTTTTCTTTGGGGCATAATCATCCAACAGGCAGTGGCTGCAGACACGGTGGAAAGTGCAGGCTGGGAGAACATGAGTCCACACTGGATGAACATGCTTAGTCTTTGGTTTTCAGGAGGTGAAAGAGTTGGTTTGACTCACACACTGATAGCTCTCTCCTCCCTGCAGGTACCTGAAGATCGTCCACCCTTTGGGAAATCACATGCTGCAGACAGTACGAGGTGCTAAGATAACATCCATCCTAACCTGGGTCTTCCTCATCACTGTGACGAGCTCCTACATCCTGGTCTCTCTTATAACAGAAAAGCCGGTATATGAAACACTAACAAAAGTGAGCTGTGATGAGATGCACAGTAAAGAGCTCAACGTGCTTTACAAAATCATCCACGTCTTCTCGGCCACCATCTTTGTAACCGTCCTCGTCTGCCTGGTTTTCTTCTACTACAAAACCTCTCGCAAGCTTTCAGTGGCACAGGAGAAGCAGCCTGCGTCTATCGGGTCCAAGAAGCTCGCCAGATCACGCAGAAACATGTTGGTGCTGGTCAGCGTCTTCTGCGTCTGCTTTGTCCCCTACCACCTGGTTCGTCTTCCTTACGCCTACACATCCAAGACCAGCAACTGTTCGTGGAGCCAGGTCTTCTTCTACGTGAAGGAAATGGCGGTCTTTGTGTCAGTTCTCAACGTTTGCCTGGACCCGCTCATCTACTTCATCTTCTGCAAGGCCTTCCGGGCCAGGTTGAGCCTCAAGAATGCACTAGCCACTACAGAGGTGTCAACGGTCGCAGCGAACGCAGACAGGAGGAGCAGCGATACGCAGAGCTCCATCAAAAGGAAGCTATCGCTCACCCCAACGACAAGGACCAGCGTGCTGTAGCTTTAAGCTAGCACACGAACGACTGTGATGAATGTGAGCTTTAAAAACTGCAACTATGTGCCAAAGCTGCCTGCTGGGACCAGCTGTTTCAGGACACGGGGTGGTACCACGTCGGGCTTTTCAGAGACCTGCACTGAAACGTTCCTGTTTGCTATCAAAGGCCTAAATATTAAGAAAAGTCATGTCAGTACACTGAAGTATTTTTTAATAGATGAGGAATTTCATCACTTAGCAACTATTTATCGTCTATCTTCTTTAAGTCTGTGAATATAAATGATCCCTGATGGACAGCTAAACTGCAAGCCAACATATCTCAGAGGTTTTGACATTTTATGACCTCCTCCTGCACTGATGTACCTTTAAAACGTCCAAACTAGCCTCTTCTCAAGCTCATTTACAGGAAGCAGTCCGATTTGGTCTCAGGTGAACTGGACCCGTAAAACCACTGCATAAAAACCCATGTGTTTAAAAAACTGTAAATATGTACATTATGTTATTGTTCACCTGAACCAGAGCCACAATTTGTATGCAAACTGCTTTGGATATAAATAAATCGAATACATTTATCACACTGAAATAAGGTTTTGTTCCCAAGCGTTAAACATTTCACTCGCTGGCCCCTCATTTGAGGTTTGACAGCGTTTTAGTAGGTAAAGGTGAAGGGGACCAGTGGCGGCTCCCGGGCCTGACAGATCCCAATGCACTAAATAGAAGTTAAAGAATTGAAGGGGGGGCACATAAATGAGAACAAACAGCTTGCAGAATTGGGGGAACCTATATATGTGAGAACCGGAGCGTGTTTGGAGGCGTGGTCCTGCTCCTGAAATTCAGATACTTCACAAGTCTCTCCAAAAAGTCAGTTTCATGCAGGCGCCAGCTTTCAGATAACTCAGTGATAAGACCACAGACGCAGGCAGAGCAACAATGACTCACTGCATCGAGAGGGGTTTTTCTACAAACATCTTTGGAAAGCCTCGGCCTCTTTATCAGGAGGAAAAGGTTTGAATTTTGACTTGCAAATGAACAAATATAGCACTTCAACACACGCACAGGCTTTTTCTGTAACTCTTCTTCCTCCCACGCCCTTCCTCCATGTGTCATCACACCTTTCTGACATAAACCTGGGCCAAAGGACATCACAGTCACTGTACGCCTACCACACCAACAGTACTATGCAGAGCTGTTATATTTCTGTGCTACAAATACTGTGAATAACTCCTGTGTGCACTGAGATACAAGCTACTGTAAATGAAAGGTTAGTATTCTCCTAGAAGGTGTGAATTAAAAAGTCTGTTTTCTTAAGTGAAAATGATCAGTACAACAATGAAAACAAGATTAATTATGAGTTTAAGTGTATTCAAAGTGCAGACAGATGATCTGTTTCACTCTTCTTGCTTTGTGTTCGCTCTCTCTGCTGTACAGTATCACGCTGTCTGTGTACGGAGGAAACCTGGTCTTGTTAGGAGAGACGGCCTCCATCCCACTTTGGATGGAGCAGCTCTCATTTCTAGAAATATGGACAAATTTATTAAACCCTGCAAAATATGACTATCCAGAGTTGGGACCAGGAAGCAGAGTTGCAGTCTTACACGCCTCTCTGCAGCTTCTCTCCTCCTGCTACCCCCCCAAAAACCCATCTCCATAGAGACTGTGTCAGCTTCCAAAAAGACAAAAAACAAACTAAAAACCAGCGACAAACAACTTAAACATAAACAATCACAAAGAAAGAACAATACAGTATCCACATCTGAACCAAAGAGTAACACAGTGAAATGTGGATTATTAAACATCAGGTTTTGCTCTGATTTGTAAGGTGGCGTATTCATTTAGACTCTTTTTCTCCAGTTGATCTTTCTGAGTTAACTTCAATAATTACTTCCTCCAAACCATCAACGTGTCTTTTAGACCCCATTCCTACAAAACTGCTCAAAGAAGTCCTGCCATTAATTAATTCTTCGATCTTAAATATGATCAACCTATCTCTAATAATCAGCTATGTACCACAGGCCTTCACGCTGGCTGTAGTTAAACCTTTACTCAAAAAGCATCTCTAGACCCAGCAGTCTTAGCTAATTATAGGCCAATCTCCAACCTTCCTTTCATATCAAACATCCTTGAAAGAGTAGTTGTCAAACAGCTAACAGATCATCTGCAGAGGTTTATTTGAAGAGTTTCAGTCAGGTTTCAGAGCTCAGCACAGCACAGAAACAGCTTTAGTGAAGGTTACAAATGATCTTCTTATGGCCTCTGACAGTGGACTCATCTCTGTGCTTGTCCTGCTAGACCTCAGTGCAGCGTTCGATACTGTCGACCATAATATCCTATTAGAGCGATTAGAACATGCTGTAGGTATTACAGGTACTGCACTGCAGTGGTTTGTATCATATCTATCTAATAGACTCCAGTTTGTGCATGTAAATGGAGAGTCCTCTTCACACACTGAGGTTAATTATGGAGTTCCACAGGGTTCAGTGCTAGGACCAATTCTGTTTACATTATACATGCTTCCCTTAGGCAGCATCATTAGAAGACATAGCATACATTTACACTGCTATGCAGATGACACCCAGCTCTATCTGTCCATGAAGCCAGATAACACACACCAATGAGTTAAACTGCAGGAATGTCTTAAAGACATAAAGACCTGGATGGCCGCTAACTTTCTGCTTCTTGATTCAGATCAAACTGAGGTTATTGTACTCGGCCCTGAAAAGCTTAGAAATATGGTATCTAAGCAGATTCTTACTCTGGATGGCATTACCTTGGCCTCCAGTAACACTGTGAGGAACCTTGGAGTCATTTTTGACCAGGACATGTCCTTCAACGCACATATTAAACAAATATGTAAGACTGCTTTCTTCCATTTGTGCAACATCTCTAAAGTTAGAAATATCCTGTCTCAGAGCGTCACGGTCCTGAGTCGGACCGACCCAGCGTCTTGAGTTGCTTATGTCTTGGTTTATTTTTGAATGATGGATTGTTCTTTATGTTTCTCTGGTGCTTTGTTGGTTTTTATTATGAGTCGGTGTTTCAGTTATGCTGGTATGTTTCTGCATTACGATTAAGGTTCGGGTTGTATTTGGTTATTATTGCCGGTTCAGCGTCTTGTCTGTCTCACTCTGTCGAGTCCGTATCCTGGTAAAGTGTGTCTTGTTTCCTGTTTTACTCTGAAGGTTCATGTTCCTGTCTTCCATGTCAGTGTTTCTAGCTTTGTTCCCCCGTCTCATTAGGTCTTATTCCTCCCAGCTGTGTTCCCCTTCTGTCTCTAATTCCTTAATAACTTCCTCAGTGTATTTAAGCCCAGTGTTTCTTCGTGTCAGTGTTGTGTCGCATCCTCACGTTAGCTGTGTGGTCCATCTGCCTGCCTGTTTATTTTTGTATCTTTAGTTTAGTTTCTGCTCCGTTTCTCCAGCAATAAAGCTGTGTATTCTGAGTTCACGTCTGCCTCTGAGTCCTGCATTTTGGGTCCTATCTCCCTGCCTGCCCGCACACAGTCATGACAGAACGACGCGACCATAGCCTGGACCCAGCGGGCTCGTCCCAGGACTGTGATCTCTCCCGCATTCAATGTTTGGTTAAGCAGATTTCCCACACAACAGACGCTAAGGTGATGGCGGTTGGGATTAACGCTATCAAAGCGATCCTGGAGGGGAATTCTCATCTGCGTCAGCTTGGAGAATATATGGGCCCGATGGACCAGTTGCATGAAGCTCATGAGGTGTTACAAGCTCGGGAGCTTGCAGCAGCGGCGGCTGCAACATAAGGAGCTTGCCGCGAAATCGTCCTCTGTTGGAGCCTGCTAAGAACTGTTGAGTCGATACAGAATTAACCTCGGACAGTTTGAATTCAGTTTTGAGGTGCACTGCTGAATCTGTTAATAATGCTGTGGGTTTGCAATCTAAGAATAGAGAGGGAGACTTAACGGGCTGTTTTTGCCCTGCTCTCTTTGAGCAGAGAAGCCTAAGCAGGACTGTTTCTTCTGAACTCGTTCTGCTAGTAAAACCCAGCCCTAGAGGCTCAGGGGAGCCTATACCACCCCCTGCATCACGTTCACTACTCTCCAACCGTCAGCTCATTCAGCTGCCCAGTTAGCTACTCCGTTACCTATAGCTCAATCATCTGCTCCATTACCAGTTTCATTCTTGCCACACCGTCACTTCAGCCTTTTGTAACCCAGTCGCCTGCTGAGCAGTCCTCTTTTCTCACTCGTGTGAAACAGACGCACCCAATAAGACTGTTTTTGTTTCTCAAAAGCTGACCCGATTAGAGACAGTTACTCTCTCCAGGGCCTCCCCAGAGTCTGCGTTTCAACCCGCAGTCGACTCTGGACCCCTGGAGGCTAAGAAGTCAGCCGAGGACTGCACCCAACTGTTGCTGTCTGAGCCAAACCTAGGTGTTACTCTGCTCCAGTCAGCATCAACCAACCAGCATCAATCCAGCACCTGCTGGTTCTGCCCTGTGTGTTCCAGGGGCCCCTGTGCCCACTGGGCCTGTGACTGGCCCTGCTGGAGGGTCCGAGGAGCCCGTCCAGCCATTACCATCGCCTGCAGCGCCACCACCTGCGGCTTCCACACTGTTGCCTTCCGTGTCTTCACCCACGCCTGCAGCCACAGCTTCACCTGGTCCTGCCTCTGCGTCATCACCCTCATCATCCACGCCTGGTCCAGCCTCTGCTTCAGCTTCTGCCTCGCCTGGTGCTGTGGGGGCCGCGCCGTCTTCAGGTCCCCAACTGCCACCTCAGCGTCGGCGGCCACTTTCTGGGCCTCTTGCCGGACGTCATCGCCGTCGTAGGCGGCCTCCGAATCAGCACTGTCGTCTCCTTTACCTGCGTCGCTGCTGTTGCCGTCCGCACGGTTGGCCCCCTGAACTTTCTCGTGACCTGCTCTGTCGCCGCCACTGCCTTCCGCGTGGCTGACCTCCTGATGTGTTTTGGCTGCTATCGGCCGGCCCCCTGAACTGTTTTTGGTCCCGTGCTGTCTACCTTCGGGTCGACCCCCCGAACTTTTTCGTGGACTCATGGTTTGGCCCAATCTAGTTTAGTTTTGTATATCTGGACTTGTGCTCCTGGTGTTTTGTTTTGTTTCTAATCGATTTAATTCAGCTTCATTCTATTTGTTTCAATAGCACTAAATCACAATAACAGCTGCCTTGCAGTGCTCTCTATACACAGGATAAAGTAAAAACAACTGCGATGACCTGAATGATAAGATCAGCGAACTCTGCCGCTGCACCATCCTTCTGTCGGGTTTTCACCTATCATGTTTGGCTTATTTATAAAACTGATTGCTCGCAGGTATGAATGTGAGTGTGAACGGTTGTCTGTGGTAGATTGGCGACCTGTGGTAGCTCCACCCCCCCGTGACCCTGATAAGGATAAGCAGGAGAGGATGGACAAAGCTTTTAATTATATCAGGGCAGCTGTGGCTACAACTGTAGCTGCCTCCACCAGTGTGTGAATGTGAGAGTGTGTGAATAGTAGCATTGTAAAGCGCTATATAAATGCAATCCATTATTATTATCTCATTATGATTAACAGAAGAAAAGGGCGGGAAGTAACGCACACTGACCTTGTCTGTTGAAATGACATACATGACAGCTGTGGTGCTTCACAAGGTTAGAAATCATGACTAAAGCCAGACTAGTCTGAGGACACAGCAGAGAGGAGATTCAACTAACCTGCTGGTTAAGATAACTCATTCACCAAACTGCAGTTTTCTCATGGTTGTGGCACTTCACCTGCCATCACCAGTAGGCAGCAGGTGAAGTGTCTTGCTCAAGGACACAACCAAGACAGACAGAGCTGCAACCTTCCGGTTACGAGATGAGCTTCCCAGTATTATCTTACTTATTTTTCATTTCTTTGTATTTTCTTTGTATTTTTGGTATTATCTGTACCTGAGCTGACGCAACACAAACATTTTCCCGTCGTGGGATCAATAAAGTCTTATCTTAACAGCTGACTGTGGAATATTTAGTAGTAGTAGTCTCCTATCACAGTAACACGCTGGAGTTCACTGAGCTCCTGAGAGCGATGCACAGATGTTTGTGGAAGCAGTCTGCAGGTGCTGGTTTTATACACCTGTGGACATGGAAGAGACTGGAATACTTTTGTTGTCATCTGGCTGTTGTTGTCATCTCAGAGGTGTTAAAGAAGTGGATTTATAGGTGAAATGATGTGAGGGGAGTTTGGTGGGACTTTTCTCACTAAAGGGAAGTAACAGTGTTTCATTTCCTCTTCTGGTAACCTCAACCACACGACTGACAGACACTGAAAGCTGCAGCATTAGACAGCATAATGGGGAAGTTTGGCTCTTTCTATATTGTAAATCCCCAAATGAACAGAGCTCAAAAGGACAAAGATGCTGGAAGCACAGATGCATCATAACTTCTGAGAGTTCAGGAACTTAACAGTGAAAATCTTCAAACTTTCTCCAGTTTGTCCGACCTCGAAACCCATGTTTGGATCACAGTTACATCAGACAGCGCTCAAAGGCATCTCAAATGCTTGCTATGATATTTTTATTGACCACTTTCACAGCAGTAATGAAAAAAGAAGTTTAAAACAATGAGCTTGCAGCTTTTACTTTGCTTCATCTCTGAAATCTTTCTCTGCTTTTTGGACACATTCAGGATCATCATCATCACTTTGGTCGTGCGGGGAAAGAGTCACCTTTCAGACCTTTCACAGTGAGCAGAGCGTCACTCCACCTTCTGCCTCTGTTCACCCCCTCGTGCATGGAGGTGAACGCCAACAACCTTACCAACTATGCGCTAACGGGCACAGAACCGCTTGGTGCGACACGACAGGCAGAATATTACAGCTGAGATGTACGACAGCGGTGCCCAGCAAAGGGAACGAAGCCTCTGTCAGCGTGTCAGTGATGGGGGGTAAAAATGGCTGACGGTCTACATAATCACGCTTCAGTTCAACTCAGAAAACTTTGTGACTTGCTGGCCTGAAGTTTCCGATATCTGCTGCTGATCAATCATCTGAAGCTCCAAAAATGGTATTGGTGACATTTAGGAGACAAGCAGGAAAACAGCTGTACAAACAGCTGCCTGATGCTTTTTATTATCCCAGGATTCAGTTTTTTAATTTCACTGCAGACTCTTCGATGTGTTTTTTTTTTTTGCTTTTTGCTCATGTCGTCTTCTTTTGTTTGCGTGATGTGGACGCAGCATTAAGTTTAGCTCCTGTAGAACAAACTCAGCGTCACCGCAGGAGGCGATGTAGTCGTGACCTTTACTGGCTCGTCGTCGTCAGCACCAGTTTTCCAGGATTCACTCAGACCAGCTGGGAGGACACACATGGGTGTGATTCCAGGAGCCTTTCTTAGATCTAAAGTCAGAGTGTGACAGACGCCGCACTGACGTGACATCATCCCGGGGATTTAGGACGCTGCAGGTTTTTGATCTGGTCTGTCTCTGTGTTGAGCACGCTGAAGCAGGTGCAAACAGGAAGTCAGCAAACAGCATGTGTCTGAGTATTATAGTCACACAGTGGGTTTCCTGCTGTTGTGCAGCCAGCAGTACGCTCTGACCGATGAGGACTAAATAAGGACTGATGTGCAACGATCGAGCTGAGCTTCATCGTTCTGTTAAAACTGTGTCAGGTTCCCTGAGCTGCACTCTCCGCCAGGCATCAGCAACCAGTAACAAACAGGAAGTCTCAGAGCGTTAATGTGCAGCACGGGCACACCGGCCTTCGGCCACTTCTGACTTTAGTGATTGAATTGATCCCAGAGCGAGATCCATACGTACACGCCTCAGGCATGCAGCAGAACACCCAGCTCGTGCAGGGTGAGGTAAGCTGGGGATCTTTCTGGCTGGTTGCCACGGTGAACCATAATATCAGTGATTTATTGATGCTGGCTTTTTGGAGTCATCACATAGGGAGTTAATTCAGGGTAAACACACGCTGTGTTTACACACTGAAAACTCTGCTGATAAACTTTTCAAGTGCCAGAAAACCTTCCATGCTCACGTGCAGCTGTGCAGCTGTTTTATTTCTGAACTCCTCTCCGTCTCTCACCAACTCGTGGCTCGTGGGCCAGATCAGCCCTTTGAAAACGTTCACGTGGTCCACGTATCTGTGACCCTCACGGCGACTCAGAACAGGCTGCAGGCGTCGACGCTGACCGGCACAAGCACTCCGATCCTGATGGCAGACCGGATTTCACAAAGCTGAGTCCGTGACTGATTCTGCTGGGAACTACAGCCCCCTGTTTGCATGTGCAGCCAGCCTCATCCTCTGCTTTGGGTTGTGATGTTCATGCCGGTGAAACAGACTCTGTAAGAGGTTTTTCTAACATACTGAAGACGTTGCTCAGCTGCTGTGTTCTGCTGCTCTCTCAGGTTTGGGGCCGCCTTGTTGTTGCTGAACAGACTCTGGGTCGTGAATATGAGAGTAAATCACATATTCTGGTTCTCAGTCAAACCTCAGGTTCAGGCCTGCGTGAGCACAGCTACTGAGAGTTCACCGATGATCAGTATCAGCACTGCAGACGGCACACAAAGCAAACCTGCCGTCTCTAATCAGCATCTCTACACTTCCCATTTAACATCCCTGCAGCGTTGGCTCCTCCGGCTGTGTCACAGCGAATCATGTGATCCACTTTCATTCAGTGCTGCGCATTAAACCTTCCGCACTGAGTCAGCGCTCTCCCATCAGAGCTACATGCTGCTTTAACACTCACCTGCATGCGCTAAACACCTGCACAGCAGCCCTGCTCGGTTATCCCGAGCGCACGGCGCCATCTAGCGACTTCATTGAGAGGTGCGCTGGCAAAGCAAAACAACAACTAAGTTAATATTTAACTAATTATTTAATTAATCTAAAGACAAAAATAATTCTCATTTTATTACTTTGAAAAGTGTTAAATTTTGTTCTCAGTTTACTTATATTTTGGGGTTATTTACAAGTTTTATTTGTAGGTTAATAATTGCTTAACTTTAGTTTTGCTGTTTTTCTTTGACAGTCACTCAGGACGAGTATAGGACCAGCATGCACCGGGTGGGCCTGTGGTTCTGTACCAGAGCAGGAGAAGCAGCAGGAAACAACGAACACTGATCTTTTGTTTGTTGGATAAATAAACCTTAAACGCAACTTTTACCTTTTGTTTCTCAGCAGAGCGCAGCAGCGCCTTGATTTTAAATGGTTGGATGTTTGGTGGGACAAACAATGGAAAATAGTTTTTAGCCATGTGTTGCAGACACGAGGGTTACATCCACCCAGCGTCCGTGGTTACCATGGTTACTGCGGTGAATTAAACAGCTGGCACTGCGGCAACTCCGTGTTTACGTTTTCATTACGAACGAACTGTCTGACCTGGTTAACTTATAGTTAGGAGTATCGCAGATAACACCCACGTGAGCTGTGTCCTCGGAAATCTGGACTGGTGTGGACTCTCCAAGACAAACTGGTAAGAACGGTTCCCCACTGCACTGAAATAAACAGGCTATTGCTGAAGCACACGTGCTGTGTTATAAACTAAATGTGGATTTGCTATTAACATGTTTAGCTATGAAGGAAACTTTCCTTCCGTCTCGTTCGTGAGCAGCGTTTTCTTCTGTCGTGTGTTTCACAGTTTCTAACACAGTTAAACGCAACATCAAACAAACACAAATCAGATGTTACTTATTTTTGCTTTATTTCAGTCATCCTAACAGACAGCTGGTGCTGAGAATATAGTTGAACACATATTAATAACAGATGATCATTTCTGGACAGCGTCTTCTCTTCTTTCCTTGTAAAAAATATTTTAAATGTTAGTTTAAATTCAAAGTTGGCGCGAATGGTTCAGTCGAACACGTGCTCAGTGAGACATTAAACTAAAGTTATGAAACTTTAATCTGAGCCAAATTAAACAGTGACGTAAGCGTGACCCTACAGACAGACCGGGCCGGTGTTTCACCTCCACCGAGAGCTGAACCCAGCGGGGGTTGAAAGCTGTGTGCCGGGGTCCCAGACTAACAGACAGCGGCAGACTTGGAGCCGCTTCCGACAAACCAGCAAATAAACACTGAACATCTGATCTGTGACATTTGTGAGGTCCTTTCAAACACACACCGCAGCCTTTTTGACCAATAAAATATTCTCATACACGAAGCGACCGCAAACAAATAAACGTCACGACGCCGGTGTTCACGGGACAGGTCAGGAGACGGCCTTCGTTTTCTTTCGCTTTGTACGTTTTATCTGATTTCAGCGCTTTCGCCTCACAGCTGCTGTGTGTGCACTCACAGAGACTTCATTCCTGTTTCACGCACAACACACAACTTTCGCTGTTTCTCTTCTGAGTCTTGCACAGAAACGTTTAAGTTAAAAGAAATGTTATTGTGCACTTCCAGCCTAGTTGTAGAAATCAGCACTCCTGTTTATTTACGGTGATTTTAATTTGTTTTCCATAACAAAGAAGTACGTCCTGCACATGTTGTGACATCACATCCTGTTATCGTAGTCTGCCTGCCTCATTTTTCTGGACACGAATTCAATTTGAGAATCGTCTGAAATGATGGAGCAGCGAGTGCGTGACATTTGTGTAACTGCGCTTTCTCATCTGTGCGTGAAGCAGCTGGAAGTCTGCAGAGTTTCTCCGCTCCTTCACGTTCATTCACACAGCGCACTGCCGCGTGTTTTTTTTACAACGTGGGAAACCGTGATTCAGTTTGCAGATACTTATCACAGCGCGTCCTGCCCTCCTACACATCAGACAGACACTTCCTGCAGGGACGCAGCACAAACAGCCCTGACTGTCTCTACGCTTTTCTCTTCATCACAGACCTCACACTGGTTTATGACTCTCATCTTATCATTCATTGTGCTTCCTGCTCTTGGCTGCGCTTACATGTTTCCACTGCCTTTAAGTGTCATCTGCATGCATCTACATGCAGGCACCGCACATGAATCCATCACATCCACACGCTCCTATGATGAATTCGTTTATGTGCATTTTCCCTCCTTAATGAAAACAAACACAAGCGGTGTAGCTTTGCGCTGCTGTGTTAAGACACCTGCTGTAGTTGTGCGTATCTTCCTGAGGTTAAGCATTAATCATCACAGTCTCTGCAAACTGTGTGCAGCTCAGGCTGTAAAGCTCAGGGGGGAGTTCGTGCCTCACCCTCGGCCTCCCCGCAGCTACGGTATGAAAACCCTACATTTTCTCCACCTCGATTTTCAGAAAACTTGACCTCCGACCTTTAAGTTGAGTTCACTGAGTTATCACGTTGACACAGACGTGCGCGCTGCCCACCTGTCCACAGGACCCCGTGTCTTTAACTGCATCTGAGGACGTCTCTGGACGCCTGCTTTTCCCTTTTCTTTCATCGCGGCTCATCCAACGAGGAGCGAGACGTTGCTCCGTGTTGACATCATCACACGGCGGCTCTGCTGGGCTGAGCTCCGAGTGTGTGCTTGTGTTAAAGAAACAGACAGCTTGATGAGCTGCAGCGGGTCAGAGGAACCGCAGGTGTGACCTCACCTGTGGACGTCGCTCGCTCTGCGCCTGCCCGGGGTTTTCTGCTCTCAGCGCTGTGACGTCGAACCATTTATTTAGAGCACATTTGTTACTCTTTACTTTCACTAAAGCTGACATTTTCACTGTTAAAGAGACGTCATCGTCCCCTTCCTCTCTTCTGTGGACTTTAACTTTTTTTCCCACTTCTGCTAAAAGCTGATAAGTGCCGATCAGCCTCGCCAGATAAACCAGAAGTCTCTAAATTTATCTGTAAAGAATCATTACTCACAACTCATTTGCTGGAAACGCCTTCAATATGCATATATGTGTGTGTGTGTCAGGGAGGCGGGGCTTGTGGTCACACTGACGACAGCAGCAGCATGTTGCTAACAGGCAGGAAAACACCTTCCATCTGTCTGCAGCTTCCGCAGCTCCGAGCACATGATCTGCACTGACACACCGAATCAAACGCACACAGAGGACCCGAAGAGAAGCCGGAGGGCCCGCTCAGTCCCTTAGGGATCCAACACGCGGTCCGAGAGCCCGGGAGGGGACGAGGCGGGAGCTGAAGATTCACTCAGGTTTGTTTTTAAGGGGAAACAATCGTGACTGTGTGGGAATGTCTGTTTCAAGGGGGACCATGTGAAATGGATGACCGGCACACTCACACTCACACACACACACACACACACACACACACACACTCACACTCACACACACTGTGAAATAATGAACTAACAGAGTTGAGATCTGTGATCTGAGAGTCATTTTCTCTTCCTGCTCCCGTCCTCGAGTCTCGTCGTCTCCTTTCAGTAGTTTTCTGTCTGATCACTTCACGTCTCTGTGGTCGCTTTCGTGTCACTCTGGTGGTTTTACATCCTCTCGTGCTGAGCTTGTGTGTCTTTGGGGTTGTTTGACTGATTTACAACAGGAAATGTCACCTCTGTGACAGTTTGGTAATCTTTTCACACATTTCACAGCGTGTAGGTTTATTTTCTAACCTCTCCTCAATATTTCATATCGCTGTGTTAAAGGATTACAAATGAAGAACCAAAAGCTGCGTTCCTCTAACATCCAGCAGGGGCTCGAGCAGTGAGGTAAAACATGTTTACAGCCTGATACAGAAACGGTTTAGCTAATTTCCTCACAACAACTGTACGTGACTCACCTGTTTGATTGTTTCAAGGCTTAACGTTTGCATAATTGGGGCTGTGGCCTCTCTGACTGGCAGGTAGCTGCTAGCTGTCTGCTGGCCTTCGCTTCGGCTCGCTGGAGTCCCTGAACTGGACCTCCGGACCCCGTTTGTGATACAAAACCAGTGTGTAAACACTATGGTGTCCCTCTTTTATATACAGGCTGTTCCTTTTTTAAGGTTCAGGGGATAAAAATACTGAATGCATCCAAAAGCGGCAGGTTCCTGGGCACATGCTGAAATGCATCTTGAGACTCGTGGTTCTCTCCTTCAGCTTTCACCGCTTCGTCTCTGCGGTCTCGACACGGGTTTGGACATTTCTGCCTCCTCTGCTTGTTTATCATACAACTGCAGCTGCAGGTGGAAATTCTAGTCCCAAACCCTGGTGTCTGAGTGCCATGACCTTTAGATGACTCTTCATTTTCAAAGAAAGCTAAACCCCCAGTGTCGCTTTCTGTAAAGCTGATTTTCCCCAGTTTGTGTGACTCAGTACAGACGATTTCCTTCGTCTAAATTTTCCTGCTTTATTTTCCTTATTTGGACGAAAAATGCAACACAGTTTATTTTCACTTGGGTCCACATGCGTCGTCCTTCTGCCACAAATATTCACAGAATGTGGATTCATCCGCCGCTGAAAATAGTCCTGAAGACGAGCGCTCTCTCCTCCGAGGCTTGAACAAAAGCCAGTGTTCAGGTGAAGCCACAGACAGAGAGGAAGTCAGATCGTGTTGGAGGCCACGTTCTCCTGGTTTGGGCTGAGAACTTCGAGGACTTCCTGTTCCACCTATGAGAACGAATGAGGCCCTCATGGGAAAAACTGTTAAGGTAAAACACATTTCTGCGAGTGTTGGGGGCATCATAGCGCCCCGGGGTGCTTTTTGGCATCCTCCATTTTGATTTGGGGCGTGAAGCGAGCAGCGGCCTCCTGATAGCATCACTTTCAACCACCACGCTCAGCCGCTTCAGCCGGGCTTTAACTTCGGGTGACCATATTTTGAAAAAGGACACTTGGCCCAGTCACGAAGGACTTTGATAAACTTCGTTTAAAGAAAATTTTAACATATTTAAATGATGCTTTTTCTGTGCCGTTAATGAATGGTGAAAGTCAAGAAGTCAACAAGTGCAAAAAAAGAGGACGCTTGGTCACCCTACTTTAACTTCTAACGTCTAGTTACCGTTAAGAAACGAGCGCCGTGGAGGGAGGACGCCGCGCTCTAAGCGTTAGCAGAAAGTGAATGTTTTTGGACAGAATCACCTTCAGAGTGAGGAAAACTGAAGGACGTGAGCAGGCTGACCAACGGTCCTCTTCTTTGGAAGTCAAAATATGACACGAGTGATGTTTTATTACGGAAGGCGGATTTGTGAAAATTAAAATGTGACTTTTTCTGCAGAAGCAGGTGGAAATAACTTGTTTCATGTGTGCAGCTCGCAGCGGTTGGCTCATTTCAGCTTCGGTGGTTTGATGGGATCAAAAAGAAATGTTTTTGCATTTAAATGCAGCAGATCTGTGATCCTGACTCGACGTTACAGGATGTTTCTTACCTGCTGATCCTCTCTGAGAGGATTATCACCAGGACAGGATACGTGCTGATGGTTTGCAGCTGTCATCACAGAATCTGCATCGGTTTGTGTGTCTTCGACATGAAAATGAGCTCCCGTGATCGCGAGCTTTCTTTTCTCTGACTTCCTGCTTCACACAGGTTTGCTGCGACCACAGAGCTTATTTTACATCCTGCACGTCAGCGTGTGCCCGTCTCACACCTCGGGCTCGGCCACAGCTCGCTGCTGTTTCTGAAAAAGCAGAAATGCTCAGAGGTCAGAGGCTCGTATGTAAACATAGAAAGCAGCTTCTCAGCCTTTTTATGTTTACGTGACGGTTACATTCATAAATGCTTTGCTAACAACTGCTGATGTACGGAGCCTCAAAACCAGAACTTTTGGTTTAATGTTCTATAAGATGTGCAGTTCATCTGGTTTGTGGCTGCTTATAATAATGTAGATAACAGGAAATGATTCACGATAAGAAAACATCTACAAACATCATAAATAACAAGTTTGAGGGGAGCTTGTTAGAAGATGAAGAAGACCTGAAACCAGCTGGGAGCAGCTGTGTCGGCACATCGGGAGGATTCAGTAGCTGCTGCTCGTTTTCAGGGTTTAGATGGTGAGAGATCTGAGGTAAACCAGACGCTCTAACAAACTTCAAACAGGGCGCTTCATGATGATTCCTCTGATTTCAAAACTTATTGACAAAAACCTGTGAGTTTGAGATTGTAGGCGTGCTGGATTTCCACTGTGAGCGTGAGAGGAAATTTAGTGCAGCTGAGTGTTTGAAGCCGTCGGCTGTAAACCTGTTTCTGTGTCAGCTCCTGTTTCAAGTCTGTTTAACTGCAGGGAGAAAGTGCCCTGAACACAGACACATCACAGACACATCACAGACACATCACAGACACAGAGTCACATCACGGACACATCACGGACACAGAGTCACATCACGGACACAGAGTCACATCACGGACACATCACAGACACATCACAGACACAGAGTCACATCCCAGACACATCACAGACACATCACAGACACAGAGTCACATCACAGACACATCACAGACACAGAGTCACATCACAGACACAGAGTCACATCACAGACACATCACAGACACAGAGTCACATCACAGACACATCACAGACACATCACAGACACATCACAGAGTCACATCACAGACACATCACAGAGTCACATCACAGACACATCACAGACACAGAGTCAGATCACAGACACATCACAGACACATCACATCACGGACACAGAGTCACATCACAGACACATCACAGAGTCACATCACAGACACATCACAGAGTCACATCACAGACACATCACAGACACAGAGTCACATCACAGACACAGAGTCACATCACAGACACATCACAGACACAGAGTCACATCGCAGACACAGAGTCACATCACAGACACATCACAGACACAGAGTCACATCACAGACACATCACAGACACAGAGTCACATCACGGACACATCACAGACACAGAGTCACATCACAGACACAGAGTCACATCACAGACACATCACAGACACATCACAGACACAGAGTCACATCACAGACACATCACAGACACATCACAGACACAGAGTCACATCACAGACACATCACAGACACAGAGTCACATCACAGACACATCACAGACACATCACGGACACAGAGTCACATCACAGACACATCACAGACACATCACGGACACAGAGTCACATCACAGACACATCACAGACACAGAGTCACATCACAGACACATCACAGACACATCACAGACACATCACAGACACAGAGTCACATCACAGACACAGAGTCACATCACAGACACATCACAGACACAGAGTCACATCACAGACACAGAGTCACATCGCAGACACAGAGTCACATCACAGACACATCACAGACACATCACAGACACAGAGTCACATCACAGACACATCACAGACACATCACAGACACAGAGTCACATCACAGACACATCACAGACACAGAGTCACATCACAGACACATCACGGACACAGAGTCACATCACGGACACATCACAGACACAGAGTCACATCACAGACACAGAGTCACATCACGGACACATCACAGACACAGAGTCACATCACAGACACATCACAGACACAGAGTCACATCACAGACACATCACAGACACAGAGTCACATCGCAGACACAGAGTCACATCACAGACACATCACAGACACATCACGGACACAGAGTCACATCACAGACACATCACAGACACAGAGTCACATCACAGACACATCACAGACACATCACAGACACAGAGTCACATCACAGACACATCACGGACACAGAGTCACATCACGGACACATCACAGACACAGAGTCACATCACAGACACAGAGTCACATCACAGACACATCACAGACACAGAGTCACATCACAGACACATCACAGACACATCACAGACACAGAGTCACATCACAGACACATCACGGACACAGAGTCACATCACAGACACAGAGTCACATCACAGACACATCACAGACACAGAGTCACATCACAGACACAGAGTCACATCACAGACACATCACAGACACAGAGTCACATCACAGACACATCACAGACACATCACGGACACAGAGTCACATCACGGACACATCACAGACACAGAGTCACATCACAGACACATCACAGACACATCACAGACACAGAGTCACATCACAGACACATCACAGACACAGAGTCACATCACAGACACAGAGTCACATCACAGACACATCACAGACACAGAGTCACATCACAGACACATCACAGACACAGAGTCACATCACAGACACATCACAGACACATCACGGACACAGAGTCACATCACGGACACATCACAGACACAGAGTCAGATCACAGACACATCACAGACACATCACATCACGGACACAGAGTCACATCACAGACACATCACAGACACAGAGTCACATCACAGACACAGAATCACATCACAGACACATCACAGACACATCACAGACACATCACGGACACAGAGTCACATCACAGACACAGAGTCACATCACAGACACATCACAGACACAGAGTCACATCACAGACACAGAGTCACATCACAGACACATCACAGACACAGAGTCACATCACAGACACATCACGGACACAGAGTCACATCACAGACACATCACAGACACAGAGTCACATCACAGACACAGAGTCACATCACAGACACATCACAGACACAGAGTCACATCACAGACACATCACAGACACATCACGGACACAGAGTCACATCACGGACACATCACAGACACAGAGTCACATCACAGACACAGAGTCACATCACGGACACAGAGTCACATCACAGACACAGAGTCACATCACGGACACAGAGTCACATCACAGTCACAGACACGGACACATGTCAGTTAAGATCAGATGAGACTGTGTGTGGCTGATCAGCACGTGGTGTTTACAGCAGCAGCTGTTTAAATTCTTCTAAAGTTAAGTAAATGTTTGTGCAGAGAAACGTGTCTGTGCTGCTGCTCTGATTTCAATGTGTTTGTTTCTGTGTGTGTGTGTGTGTGTGTGTGTACCATGTTTACATATCTTTGTGAGGACCAACAGCCCTTATGCGGACAAAATCCCCGTACCCACAAGTTTGAAGGCATGTTTGAGACTCAGAGTGTGGTTTTAGTGTCAGGGTTACAGTTATGTTATGGTTAGCATTCATTCTTGATGGTTAGGGTGAGCAGCTAGGGAAAACATCGTGTCAGTTAGATGTCCTCACTAAGATATGAAAACAAGTGTGTGTGTGTGTGTGTGTGTGTGTGTGTGTGTGTGTGTGTGTGTGTGTGTGTGTGTGTGTGTGTCACAGCTGCTGCAGATTTGCAAACTTGCATGTAACAGTTTGAGTGAACCACTTGTGTACGCCGGGATCTCTCAGAGCCCCGCCCCCTGCTTGGCCGATGACCTCTCACAGTAAGGATAAACTCTCATTGGCTCGTGCCAGCAGCTACAGCACCTCCTTCCCACCTCAAACCTTCCTGGTTCTTCTTTGCTTCTATGCACCTGTACCTAAACTGGCCCCTTTTTCATGCTTCTCATGAATCCACTGCCAAATATGTGAAATAATTTATGAAATAAAAATTTTTTTTGCAGGTGCTGGGAAAGAAATGAAACCAGTGTGTTTAAACTGACTGCAACACTTTCAGTGCAGACAGATAAAAACATGTGATTGTGCGTTTTTAACGTGTGCTCGATCGATCTCTCTGCGTTTCTACAGAGCGAGATGAATTCATCCGACGCTGTAATACAAATGAGATTTTGTGGTTTAATCTTTGGAGTGGATCCTCTTCCTGTTTTCAGGCCGACAGTGAATGCCGCCGTGAGCAGCCCTGCAGCCTCTCTGCTTTCACCTCCCGACGAGCGCCACCTCACGATGACTCCTGCCACCAATCTCAGCACCGGCGGCGCTCCGGAGGAGAAGCCCTGCATCGTCAACGACCAGATGGGACCCTTCACAGTTGTCTACATCCTCATCTTCATCATCAGTCTGCCTGGAAATCTGGTGTCAGTGTGGGCCTTCATCCGCAGCCCCAGAGCCAAGGTAGGCAGGACGACTCGAGATGACCCGAGGTCACACACGAGGTGAAAAGTGAGGCGAATGTCCTGTGGCGAGGTGTCACATGACAGTGTAAAGGTGCTTGAAGAGCACGTATTAGATAAGAGAAGAAGAAGTGATGAGAGGATTTGTGGTCAGTTATGGTGAAATGAGCTGGAATGAGGATTTCTCTGACCCCGTGACTCACTGTAAGCTTCTCTTTTCCTCGGACATAGAAGAAGATATAGTCGAGGTTTTAAAAATGAAGCTTTAAAATGAAATCGTCCATCAGCCTCTGACTCTTCTGAGCTCAAAGCTCTCAGATGGAGATGTGGACAAAAAGAAGGCAGATTTAAAGCCCTTTTGCATCAGTACCTACTCAGATCAACCGGTTTTCCATTACAACCCAGTGTGCGTGCTTGTCGTCATAGCAACGCATCTGTGTGGCCAGCGACATAATCATGCGATACGAACGCTACAAGAAAGGACGTCGAGGCAAGAATAAACCTGCTGCTTTCCTTCGTTGCCGAGTTTTAAAAAATGACAGTTTTAATTTTTGCGAGTGAGACGCTCTCATGACTCATCGAGTGGCGCTTCTGACCGGCCAATATGTGGCACGCAGTCTGATGATGTCACATTTTAGTACCTGCCTGGGTGAGCAGGGACTATGACCTAATGGAAAACCCTGGAAACGGTGGCGAACGGTTGCCAAGTCGATCCGATTAGGTACTAATGAAAATGGGGCATAAGACGCTTCAGCACAGCCTTAAACACACATTTACCCCAGTGTGGGGTAAGTACTCCTACCTTACCCAAACTACAGGTTCTGGACAAATTCAAAGAGCTTTTGGTCATTTTAAATTTCATTTGTTAGAATTTATTAATTTTCCCCTGAACTGCAGTTCCTCTAATGTCCACTGGAGGCTCCGACAGTGAGTCAGTCCCCACAGTCCTGCATGTTCAAAGGTCCAACAGAACTGCTTCACAACAAATGCATGAAGTTTATTTTAAACACTCACCTGGTTAGATAGTATTAAGGCAGCTGCAGCACAGGTGGCTGTAGTAGCAGAGCTGATGATCTGAGTCCGTGTCCATGTTTAGATGTTTTTGTGTCCCTCAGCAGAAGAGCGCCAGCATCTACCTGATTAACCTGCTGGTGGCCGACCTGCTGCTCCTGCTCGCGCTGCCCTTTAAGATCATGAAGGACCTCGGGGTGGCGCCGTGGAACCTCATGGTGTTCCACTGCCAGGCCAGCGCCGTCACCATCTACATCAGCCTCTACGCATCCATCGCCTTCCTCGCCTTCATCATCACGGACCGCTACCTGCAGGTACTCTCCAAAAATGTTCAAAAGCAGCGCTCTGGTTAGTGGGCACCACGCACCGTGCGGTCTTTCTTATGTGTTTAGATTGAAATCGTTTTCAGACATCAGAAACAAAAATGTGAGTGTCCTCCTGCAGGAATGCCACACTGTGCGCTCTCTGCGGCTGCAGGAGGTCGGCTTCGCCCGGCTGCTGTCGCTGGTCGTCTGGCTGCTGCTGCTGCTCATCATGGTGCCCAACATGGCCCTGCCAATAAAACAGGTCACGGTAAGGCAACAGTCCTGACAATAAAGCCTCTGTGACCGTTGGAGGTGCACGATTCACATGTCTAAAGTGCACCATGCAGGCCGGCGGCGGCTATTGGAGACGTTTTCAGAATCAGAATCAGAATCAGAAAGGGTTTTATTGCCAAATGTTGAGCAGGTTTACAACATTAGGAAATTGCTGCTGTTTTGTCCTCTGAGCAGAAGGAGGTGACACTGTGCCTCAGACTGGTGTGTTTCTGTTGCTCCTGCAGGAGCAGACCTACCTCAGCTGCTCTTCTCTGAAGGAGGACATCAGCCTTCACTGGCACGCTCTCACGGTCTTCCTTTGCACGGCGCTCTTCCTCAACGCCTCCGCCGCCACGCTCATCTCCAGCACCCTGGCTGTCAAAAAGCTCCTGCGCAGCCGCAGCGACCCCAAACTCTGGGCGAACGCCAGGAGGGTGGCGGCAAGCGTGGCGGCTGTGGCGTTGGCCTATGTATTCAGCTTCGTCCCCTACCACGTGGTCCGCACGCCGTACACGCTGGCCCAGACCAAACTCATCACAGACTGTGAAACCAAGAAGCGGCTGTTTCTGGGGAAGGAGTCCACTCTGCTGCTGAGCGTGCTCCACCTCTGCTTCGACCCGCTCATCTTCTTCTACCTTAACGCCCCGTTCAGACACACCATCAGAAAGCTGTTTCCCTGCCTCGGAAACCACGCCATCAGAGACGCAAAGGAGGAGGCGGCAGAGGAAATGATGCAGCCGGCGACCTCTGCACAGCAAGAGGCTGCATGCTAACCACACCGTCTCCTCCAGGATGGTACTTAGCTTAGCACAATGACTGGAAACTGTTAGCTTAAATGCTCTCTTGAAAGACTACAAACATGGACTAAAGACTTACAGATGCTCCTCCATGTGCAACAGGATTCAACTTGACTTATTAAACTTATAGATTATTACTCACTGTTCAGTTTTTATCAGTGTGACTGGTGTTAATAAAATGAAGACTAACAGGTGAAATGATTAAACTCTGTGATGCTGTTACATAGACTGTAACTTTATATTATTATTGATTCATAAAGATGAAACAAAGAGAACAAACCCGATTGGTCCTTTTAAGTGCTGTGAGCGTCTGTCACCAGCAGAGGGCAGCAGTAACCAGTGTTCACCACAGTGCTCCTCAACTGAAACACCTTATAGAACCTTATGATATCCCGCTTGTCTTTTTCAACAGAGGACACAATTATTAAAGCTAAATACCACAACAAAAAACATTTTTAATGTCATGACAACAGGTCAGAAAGCAGAATCTAAACACTGTGATGACGATGTACTTAAAGTGTTTCTTGGGAACATTTATTGAAGAAGTCTTTTGCCAATAGCCATATTCTGAAATCGAACACCATCGACAGCAGCACTCTGACCTGACCTCTGTGTGAGGTCTGTCACTCATCGCGGTGCTGATGCATGCTCAATTATCCAGGTAAGTAAATCCCAAAAGGTTGAGTCTGTTCATCTGGAGGTTTCAGTGGGAGAAACGTTTCATCATCATCAGCTGACGTCTTCAGTCTCAACTGACTGCAGGTTTCAACCTTATAAACAGGACATTTGAACAATGACTGAAACCAGCAGCACTGATGAACAACGGGCTGGGAGGTCAGTTCATGATCATTAATATACATATTCTCTTGACAACTGATCAAAGCCCACTGATCAATAACCATGAGTACCATTCACAGAGAGTTGGGGAAAAGCTGCAATCAGAGCATTGTAGGATGGTGACAGATGTACCCTTAGGCCCCCTCCTCCATTCAGAGATGGTCTTTCCCTCACGTTCCTTCAGTGCTGCTGGTTTCAGTCATTGTGCAAATGTCCTGTTTATAATGTTGGAAACCTGCAGTCAGCTGAGACTGAAGACGTCACCTGATGATGACAAAATGTTTCTCCCACTGAAAACCTCCAGATGAACAGAATCAACCTTTTGGGATTTACTTACCTGGATAATTGAGCGTGCATCAGCACCGCGATGAGTGACAGACCTCACACAGAGGTCAGGTCAGAGTGCTGCTGTCTCAGGAAGAAGATGATGACAATGGACCAAACGAGTTAGTGATTAAAGTGAACGGCATGTGCTTTTTCTTATTTCACTCATACTTACTCATATTAATCTTGCTTCAGGAAATGATGTTCACGTTAACCGATACCAATACCAGTGCCGATAATATCGATTTGCCCAACTTTACCTTGAAGCAGAAGGACAACTGAATATCTCCAAAGGAAAATGGACCCTGGAAAAGGAGGAGCCTTGGAACCAGGACTAAAAGAAACAGTATAACAGACAAATAAGGCTTTTAAGTATGAATAAACTTACCTCTGGTTTCTGTAGCTTAGTCAGTAAATGGTAAATGGCCTGTATTTATATAGCGCTCAAAGTCAGTGTTTGTAGTTGTTACCACAGACTGTTCCCAAATCACCGACACAGTGACGGTAACTGATTTAAGCGCATATGCTATTAGCTAATGCTACTCAGCCTGGCTAGCAAGCTCCTGCTAGTACCAGCCAACCATAAATGGTCTGTTACTACAGTAACCTCACAGCAGCCATATTTTTGATCAGATGATGTCATTAAAAAGGCTCCAACAGCACAAACACGGTCCACAGGTCCAGTTCAGGGACTCCAGTTAGCTGAGGTGACGCCTAGCACACAGCTAGCAGCTAGAGCTACCTGTGTCCCCACCTGTCAGAGGCCACACCTCTAATAACGCAAACGTTAGGCTTTAATACAATTTAAGTTGAGTTTTAAAGGTGAAGTTAACATTGGAGACCAAACATCATAAACATGTTTGTCCTTTTGAAGTCTCTGGTGGACATCAGAGGAACTGCAGGATTTGGTCCTGAGTGCTGACATCATTTTTATCATTTTCTGTGAACAAATGAAAGTTTTTTGGTAGTTTAAGATTAAAAACAATCTCCCTACGATACTGTAAGCAGGAGGATGGAGCTCCTGCAGCCGTTCACATTCCTGACCTGATGGAGTGGATCCAGGGCCTGACCTTCTGACTGCACGTATGAAATTATCTACAGCAGCTTATAATAATGGTTAAACAAGCCTCACGGTGGCCAATACAGATTACAGACTGAACATTAAAGAGTGAAAATAAAGCTTGTCTCTAAAAATCTCTCTGCATTTCTGTTAGCGTACGAAACGTAATCGAAACGCGTCATTTAGACTAAAACATTCAGGAGACGTGCGTGAAGACACGAGGACCGAGCTGCCTACAGGAGACGTCATTAAAGATGGCGTCTCACTGATAATACATGGCTAACGCTGATATTATAAACAAACATGTAATATACGGATTAAAGCTGAGAACAGCTATTTGTAGGTTATGACGTCATCTGCCTCCAGTAAGAACACTTCTACAGTACTGCAGATGTATCCTCATTTGTAGCTTTAATATTTGGATACATTTGTAACTATTTCAGCTTTTTTTTTTTTTGATCAAGGTCTTTTTATTGAACAAAGAATTGCTTCCAACAACAATTATGGCAAAATTAACAAACAGTTGTGCCCCCACCCCCCCAGAACAGTGTAACTAAAACCCAGCCAGAGAGGAAAGGAGAGACAAAATAACATAAAATAAAATAAAGTTACAGATACAAAGTAAATAATAAAATAAATGAACAACAGCAAGAGAAAAAAAAAAAAAAACACTCACACGCACATTAAGCAATAGTATCCGGACTTAATCTTTCAAAGTAAGTAAGAAAAGGTTGCCATGTGTCATAGAACCGCCGAACCGAACCTTTTACAGTGTAGCGGATCTTTTCCAGCTGAGTATAGTACATGACATCCTTAACCCATTGCCCATATACAGGTGGAAGTGGCTCTTTCCATTTCAATAATATCATTCTACGGGCCAAAAGAGTGCAGAAGGCCAGAAGATCAGAGTGTGATTTGGAAAGACTGGCATCACAAGGCGTCACTCCAAAAATAGCTATAAACGGGCAGGGTGCAATTGGAACACCAAATATGTTGGATATGGTTTCAAATATGCTTTTCCAAAAGCTACCCAGTTTTGGACACGCCCAGAACATGTGAAATAGGGAAGCAGGCTCTCGTTTGCACCGGTCACATGTGGGGTCAAACCCATCCTTGATTTTGCTCAGTCTAGTTTTAGACCAATGGAGACGGTGAACAACCTTGAACTGAATCACCACATGTTTAAGGCAAATAGATGATGAAGAAATGCTATTGATTATCTTGTGCCAAGTCTCATCTGTAATCCGTTGGCCAAGATCACTTCCCCATCGTTCCCTAAGTGATTGCAGTGATTGCAGCCTAAAATTACTCAACAGCTCATAAACATCACTTATAACCCGCTTAGCATTTGGCTTAAAATCAAAAATATCATCCAAAAGGGATGGTGGTGGACAGGACGGAAAGCAGTCAGTATTAGAAGCAACAAAATTCCTGAGTTGTAGATACCTGAAAAAGTGTGACTGAGGGATCTTGAACTTGTTCACCAGCTGTTCAAATCTATTTCAGCTTTTTAAACTAAAAAATGCTTATTTTAAGATTGTGGAAAATGTTCCTTTCCTACACACTTCATCTGTCCATCCTGTCACGGACTGAACACTTGTCCACAGTGAACTTCACCTCTCACCCACTGAAGGCTGGGATAGGCTCCAACCTGTGCCATGAAACGGATACACAGGTGAGGACAATGATGAAGGATGGACTTTATTTATCCCACGGTTGTGAATTTCCTGAATAAAGTGATTCAAAAGTCTGTGTCACCCATGGAACACCAATCACAGGCAGCGATCTTGTTGGTGGCTGTTGGAGTTTTGGGGGTTTGGCTCATGTGGACAGCCACAGCAGTGATAACAGACACAGAGAGGCACAGCTGACATCTGTCAGCAGATTGTCGCACACGCTGAAGGCCTTTCACATCCAGCAGATGAGCGTCCGTGTCTCTGTAGAACAAACTATGAGCTGCTGTCACCTCTGAAATTCCCTCTCGTTCTCCGGAATCGCAGAAATGTCGCTAACAAAGTCGGAGATGCCCAGACAGCTGTGGACACCTCAGCAGATATGAGCTGCTTGTCACATGATGCTGACAGCGAACAGACAGGACACAGGCCCAGTAAACACTGACGGACTCACTGCTGGAGCCTCCGGTGGACATTAGAAGAACTGCAGGTTTGGTGCTTTGCTCCGTTTTTCAGCCTCTGAGCTTAAATATTTGATCCTGGAGTCGAGTCAAAGTTTTCTGAAGGCAGTTCACTCAAATCAGGAGGCTCTGAGTTAAAACTGTGCTTTATGAGGACATGTGAGCTGATAACAGAGAGTGCACAGCCATGTGTTCTGCCATGCTCCTCCCTGCCTCACCATTTCAAATATGCACTGTGGAGACAGTGGGCAGAGGCCGGGGCCAACAGTTGCAGTGGGGCTTGGTAACAGGGTACGAGCCGAGGATCTGCCTGGCGACAGCGTCCTGCTGTTTGCACTTGGAGCTGCAGCTGCTGCAGTTGGGACGGTCGTTAAATGAAATAAAGGCCTCAAAGAAAAAAAACAAACTCTGATCTGATAAAATAATAATAGTTTATTCTTTTGTGTTAAATGGAGGCTTCAACATGGACACGGGCTTTAATCAGGTCAGAACAAAATAAAAAATATTAAAGGCAACAATGGCCGACAAACTCTCCACAGTAAGGACGGCTGCAGAGATGCGCTGGTTGTGAAGGAAGGAGCACCAAACATGCTTCATTCAGTGGGTGGAGACTCAGCCGCAGCGATGATGGCACTGATAACCAGCTCGCTAACGGGAACAAGCCACCTGCTGACCTGAGATCAGTTACAAGTCTGTCTACATTCATACACTCACAGGGACTAGAAAGAGAGAGCAGATTTCTCCTGTTTTGGCTTCCTGTTAACTCCAGAATTCAAAATCCTGCTCCTCACATACAAGGTCTTAAATAATCAGGCCCCATCTTATCTTAATGACCTTGTAGTACCATATCACCCTATTAGAGCGCTTCGCTCTCACACTGCAGGCCTACTTGTTGTTCCTAGAGTATTTAAAAGTAGAATGGGAGGCAGAGCCTTCAGTTTTCAGGCCCCTCTTCTGTGGAACCAGCTTCCAGTTTGGATTCAGGAGACAGACACTATCTCTACTTTCAAGATTAGGCTTCAAACTTTCCTTTTTGCTAAAGCATATAGTTAGGGCTGGACCAGGTGACCCTGAATCCTCCCTTAGTTATGCTGCAATAGACGTAGGCTGCCGGGGATTCCCATGATGCACTGGGTGTTTCTTCTTTACTCACTATGTGTTTATACACATCTCTGCATTTAATCATTACTTATTATTATCTCTGGCTCTCTTCCACAGCGTGTCTTTGTTCTGTCTTCCTCCCTTCACCCTCGACCAGTCTCTGCTGGAGGTTTCTTTCTGTTAAAAGGTAGTTTTTCCTTCCCACTGTCACCAAGTATTCACTAATGAAGGTTGTCTAATTGTTGTGGTTTCTCTGTAATATTTTACGGTCTTTACCTTACAATAGAAAGTGCTTTGAGGCATCTGTTGTTGTCAGAATGATTTTTTTCCATGATGAATTCATCAGCCGTGGATGATTCCTGGTGATTTCTGGGTCCAGCTGGCTGAGTGCGGCCCGGCTTGGGTCTCTGTGGACCCACCGAATAGGAAACATCAGGACTGAGTGTGAGAGGGAGACTGTATGGGCTCACTGCGTCCTTGGTGTTGCAATAAAACACACTACTCTAAAATTAGACCCTGAAGACTGATATTAGCTCACTTCCCAGATATGGAGCTAAACACACACACACGGTGAAGGTTGTGCAGTGAGTCAGCTGGGTTTTTGTTCTGAAACAGGGAGACCAGTCATCCCCCATCACTGACATCACCTGAGCAACAGGGAGGAGGACAGAGGTGTCGGTGCACTGTGGGAACAGTACAGTTATTAAGATACAGTAGTATGTATGTGAAAGATGGACTGAGTAACCATGACGAATATCTGGTTGTTTCTGGAATCTGACGAGGGGGAACATTAGCGCTAGCTCTTTTGTCCAACTAGATTTTGTTTATGTGGTTAGAGACCAACCACATACACGGTATACATTATTAGTTTATTTTGATTTAAAGATCAGCCTCATCTCCTAAATAAGTCAAAAAACACACTTTTTCCTCTGATAAACAGTTTGATAATATCCTCACATCGTGTGACAGTTTATTCAGTAAGAGTCCAACAATGTTTGAACCATTTAAAAGAGTTTCAATAATTCAGTTCAATTCAGTTTTTCACTATGAGCAAGTGCTTTGGCAAAAGAGGGAAGGAAAACTCCCTTTTAACAGGAAGGAACCTCTAGCAGAACCAGGCTCAGGGAGGCGTGGCCATCTGCCGACTGATTAGACGTCAGTGTATGAAGACAGGACAAAGACAGACTGTGGGAGAGTTCCAGCCAACTGTAGCTAACAGAGGCTAACAGCAGCTAGCAGAGGTTAACAGTAGCTAACAACTGTTAAAAAGGCTAACAGTGGCTATTAAGGGCTAACAGCAGCTATGAGAGGCTAAGAGTAGCTAACAGCTGTTTAAAAAGTGAAAAGCACATAAGATATGCTAACAGCTAAGTTCAGGATATCCTCAAACGATGTCAGGGTGTACCCCGCCTCTCTCCCTATGACAGCTGGGATAGGCTTCAGCGCCCCCGCGACCCTGAAAAGGATAAGCAGAAGCGAATGGATGGATGGATCTCCTCAGCATCGCTGTCATTGGAGAGAAATGAGCTGTAGTGATTCATCGACTCGTATCAGACTCATTTCACAAAGTTTTACAGCTTCTTTCAGAGGAAATGGACGTGGCCCCATTAACAGCTGAGGTAAACAGCGGACTGACAGACTATACTCACTACAGATTATTTGTCCTACATTGTCCACTGTAGCTAAAATGAATTAGGAGAGTTAAGAAAACAGAACTCACTTGATTACCATCTGTAATCTGCTGACATCTAGCGATGAGATTTTGCACACTGTACCTTTAAACAACTGCTCAGATCGACCTGCTGTACAATCAGAATCTTATGCTAAGTCTAAGAAGTAAACAGTTTGCTCTTCAGACTTTTTCTGATGGAAAGTTCGAAGCTGTTTGCTTCATCCAGCAACGTTTGGTCTGTGGTCAGATTTCAGTTTCCAAATCTTTGTTCCATGCAGTTAGCCATGTCTGGCTCATCAAGTTACAGACCCTGGGCACAAATGTTTCATGGACCAAAGCCAACTTGACTTTAATGGTTTGGCTTTTTCCCCTTCTTCAGTAATGAGACATAAGATGTAGGACGTACAGGGTACATGTACGGAATAGTTTAAATCACTGAAAAGTCACAGTCACGCTACAAAGACACGAAGCAGTCAGAGAGCTTTTCATGGTCACGACTGTGAGCTGCAGCTGGATCGGTGCTCGTGTCGCTCATCCTAAACATTTTCTCAACATAATAAATCTGATCTGCAGTGTTTTTATCCTGATGTTAGAAAATTGTCAGTTGCCAGTTTCTGCTATGCGTGTTGGGTGTTTGCTCAGACAAAATGAAAGGTGTACACATAGTCATGGTTCCCAGGTCCGTACTACACCATCGTTCAGTTTTAGTTGTTGTTATATGTGGTTATAAGGTATCAGATAAATGTTCGTGCCAGCTTTGGTTGCTGCTCTGCTGATGTTGGACAAACACAGACGTGTGGATTATTAGTAACATACGTGCTCATACTCAGAAATGTTAGAGGGTAAAATTCTGGTTCTGTTGCACAGTGTTGATGAGTTTGGAGGAGAATATTTCTGTTTCAGAGTAGATCCGTGGCCTTTGTTCCTCTTGATGTGAATGAGTGGTTTCCATGTACACTCCTATACTGGGACATTTTGGTTCCTGCCTAATTGTAATCACATGTTTAACCATCGCATGTCCGGCCAGCGTTTGCAGTTTTTCACTCTGCCGGAGCATAAATACATAAATACATAAATACACGGGGACCCAAGTGGCAGCTTGAAACCCTTACAGGTCATTTGTTCCCACTGAGGAAAACAAGCTGTCACTTTTTGCTATAAACAGTTTTTTTGTGGTTCTGTTCGTGGTCGATGAGAGGCTGCGACGTGCGGGCCGTAACCTTTTGTTTTCAGAGCTGAACAAAGACCTGGCTCATCCAGCACGGCGGCTCCAGCGTGTTCAGGAAGCTGTGCAGGTGTCGGACAGAAGCAGGCCAGCTGTCTTTGTGCTAAGGAAGCTGAGCCCCCCCACCTCGTGCCTGCAGGCCTGCACACACAGACGGGGGACTGAAATCCTTCCCAAGCCTCTGGAAAGAAACAGTTCATGTCCTAACTTCCTTTAAACCCAGCCGAACGGCCGCTTTCGCCCGTCTGTCTCATTCTCTGAATAGTTTCCCCTCTCGCTCTCTCTGTCCTTTTTAAGTCTGACTGGTCACCAAAACGCCACCAGACGAGCCATTTATAGAGAGAGAGAGGGCGAGAGAGCCCGAGGTCGTTTGGTGTCGTGGGAACGGCTTTAAAAAAATACAGGCCTCCTCTCACATCACATCACAAACACACAGAAACACAACTGGTTTCAATTTTTCACTGGAGGTCAGTCGCGTTTCAGTCCTCCCCCCCTCATCCTTTGTGCCCCCTCCTCCTCCTCTGTTTGTGAAACTGCATCTTTGTGTGCTTCATGCCTGGATATCAGTCGGTGCTCAGGATCCTGAAGCCGGGCCCAGCGTGATGATTTCAGACTTCAGCTATGTTATCTTGAGGAAACATTCGATCAGATTGTGCAGCATTTTTATCTCCTGAGATAATCACAGTATCAAGTTGGGAAATCACAGCTATAAATTCTTGCAGTGGCAGAGATGTGAACGAGGCACACTGCACCACATGGGCTGCATGGTCAGCACCGACGCGCAGATGTTCTGCTAGCGCTCAGCGGTCGTTCTCGGCCTCTCCGGGTTCATGGGCTCTGTTCATGTGCGGCAGAATTCACAGTTTCACAGATATTTGAAGGGTTCAGAGAAGAATCCCTCTCAGGCTGACTCAGTGCAGATGTGAAGCTGAGGATCAGCGAGTAAACCTAAGCACGCAGCAGCGTTAATGACTGCACTCGTGCTCTGTTTTCAGCGTCTTCTTCCTGCAGTATGCGCCGTTTGTCTCTGCGGGACCCTCGACATGAGAGCAGCTTAACCCCGTCCTCCATCTTTCCTGCATCACGTGTGAGAACAGCCACAGCGATCGCTTACAGCTGAAATCATTTGGACAGTTTGATTGCTTTCAGGAACTGGTTGATGACTCCAGACTTTGTATTTATGAAGGACGTCAGCGACTATCATGTTTATTGTATAAGTAATCAGTAAACTGTGGAAACGGAGATCTGGGTCATGTTTGATGGGGAGATTCCATCTCTAAGGAACTCCGTTTGCCAGATATGATCATGACATTGATCAATGGTAAACCCACCCTCTCCTGCCAGCACCTCCTCATTAAAGCGGACCTTTTCTGCTTTCGTTTCTTTCCTGTCGTATAAATCTCCTGCTCCTCTGGTGGATGTTCATATTAAACATGGCCACAGTTTCTAGTAATGAGCTCAGTGTATGCACAGTAATCCCTGTGAGCCTGCTCTGAACACTCAGTCTGTCACAGCTTTTTCTGCTCTGCCATCTGTTTGATGTCATTGAGAGATGAAATCCTCAGTACGGGCCTCAAAGGGGCAGAGCCGGGCCAGCCCGGCGCTGCCACGGACCCCAACCGACTGTACGGCCAGGTTAGAGTCACCAGCTTGGTCTGCAGCACCGGGAGAACATGATCTCTGAGTGTGTATTTGTTCCTTTGTATGGCTGCTCTGTCTTGCAGCTGTCTATGGTTATTGCACTCTCCTTGCTGTCATTTACTTACATATTTGTGCTGTTTTGGTTGCTTCTTTTCATAATGTTCTCTTGTGTCACTTTGCAGCCTCGTTCTTGCTTTTTGCAGCTTTTTTGGGACGTGTTTTGCTTATTTTGTGTTATCTTGATGTCTTTGTGGTAGTTTTGGACTCATAAATCCTCCCTTTCTCACTTTATCTGTCATTGCGGTGCTTTTGCAGGTGTTTGAAGATCTCCCTTTTTTGCTTTTTAGTCTCTCTTTGTGGTTCTTCTGAAGAGGACATGCAGGCAGTCACTTTGATCCCCTGAGCTGCTGTTTCTGGTCCATTTGTTCATCAAAGACACTCGTCTGCTAACGATCTCTGGAGGAGCTGGTAGATTCTGTTAGCTCTGCAGGGAAACTGTGTGGTTGCTGACTGTAGATTCACATTTACTGGGCAGGTGGGTTTGAAGAGATGTTTCATAGAACAAGTTCTCCGCTGTGACAGAAATAATTCACAGAGGAGCTTAAAATGGTCACAGAGATGGAGGAAGGAGGAGGCTGAGGCTGACGGGGAGGACAACGAGATAAGAGGGAGAATCAGCAGTTTTCTATAAAAAGCCTGAGAAATATTAAACCCATGAAATGGAAAATACTTCAGTGTGTGTGTTTGTCTTGAGGACCCAACCGTCTGACCTCGTCCACCAACCGTCTGAGTCACCACAGACAGATAGCTGCTGCTGTTAGTCATCGTGCTGAGACGAACATGTGGCCCCGCTCACACATTTAAAAAGCTAATCTGCTTGTTGGGATTGAAATGAGTCTCGTACCTCGAGGCAGCAGGATCTTTCCATGGTTCTCATAACTGCTGGAGTTCTTCCTGTCTTCTGTGCCAGCACTGCAGGAGCTGAGGACCATTGTGGTTCCTGCAGTGCTGACACTGTTACCTCCAACTATAGAGCAGATACTTTTCAGAGACTATAAAGGTGGACATAGTGAAACCAGAGCAGAAGTGCCCTAAACCTGCATTCTCTCTGACGGCCTGCAGGGGGTGGTAGGTGTGGCTGCAAACAGACTTTCTGTCCTATAGAAGACTGTGGGAAAACAGGCCTCAGCACTGACCTCTGCAAACACTTTCCTGATGACTTCATTTCTTTATTTTAGTTTATACTGAAACATGAAGTCCATCATGTAAATTTGGTCATTTGTGAGGAATGAGGTCTGGTTACAGGACATGGTAACGGTGAAAACGGTCGTCTCCAGGCTTTGGAACGGGACGCAAACCAGTGGGCGATGTCACATCGGGTACGTCCATCTTTCATGCTGTTGATGACACTTTCTCAGCATGTGAAGAGCTTTGATTCTTCTGAAGTGACCCATGAGTATCTCTATCACAGCCATAAGAGCAGATTGTCTAAATACCAAGGAAAGGTCTTTCAATGCTTCCTTTATTACCTCCTTTCACAAGAGGATGCATTTGAGCGTCCTCCATAAAACGGAAAGGAGACACCATCCATCCCTACAATAACACATACTGAGAAAAACCCAACAATCATATGACCCGCTGTGAGCAGCACTTTGGTGACAGCAGGAAGGAAAAACTCCCTTTTAACAGGAAGTAACCTCCGACAGAACCAGGCTCAGGGAGGGGCGGGGCCATCTGCTGCGACCGGCTGGGGTGAGAAAAGGCGGGCGGAGAAGACAGGCGGTATCTGAATTATTTGTTTGAGGTTTTCGATCTGCCCGTCGTGCACACAGCTGAAGAACCTTTGTAACTCAAATATCGACACAAATGTAAGTGAATGTAGTACAGTGCTGTGTTATTGAAAGTGTTACACCCAGCACGCGGTTTATGGAGGGGGTGACAGCTTTGTGAAGGTCAAAGTTCAAGCAGGGCTTCGTGTCACCACTGTAACTGTTAAACTTTATTGTTTTGAACCTCAGTGGTGAAGCGATTTGTTCAGCTGGACGTCCGTGTTCATACTGCCTGCCTAAAACAACAGGAGCAGCTCTTTGTAGTCCATCTGTGAGATTTTCACCAGACGTTATGCGATGTCATTGGTTTATACGATATATAAATCAAGCATCATCAGCTCTGTGATTGGAGGAGTGGAGATGTCTCACGGTGTGCTGCATGGTGAGTTTCTACAGGCTCATATTACATATTGTTCCTGCGTATGTGGGTGGTGCAGTATTGCTGAAAGGCTGAAGGACTCGGGCTCAGCAAGCCGGCTCTTAGGGGAAGTTCACGATTTGGCCTTTTCAGCCAAACTGAACGAGATGTGTTTGGGTTTTTTAAACCACATCTCCGTGCCGTTTACATCTCATTTCAACATGTTTTAAGTGGGCTTTGTGGGGTGGGGTGTTTCCAGGGGTCTTCCCCGGTGGGTAGTTTCCAGAACTGTTTAGTCTTGGTGAAATCTAATGCGTCTGTTTCACAATAAAAGCCACCGGCGCAGTCGGGTTACATCATCCTCGGCGTGTGATGATGACACAGCCGATTGTGCTGAGCGAGCTTTGTGATCTTCGTCTATTATAAAGTCAGCGTCACACGTTAGCAGCTGCTCTGTAATCTGCACACGTGTGATTAGAAACCAGTCTGATCCTTCCAGCCAATCGCCTCGCAGCTCACCTGTCATTACCGTCTCTGCATGTTTTCATGTTTTCATATTGACTGAGTGAGAAAGAGGTTTTAATGACATCGTCCTCCTGTCATTGTGTGTGTGTGTGTGTGTGTGTGTGTGTGTGCGTGTGTGTGTGTGTGTGTGTGTGTGTGTGTGTGTGTCAAATATTTACATTAATAATTTTCTAAGTCTGTCCATTGTGCCACAGAGCCTCATAGTGAGCCTCATGGAGCTCTCAGGGAACCAGCCTGTTCACACTTCGGCAGCACAGCTCCAGGTTGTGGGATTAGGGGGAGGGGCCTGTCAGCCCCAGCTCGTCTCTAATGTGTTAGTTATCCAAACAGCCTTTAATGCACAAACAGGACTTTCTGTTCACCTGCATCTTACAGCAGTACCAGGGGCATCAGCTGATGCTGCAAGTGAGGCGGTGCTTGATACACCAGGCTGCAGGCTCAGATTATCCTACAAAAAGTTTGAGTTACTGAAGACAACACATTTCACAACACAAAAGAAGTAGGAATCTGTGTGTGTGTGTGTGTGTGTGTGTGTGTGTGTGTGTGTGTGTGTGTGTGTGTCAATGCGCCCCCCAGCCTGAAACAGCAGACATGAATAAACACAGGATGATCATAAACAGTCGTGTTTCCACTCATTTCCTGGAGACTCATAACTCTGAGCCTTACCTTCACTTTAAATATGAGACCATAAACTGTAATGATTTATGGTACACACACACACACACACACACACACACACACACATGCTGTGATCACCTCAGATGAGTGACAGCTGGATTCAGTGATGTAACTGCACGTGTGGCGCATTAATAAACTGCTGCTGTTCATGCACAGACTCGTTCTTCAGCTCGCTAACAGCTCACGATCTGCCTGCAGCGTTTGGCTCTTCTTCAGTCACTTTAAAATTTGAGACAAACATTTATTTATTTATCTATTTTGTATATTCTTTAACATCTTGTAAATACTTTGATGCTGGAGGAGACGTTAGAGTTCAAACCGTGCAGTCTACACATGATTTATTAGCTCAGTGTCAAACTGGATCATCTTTGCACCGTGGAGCTCAGAAACGTTGTGGCTGTTGCATTAAAGCGATCCTTCTCTGTTGGATTCCAGCCTCAGTACTGTCTCGAGGTAAGCGTTGGTAAATTCACTGATCACTGGCCGACGCAGCCCACAGAGCATGAGTCAGACCATCGAGGGGGAGACCCCCCCCCCACCGGGGAGAGGTGGCACTTATATCTCACATAATCAATCGAATGATGCATCAAACGTTCCAACATTCATTTACAGCAAACACTGGAAATGAAATAAGAAGAAAAAACGTTTGCAGTTTTGGTTCTTATTAAGCTGTTATCAGCTAAAAGGATGAAGAGCAGCTCAGCAGAGTCCAGTCATCACGCTGTGTGTGTGTGTGTGTGTGTGTGTGTGTGTGTGTGTGTGTGTGTTATAATCAGGGTTTTAATAGTTTTGCAATTTTCATTAGTTTTTATTTTTATTTAGTTTTGACTTCAGATTTTCAATGTTATATCAGTTTTAATTAGTTTTTACCAATTGTTTGCTAGTTTAGTTTTTAGTTTTTTGAAAATCCTTAGTTTCAGTTTAGTTTTGATTAGTTTCAGTTTAGTTTTGATTAGTTTCAGTTTAGTTTTGATTAGTTTCAGTTATAGTTTTAGTTGTTTGCAATAATTAAGTGCAACAAAATCCCAGTTGCATCATATCAGTCATGCTCTTCTGCTCATCCTTGGGTATGTTGCTATTGCAGCTACCATACCCTGCACCCTGCACAGGTCGCCTGTCTGTCGCAGGGCTAACACGCAGAGACAGACAACTCACATTCCCACCTATGGGTTCTTTAAATAAATAAATAAATAAATAAATAAATAAATAAATAAATAAATGCAGATGAACAACCAACTGATACCAGGCAACTATAAAATGTATATCTTGGCCCCAATGAGACTATTAGCTCTTGCAGCACCGGGTGTTCGTAATTTTGGTTCAAGTGAATTGATAAACTTTTTGAAGGCACTTGACTCACACAGTTATGTAGATGTCCCCGTCCTGTTGTCTCAGGTTGCATCACGCTGCCTTGCCTGGGGTTAGCTTCTGTTTCTGGGGATGAGGGTTGAGTGTGCTCCCTTCTCAAGCTAAGCTAGGTTAGCCTTCTTGTGTGAGCTTTTCAAGCGCACTTTAAGGTTTGTGGGATTTTTTCCCTTTAGAAATGTCCCTCATAATTTGTCTCTTTCCACTACAAGACACTTGCTTTATCCAAAACACAGTCATATTCAAAGTAATCCCAAATTGGACTCTGGCGCTTTCTCCCGACTTTTCTTGACATGATTCTGCGCGTGGGCGGAGCAACAACACAGACGACTCGACTAACGTGCTGCCACCTGCTGGCATAATGAGACAGCAAGAAAAATCTGGAAACTAAACTTCATTTTCACCCTCGACTATTGTATGACACGCACACATCAATGAAACTAAACACATTTTGCTATAAATTCAGTTAATTTTAGTTAGTTTTCCTTTTTTTTTTTTTTAATTTCCGTTAATGAAAATGTCTTTTCACTTCTAGTTTTCGTTATTTCGTTAGTTTTCGTTAATGATAATAACCTTGGTGTGTGTTCCCCCACTGCTGAAACTGCAGACATGACTAAACACGACTACACAGTCGTGTTTCCACTCAGAGCTGTGACCCTCACCTTAAAAACACTGGAAACTAAATGATTTGCATTTGGCGACTTTTTTTCCTCAAATACGAGAGTGTGTAACCAGATTTATGTTCCCACAACATGACTGTTCACACACACACACACACACACACACACACACACACACACACACAGTTGGCGTGCCTGTGTTATAGGAGCATTGCTCGGAATCAGAGGTTGTGATTATCTCAGATCAGCGGTCAGCGATCGCATTAATAACCAGCGCAGGAGTTTCTGCATACACTGCTGCTGCTCGTGCACAGGCTCGTTCTTCAGCTCACAAACTCTTTTACAGCAGTTTTCAGTCCCGACTTTGAAGCTCCTCACGGTGTGTCTGCAGCGTTTGGAGCTCAGCAGCACTTCTCAAAGTTTCAGTCTGCAGCTCTCAGATTTTTGATTTGAGGCAATAAACACTAAATATTTTAGTCTATCTTTTTTTCTTCTGCTGCAGCCGCCATCTTTGTTGGGTAGATATTACGTATTAGATCACACGTTCAAACTCTCTGTACGCCCATTTTCTGCTGCTTATCTGGGCCGGGTTGCACGGGACGCCGCCTGACCAGAGAAGACTTGGCCTCCCTCTCCCCGTCACCATCTGCAGCTCACCTGGGGGAACACCGAGGCATTCCCAGGCCTGCTGAGAGGTGTAATGACTCCCGCCTGTACTGGTTCTGCCCCGGGCCTCCTCCTGGTAGGACATGCCCAGGATACCTCATCGTGGTCAGAGACCCAGACCACCTCAGCTGCCTCCAAGCATCCTTGAATTTCAATCTGCTGGAGCTCATACCTGAAAAGGATTGAATTTCCACTTAAATACACATGTGATGTTTAAATATTTTGAAGATTTCCTTTTTAGAGAATTCCCGTAGACTAATGAAGCACGGCACATGTTTTTATCTGAAGAGCACTGCAGCGTGCGCAGGCAGAGACGTTTTCTCGAACCACATATAAAAACAAACCACTTTTCTCACCACAGCTGACCCTTCAAGGCTGTTGAACACACATTGCGGGCTGAGGTCACTTCCTTTCGTCCTCCTGGTCATTGACACGTTAAAGAGGGTCAGAAGTGAAGGGTGGACGCCTGCTGTGCTGGGACAAGGAGGAGGAGAGAGATGGAGGAGAATGGCTGGAGCCAAATCTGTGAACGAGGGACAGAAAAGAAAATGATGACGTCAGGCTGTGGGTTGTGGGTTCGAGTCCCCCCAGAGTCACCTTCTCGGTGCGCCTCCTGTTTGCCGTATTAACATGTCTCACAGCAGGAAAGCTTTGAAGGGTTTGAGCCAGCAGATGCTCCTGAAGGCTCGTTTAAACAAGAGAAAAGGAAGAAAATACTAAAAGCTCAGCAGAAAGGATGAAATTAAAAACATCTGTTGTGTTTTTTATTTGTTCCTCTCTTTGTCTGATTTTCTTCACTTTGGTTTTCTGGCTTTTCTCTCCTGTAACTTCTTCTTTTTCATTTTCCTCTCATGTTAATTTTTTGTTTTTTCCATCTTCTCCACATCGTCTTTAACTTTTGTCTTTTGAGAGAAAAGAAAGGAGAAGGTTTCCCCCACGTATCTTCTGCTGTTTTCTCTGTCGACACAAAGACTCTCTGAAAAGCTTCGTTCCTTTTGGCGACCATCCTCTCCCGTCCTGCCTCCCTCTCTCTTGGCTGAGGCGCTGCTTGTGTGCTTGTGGTGTCGAGGCTCGCGCACCCTTGAAGAGGTCCAGAGACCGCAACGCAACCAACATTTAGGTCACAAGCACACACACATATATGTTTGTATTTCTGTCTTTGTGAGGACCCACACTGACACACGTGTGTTCCCAGGTATCCAAGCTGATTACAAACCCTAACCTGAAGCCACCCTTCGCTCTCCAGCAGCCCTCTGGAAGTCTGGAAGTCACCGCGGTCCTCACAAGGACGCAGACTCTACATACCACAGCTGTAAGTGCTTATTGGCAAAGATGCCGAAAGATTAGGCCAAACCCACACTCACACACATACGCGTTCAGTGTGAGTCTGTAATAAGCAGCAGGGTTAGAAAGCCTCTCCACTCCTCTGCTAATTAAAGGCCATAAACCGATCTGAGCAGAATTCAGATATAATGAAGAAAATCTGCTGTTTCACCAACAAATATGAGGAAAACGCTCCAAAAACATCAACTGGAGCTCATCAGTCACTGCTGGGAGAAAACACGATGTTGTTAGCGATCCAACATCTGCGGTGAGCAACAGGTGAGCCGTAATGGGAGGCAGACACGGAGGATTACTGCGCCAGACGCACGCCCAGGAGCTCCAGGTGATTTTCTCAATGTAAAACTCAAGTTATGAACTTCATCTGTGCAAAAATGCTGCTATTGATGTCAGGAGTAACGCCCTATCAACCTGAGTATACTGTAGAGCAGTGACAACAGACCTGCTCGCCTCAACGTTAAGATACAGAGAGCTGAAGTCTCCCTCCTGCAGGCAGCCAGGTGCTGCTGATGCGCCTGATTAATTAATCATCAGCAAAACTTTATAAAAGCAAAGCTTTTGTGAGTTTGTGGTCAGACCGTGCAAAAAACCTAAGAGCTCCATCCAGACTGTCCAGGGCTCAGGTAGCAGGTCAAAGTTCATGGCAGCACAGCTGAGGTTTGCAAAGCTTCTACGTCCCTTTTTACAGACCAGGCTGGAGATGTTTGCCCATGAAACACAAATCCAAGCATATCTGCACAGACACCTCACACCAAGCGTCTGCGCAGGGTGAGGATTTAAGCCCCTCACAGTCACTGAGTGGACTCCTCTGTGCACCAGTATGAGGACGTCTGTCCCATAGCTGAAGCTTGGACCAAACTGTGTCATCAGCAGGACAAAGATCAAGTACAGCAGCAGATCTAAGAGCTCAAAGAGCTGTGCATGGATAAATGCTGCACACATCAATGCACTGAAGCAACGCTGTGAAGAGGAGTGGACCAAAACTCCTCCACAGTGAAACAGTCTCCTCATATTATTGCTGCTGAATCATGAGGCTCTCACAGAGTCTGTGCAGTTCCTGTTTGCACATGACTAAATCCCGTCATCTCTGGGGACTGGGGTTGGGTTTTTTTCCAGTTTTCTTTCCTCTTTCCTGCTCGAGCGGCGTTGACAGTTACAGAAGAAACGATGACGCTCGAATCATCAGAAGAGTTCGGAGGCGACGGAGACGATGCACGGCAGCGTAAATCTGCCTTTCTTATAAAAACACCTGCAGCCTTTAACACTCTCCCTGCTTTCAAACCTCCGTCTTCAGCACACACACTCTCAAACACACACATGCAGGTCGGTCGTGCCGCCACGCCGCCATCGGTTTTGCAGTCTGTAATGAGACAGCGCGCGGAGCCAAGATGGCTGCTGCCGTGTCATTAGCAGTGGAAATGTGGTCGGTTATTAGAGATGGAATATCGGTGTGCGCTCCGGTGACTTCATACGAGGCTGTTAGCTGATCCGGCATGCAGGAAACAGCCAAGACGTGAAACCAGGACACGACGGTTCTCTGTGACCTCACCAGGATCTGAAAAAGCTCAGAGACTCTGACAGGAGTGCAGGCGTCGCTCACGCTGAGCCTCCAGATGATCCAGTGAGGCTGCAGGTAAAGCCCGACAGCTTCTGTGGTGAGGCGGACATCACCGCCTAACCACAGCGAGCTCTCTGCTTCAAATCCAGCTGCAGAGGTTTTCTGAACGCCATCCTCTCCGGTCTCTGTCCACAGCTTGGTGGAGCTGGGAGGAAAAAAGTAGTCTGCTCAGATTTCACTGCCGCATAACTGTGGAAACGCCGCCGAGCTCGCACAGAGACTTGATCAGCCAGCAGAGCACGGTTTGCGGTCTGGGAGACATTAGGCTAACATCAGACAGCTGCTGTGCTTGTTAGCAGCGCTCAGTACCTGCTGACACCGGTGTGATGGCGTGGAACATCCTCCAGGACGTGGATGAACTCCCCGTCTGTCAGTGCAGCTCTTAGAAAAAGACACAGATGATGAGGAAGAGCGGGATGCACAGGATGTAGCTTCCAGGTGTGGAAGAGCCATAATTCTGCATTCTCTTTAAAGACCACCTACGAGAAAAACGTCCTCATAAATTATGAGCTTTTATTAATTGATTATATTCTGATTGACTGATGATAAGTTGTGGGCACTGACAGCTGGAAACAGCTGATTTGTTGATGTGTATCTTTGAAGTCTGCTGCCTCGGGTGCACGCGTAGCTTTCTGCAGACAAGTCCCTGCAGTCGCTCCTATAAATAATTACAGGTGTGGTGATGAAAGTTTTGTCCAGCAAATGGGAAATTAAGTGTGTGTCTGTGTGTTTGTGTGTGTAAGGAGTAAATCCAGGAAAACGTGTGACTTTGCAACCAACAAGGAAGTACTAAAACTGAACTTCCTCTAATGGGCAGTTGAGGCTCCAGCGGTGAGTCAGACCCCACAGACTGGCATGTTACAGAGTCCAACTTTACAGCAGAAATAAACATGTTTACAGCCTGATACAAAAATAATTCCCACTTCATAAAATCGACATTAGCTGTAGCTGCTAGCTGTCTGCTAGGCTTCACCTCAGCGACGTCCGGCCTGTGTTTGTGCTGTTGGAGCCTTTTTAATGACATCATCTGATCAATAATTTGACGACTGTGAGGTTAATTTAGTAACAATTTAACCGTGACGTGTGAGCTCCAGTCTCTGTGAAATTCTCTGATTGTATTTGGGTGTTGCTGATTAGCATGCGCCTAGCTATGCGTTAGCTTGTATTAGCTGCTAGCACGTTTCTAAATTCTATCACTTCTGGCTCCAGAAACAACAGTGCAACTAAAACCAGGAGTGACCAGGGACACAGATGACTGTTAATAAACGACAGATTTTTCTGGATTTGGACTTTGTTGAAAATTTACAGCAAGAATAAAGAAAATACGTTTTAAGACTTTGAATCACAAATATGATTATTTCTGCAACGTGTTAACATGTCTGAGTCTGTGGGGACAGAGTCACTGCTGGCTGTTGTAGGTTTTGGGCTCACATTCTTCATGCTAATATTTCATAGGCAGAAGTTTGTGCAGCAGTGGAGACAGTGCTAAATGCTACAGGGTCGCTTTTATTCGGCCTGTGTCGAGAGCACAGATTTTAAAACTGGAGACATCGATCGATTCACCGTGCTCAGCTGTAACTTTCTTCAGACTGAGCACCAAACCGGCAACATCCAGGTGTAAAATAAGACATCCAGGTGTGTGCAGTCAGCCCGCCTTACTGTGTGAAACTGAATCATAAAACACGTTTTCACTTCCTGTTTGTGTTCGAACCGTCAGGGCTGCTGAAAGGACCCCGAGTGTCAGAGTTTAGAGCCGTCGTCCTTTTCCTTTTGTTTGCCGATGACCTCCTGACCTCTGCTGCTTGCGTGCACACACACACACACACACAGTCTGGAGGGTAATTGTTGGGAGGAAAGTGAGTTGTGGAATGTCTGAGTTTGGAATAACAGTGACAGGACGGTGCCAGCCGACCAGCTCTGTTTACCCCCACTGTGTGTGTGTGTCTATATATTTTTAGTGTTCACACTTTCTTACATCTGCTTCTGTTTTTCAGACAGCATTCCAGTGTGTGTGTGTGTGTGTATCCTCGGGTTGTGTTTGTCCAGTATAAATCTCTGCCTGGTCCTTCAGAGGGAACAGATGTGGTAACAAACGTCTGTTTCTTCTACATCACCAATAATTTAACAACAATGAGTACATTTTTAGGGAAATTCACAAACTTTCCAGCAGCCGTGGATTTAAATTAAATATAAACCCACCACATATTTACTGCATCTGTCATCATAACCCAGTCACACGATATTCAGGAACACTTCATGAAGACTGTCATTTCTAAGCTAATATTAGCTTCTGTTGCACATTTCAAAGTATTTCAGATCAACACCCTCCTCTTCACTCTGCTGACCCATGACTGCACTCCATCATACAGCTCCAACCTCTTCATCAAGTTTGCGGACGACACAACGGTGGTGGGTCTCATTAGCAACAGGGATGAGACCGACTACAGAAGTGAGGTGAGACGCCTGGCCACGTGGTGTGCTGACAACAATCTCTCTCTGAATGTGGAGAAGACGAAGGAGATTGTTGTGGACTTCAGGAGAATGCACACCCAACATGCTCCTCTGACCATTGACGGAGCGTCTGTGGAGAGAGTGAGCAGCACCAAGTTCTTGGGTGTGCACATCACAGAGGATCTCTCCTGGACGTACAACACCACAGCACTGGCCAAGAAATCACAGCAGCGTCTCTTCTTTCTCCGCAAACTAAGAAGAGCAGGAGCACCAGCCCCCATCATGTACACTTTCTACAGAGGCACCATCGAGAGCATCCTGTCGTGCTGCATCACTGTGTGGTTTGGAGCCTGCAATGCGTCCTGTCATAGAACCCTCCAACGCATAGTGAGAGCTGCAGAGAGGATCATTGGTGTCTCTCTCCCCTCCCTCCAGGACATTTACAGCACCCGTCTCACTAAAAAAGCCCTTTGCATAGCGGCTGATCCCACGCACCCAATGCAAAGCTTCTTCAAGCTGCTGCCGTCGGGGAGGAGACTGCGGAGTCTCCAGGCCAGGACCAGCAGGCTGAAGGACAGCTTCATCCATCAGGCTGTCAGGAAGCTTAACTCCCTCCCGATTCTGCCCCCTCTCCCCTCTCTCCTCCACGGTCTCACTGAACTCTGTCACACACACACACACACACACACACACACACACACACACACACACACACACACACACACACACACACACACTCTCTGACTCACTCACTGGCCTGCACCAGTTACCAGTCACTTTGTGGATCATTGGACTGCCATTACCTCATAAGACTTTGTTGTTACACTTTCTCTTACCGTACACTACTAAATCTCCATTTGCACTATTTGCCTATTTGCACTACTCTGCCTGGTTTACACTCAATGTCACTTACCCATTATATTGTATATTATATAGCTTTCTTGTTATATGTAAAATTGTATTTATTTAAATTTTTACTTTTTAATTATTTTACTTGCATTTTTAATCACTTTTATATTTAAATATATTTAAATGTTCATTTGCTATTTATCTAGGGATTGAGAGTAACGCAATTTCTATTCTCTGTATGTCCTGTACATGTGGCAGAATCGACAAATAAAGTTGACTTTGACTTTGAAAAAAACAAAAACAAAAAAAAACAAAAAAAAAAAAACACCTGCAGTCTTTCTTCTGTCCAGCAGGGGGCGACTCCTCTGGTTGTTTGGAAGTCAATGAAGTAATTAGCCCACGGGTGGGCAATCTCAGTCCACGAGGGCCAGTGTCCCTGCAGGTTTTAGTGTCCTCGAACCATCACAGCTGATTTAAATGGCTAAATTAGCTCGTCAACATGTCCTGAAGTCCTCCAGAGGCCTGGTAATGAACTAATCATGTGATTCAGGTGTGTTGACCCAGGGTGAGATCTAAAACCTGCAGGACACCGGCCCTCGTGGACTGAGATTGCCCACCCCTGAATTAGCCCATGGTTTACCTGACCTATGACCTCTGTAAACACTTTACTGATGAGTTTGTGGTCTCCATCGGCAGTGCCAAACCAGTCACTGTATATGACACGATGTTTATAGATTATGTTTTAGTTCTGCATGCTTTAGAGCAGGCGTATTAAAGATGAGGCCCAGGGGCCAGAATCGGTCCCACCGTGACACCAGTCCGGTCTGCTGGATGACTTTTAAAACACGAGCTATAGACACGAGATATAATCTCTCCAGCGTGTCCCGAGTCTGCCCTGGGCCTCCTCCCAGTGAGGCATGCCCGGAACACCTCACTCCTTGTCAGATGCCTGAACCAGCTCAACGGGCTCCTTTCGATGTGGAGGAGCAGCGGCTCTACTCTGAGCCCCGGATGGTCAAACTCCTCATCGCTTATTTCTAAGGGAGAGGCCAGCCCCCCTTCAAAAGAAGCTCTTGGTCACTACCCAGAGCTCGTGACCATTGGTGGGGTAGGGATGGAGCAAGACCTTTAAATCGAGATCTTCACCACGACAGACCGGTACAGCGTCTGCATCGGCAGCACCATCCGACTGTCGACCCCCCCACTCCTGAACAATAATGCAAACCTTAGGTTTCAAACATGTGAGTTATAGTAAAAATTAAAAAGTTTGTGTGAACTTGTTTATTTGTGCTGAAAAGTATTAACATGTGAGTCTGCAGAGACGGACTCACCGCTGCCCCTGCTGGACGTCAGAGGAACTGCAGCCTTTGGTGCTTGTAGTGGCTGCAGGGCAGAATGATGCTGATGGTTTGACTCAGCCCTTTAAAACTCAAGCGCTGCTCTGCGTGCGGCTTTCAACAGAAAAACATGCACAAGCACAAAAATATTTACATATTGATTTTCGTTGATTTTAATGACTTGCATTCAGTGATTAGTATAAAATCTCTCACTAAACTAAGTCCTCAGGAATGAATCCCAGAGTCACCCGAGGATGTTTATTCCCGCAGCTGTAATCGTTATGAATCGCCGCTCAGACGTCTGAAAAATGACACAAAGTGCTTCCATATGAGGCCTGCATGTGTCACATGAGTGTGTGTGTAACGCACATCTGAGAGCTGATTCACTCTCTGTGCAGTTTTACAGGGAAAACACCTGGAGGCTCATTTCCACCACCTCCAGCGTCCAATGAGCTGCTCCTCAGTCACATCCTGCCCCTGACAAGCTGCCCTGCAGGGGGGAACAGGGCCGGCCTCGCTGCTCTCATCGCCCTGCCTGAAGATGAGGCGATTTACACCTATGGTTACCACGGTGACCGCCTGTAGACTGTCTGACTGACAGACACAAACACAATTACAAAACAGTTCATGTTTTCCACGCGTGAGCTGGGCTCAGGTGAAGCTTGTGTCATCAACATCTGCACATCTGGATCGTTCACGATGTTGTGGCAAAAGGGATTTCCAGTGTTTCCATGTGTGTTGTTCATGTCTTTGTTGGTGTAGACTGCAGTCAGCAGGAGTTATGAACTATGGAAAATCCAGAAATGACCTGAGCTGCTCTTTTACCCACTCGTCTGTGGTAAACTTGTGATTTTTCTCATGATTATGTGAAAGTCTTTTGTTTCCGAGCACACGCACACACAGGTCGTGTGTAAATGTTCAGCTGAATGTGTTGTTGCATTTGTCACGTCTGTGTGTGGACGCTGCGTGACTCTCAGTGTTTCCTCACCAAAGAAGGAACTGAGTCTTTCTGTGCTTTCGTGTCGTGTTCGGAGCATTTTATGGATCTTTTTGTGTCTCTGCTGTCCTTTTATGCCTCTGTGGTACTTTTACGTCTCACTTTAAATACTTGTTTTGTGTGTGTGTGTAGTAATGTGTGTCTCATGTGGATAGTTTTGTGTCGTTCTGTAGTCATTTTCAGTCACTCTGCATGTTTCACGCTCCTTTGGGACCATTTCTTGTCTCCTTTGCTCATTTTTATGGTTTTGCACCTTCTTTTGTTTCATTTGGGAGCTTTTTCTGCTGTTTATTGTCATTTTTTGTCCCTTCGTGGTCGTTCTGTAGGACATCTGTCATAAATCGTGCTATCAGTCATACTTTTGCACACCTTTTTGCAGAATAACCTCTGAACTCTGCTGTGAAGCAGCTCAGGGGTAACTGGAAGCTCGCTTTCTTTCCAAATGTCACCATCAAAGAATTTCTGGTCCAAACGGGTAAATCTCTGGGATTAGAGGCACATTCCAGACTGAAGCTGCTTCTTAGAAAGAGTTTTGTTCTGCTGTAAACAGCTGGACGCTCTCTCTCTCTCGCTCTCTCTCTCCCATGGTTTTCGGACCTCCCTCTCTCCCTCCCTGCCTCCCCCTCTCTCTCCTCCTCCTCGGTCCAGCAGCAGTTGGGGTCGAGCTGACTGCGCGCCGCCCGGAGCTCATCTCCAAACTAGCGGATCGCACCTCTCACCTCCCGTGGCCTGCGCTGTGACCTGTGAAGTGGACGCGGGGATCGGTCCCGGCCGGACATATGCTGGATTGTGTCTTTGATTTTTTTTCGCTTTTTGGTGTGTAAAACTTGGCCAAGTAGGTCAGTGAGGCTCCGGAGCGCCGCCAGCATTGCCGTTAAACCGTGTTGGGAAACTCGCTTTGACTGTGCTTGAAGGAGGAGGTGGAGGAAGCTGCTGGAGGCTGGCAGATCCAATGCGTCCGGAGCGGCCGTGTAAGCAGCAGGAACACCGGAGAAAGACCGACCGAGGGAGGGAGGGACGAGCGGAGCTCAGCGGGGTCTCACCGGCTGCTGGACCTTCATGCCTCCGAGGTACCCTCACGCTGTTTCTTTGCTTTGCAGCAAGCAGAGGTTATTTTACAAAATAAAAGACGCCTGTTCGTAATTTAACACAATAAAAGCGCCAGTCATTCCAGCGCGTGCCCAGGTCCAGTGCCAGACTCTCGTAAAGTCTGTGCGCGTGCCCGAATCACGGTGAAGTACAGCTGTGTTACACGCACCATATTAAACTATGACCCTGTTTATTATGATGATAAAAATACCAGTAATTACTTTAATTAATATCCGTATCATTTCATACTCATTTGTTTAAATGTAATTAGCAATCGATAATCATTAAACAGCTGATTGATGATTAATTACGCTAATCAACTTTACAACATTTCATCTGGACCAAAAAACCAAAGAAAATCTAGATCTGATGACGTGAATATGAAATGATCCCACTGCTGCTCCCGGAGGATGAACCTTTAGATGAGGCGACCTCTGACCTCTGCTTTAAAGAGACAAACAAACAAACAGCTGCACCGGCCAGCGCTTCAGTGTTAATGCTTGTAATTTGCGCGGCGGCCTGTAGAGGGCAGCAGGAGGACTCTTGGCTCTCAGTGCGCAGTTTAACCCTTTAAACTTTCTGCTGCCGCTGCATCTGTTCACAGGCCGCCTGTCTGAGCTTGTGTTACTCTGCATGTCGAAGGAACAAGTGTTTCAATCTGATCTGCCGTCTCGTCTCTCAAACGCTCATATGAAAAACAAACTTCATGGTTTGTCTCTGATACGTGAAGCTCGCTGAGGTCTGAGCTGCAGGTTGTCATCAGTCCTGTTCAGGCTGATAAGCATTTTACCTGTTACTGAGTCAACACACAGCGAGCTGTAGTTTATTATGATGTAAAGCTTCACATCTGAATCACTCCACTGCAGAAAATAGACCCACAGATTTGAAACACCTCCATGTTTGGCATATTAGTGAGTTCACTATAGTGTTGTTTAGTTACTGGCAAGCTCCTTGCTCTTATTTTGAAAGTACAGGAAAGAGGGCCACACTGTAGAGTCAGCTGATTATAATGCTCCATTACTGTCAGCAGAAGTGGTTAGTGGTCATGTGACCCCTGAAATCAGACTCAAGCTCGCTGTTTTTTGTCTGAAGAGTGCGAGACGCACACTTTTATATAAATGAATTTAATGTCAGGTTCTCTGACTCTTCATCACATCGCACACAATCAGTGAAATCTGCTCTCACCATCAGTGTGTGTGTGTGTAAGCTGAATCCGTGGGGATTACATCTCTGAATATCAGCCAACAAGGCCCTTCGATTACTGCCTTAGAAAAACCCTAATGGAATTATAATTGTGTGTGTTAGTGTGTGTGTTAGTGTGTGTGTTAGTGTGTGTGTTAGTGTGTGTGTTGGCAGGCAGATGACAGCTCCTGAGCATCGATCTTACTAATAGGCCTCTTTGTCAAGAAACAAACACACACGCGCTTTCTGAACCGGCCTCACAGACCTCTCATTGGTTTATTTATATTTTTGTGTGTGTGTGTGTGTGTGTGTGTGTGTGTATACCATGTCTACATATCTTTGTGGGGACCAAAAATTGTCATGCTACTATACTTGTGGGGACCAACAGTCACATATGGGGACAAAGTGCCCGTCCCCACGAGTTTGAAGACATGTTTGAGACTCAAAATGTGGTCTTAGTGTCAGGGTCACAGTTAGGTTATGGTTAGGTTATGGTTAGCATTCATTGATGGTTAAGGTTAGCAGCTTGGGAAAGCATTATGCCAAGCAGATGTCCTCACTAAGACATTAAAAGAAGTAAGTGTGTGTGTGTGTGTGTGGTTGACAGGTTGACTTGAGGTCATCTGAGGTGACCGTGGACAAACTGCAAAGTCAATGAGACTCAACTTTTCTTCATGAATACATTTGATTGGTCTGTGTGCTTGTTTTTGTTCTGGCTCCGCCTCCTTCACCGACGATATTTGAATGCTGATGACATCGTGTCGAGGTGTTACGTGGTCTTGGAGGTGAAGACATGTCTGGAGTCACATCATGGGCCTGCAGTGTGTCCTACAGAAGAAGCCTGGATCTGTGATGGAGCCACAAACACCTTAAACTGACTCATTAACGATATTATTAATTATTTCATGACAGTTGTTATCAAATCAGAATCAGAATCAGAATCAGAATGGGTTTATTGCCAGATGTTGAGGTTTACAACATTAGGAAATTGCTGCGGTGCTTCAGTGCAGACAATAAGAATTAAAGTGCTATGTAGAAAGAAAGATATGTGCATGAGATATACATGAGATATATACATGAGAATAAGAATTATGAGTGCTACGTAGAAAGATATATACATGAGTGCAGGTGGTGATCAGTGCCAGAGATGAAATGATGCATTGACACAGCGTAGGGTCATGTGTTAGTGGCGGGAACAGTCATATGGTTATTGTTCATGTGTCCAACAGCAGAGGGGAAGAAACTGTTCTTATGGCGAGAGGTTCTGGTGCGAATGGACCGGAGCCTCCTGCCTGAGGGGAGCAGGTCAAACAGACTGTGTCCAGGGTGAGAAGGGTCAGCTGAGATCCGAGCTGCACGCCGCAATGTCCTGGAGGTGTACAGGTCCTGCAGAGATGGGAGTCTGCAGCCAATCACCTTCTCAGCAGAGCGCACAACACGCTGCAGTCTCTGTTTGTCCCTGATAGTGGCTCCAGCGTACCACACGGTGATGGAGGAGGTGAGGATGGACTCGATGATTGCAGTGTAGAACTGCATCATCGTCCGTGTTGGCAGGTTGAATTTCTTCAGCTGCCTCAGGAAGTACATCCTCTGCTGGGCTTTCTTGATGACGGAGGTGATGGTGGGCTCCCACTTCAGGTCCTGGGTGATGGTGTTACCCAGGAAGCGGAATGAGTCCACAGAGGTGATGGGGGTGTCAGTCAGGATGATGGGGGGGGAGTGGGGCTGTGTGCTTCCTGAAGTCCACAATAATCTCCACTGTCTTCTGGGCATTCAGCACCAGGTTGTTGTGGCTGCACCAGGACACCAGACGTTCAACCTCCCTCCTGTAGGCAGACTCATCCCTGTCAGAGATGAGTCCAATAGCGGTGGTATCATCTGCAAACTTGATTAGCTTGACAGACTGGTGGGTGGAGGTGCAGCAGTTGGTGTACAGGGAGAAGAGCAGAGGAGAAAGAACACAGCCCTGAGGGGAGCCGGTGCTGATGGTCCGGGAGTCCGAGACATTCTTTCCCAGCCTCACATGCTGCTTCCTGTCCGTCAGGAAGTCAGTGATCCACCGGCAGATGGGATCAGGCACATTCATCTGGGAAAGCTTGTCTCGGAGATGGTCTGGAAGGATGGTGTTGAAGGCAGAGCTGAAGTCCACAAACAGGATCCTGGCGTAGGTTCCTGGGGAGTCCAGATGCTGCAGGATGAAGTGTAGGGCCATGTTGATGGCGTCGTCTACAGACCTGTTGGCTCTATATGCAAACTGCAGGGGGTCCAGGAGGGGGGCCGTGAGGGTCTTGAGATGGGAGAGAACTAGGCGCTCAAATGACTTCATGACCACAGATGTCAGAGCCACGGGTCTGTAGTCATTTAGTCCAGTGATCCTAGGTTTCTTGGGGACAGGGATTATGGTGGAGGACTTGAAGCAGGCAGGCACATGACATGCCTGCAGTGAGGAGTTGAAGATGCCAGAAAACACTGGGGCCAGCTCGTTTGCACAGTGTCTGAGGGTGGCAGGAGACACGCCGTCTGGGCCGGGAGCTTTCCGAGCATTCAGACTCCTAAACTGCTTCCTCACATCTGCTTCATGAATATGAAGAGTTGTGGTGGGAGGAGGTGGTGTGAAATCCTCTTTTGTGTGGGGTGAGGAGGCGGGTGTTGTAGGTGAACAGTTTGAAGGTGGTGATGGCTCTATGGAGGGGGGAGAGGTGGGGGAATGAGTGTCCAAAGTGTCTCTATTGTTGGGGCCGTTGGAGGTGTGAAGGCTGCCTGATGGCTCGTCAAAACGGCAGTAGAAGTCGTTAAGGGTGTTGGCTAAGAGCAAGTCATCAGTGGAGTGGGGGGTTTTAGGCTTGTAGTTTGTAATATTCCTAAAACCTTTCCACACAGAGGCCGAGTCATTCTCTGAGATCTGCTGCTGCATCTTCTCAGAGTGCTGATGTTTAGCAATGTCCACTTCTTTAGTGAACCTGTACTTGGCCTCTCTGTAGCAGTCCCTGTCTCCGCTTCTGAACGCCTTTCTCTTTTCCAGCCACAGCTTTTTGAGTTTAGGAGTAAACCAGGGTTTGTCATTGTTATAACTCACCCTGGTGCGTGATGGCACAATGCTGTCCTCACAGAAGTGGATATAGGAGGTGACAGTGTCCGTAAACTCGTCCAAGCTGTTAGAAGCAGCCTTCATTGTGTCCCAGTCTGTGGTCTCCAAACACGTGCGAAGCTCCTCCACAGCCTCGTTGCTCCACAGTTTTTTGGTCCTCACGACAGGTTTGGAGAGCTTCAGCCTCTGTCTGTACGCGGGGATTAGGTGGATCATGACGTGGTCAGAAAGTCCGAGTGAAGCGCGCGGCACCGCGCGATAGGCCCCGCTGATCGTGCTGTAGCAGTGGTCCAATGTCCTCTCCTCTCTGGTCGGGCATTTAATATACTGCTTGTATTTGGGAAGCTCATGGCTCAGATTGGCTTTGTTAAAGTCCCCAAGAGCAATGATGAGAGAGTCCGGGAATGTCCGCTCCGTGTGGAGAATCTGCTCTGCGAGTGCGCACTGAGCTGCTTGCGCATCTGCGTCTGGCGGGATGTAAACAGCGGCCAGGATGAATGAAGCAAACTCCCGCGGAGAATAAAACGGTTTGCAGTGAATAAAAAGATATTCCAGAGAGGGAGAGCAGTGCTGAGCAATCACTGTTACATCTGTGCACCAGCCACTATTAATGTAGAAGCAGACACCTCCACCTTTGGTTTTACCGGAGAGAGCGGCCTGCCGGTCCGCGCGCAGCAGATGAAAGCCCTCCAGCTTGAGCGCGCAGTCCGGGATGTCCTCACTGAGCCACGACTCCGTAAAACATAAGACACAGGAGGAGGCAAAGTCTCTGTTCATGCTTCTCATCAGGGCCAGTTCGTCTATCTTAAACGTGAGCGATGTAAGCAGCTGCTTCTCCGGTGAGTCTGTCGTCATAGATGTGGATCTTGGTCTGCAGCTGCTGGTCTTTCTTCTTGGTCCAGCAGCACATGAACCAGTTCTCCACCTGCTGCAGGATCCCTGCGGTCCACAGAGGATCTCCTGTCACACTGCAGTCCAAAATGCTGGAGCTGGACGCTGTCTCTCTCTGGAGCAGCAGCTGAAACCGGCTCAGAGAGCCAGCTACCGGGGGTTAGCTGGTTACCTACAGTGGTGCTTTCACAGGACGCAGCTGACAGAAGCTACAGCAGAATGCAGCGCTGTGTTATTATCACTCATATATGGTGTTTAATGTTTACATGCTGTCGGCTGTGTGGAGCACATGTTCTCCACATGTCTGCGTGGGTTCTGTCTGCGCTCTCCAGCTTCCTCCCACTGTCCAAACACATGCACGTTTGGCTAACTGGACGCCGGCGTCTGTTGGTAGCATCAGTTTAAGGCTCTGAAAAACCAAAATCAGGCTGCTTTGCATCAAGCAACATGGTTCATTGTCTCTGGGTCGTTCTTTTATGTCTGCCCATCAGTTGTGCGAGGATCTGTGGTGCATTGAACTTCTAGAGACTTGCTACTGAACAAATTCGAAGGTTGTGGGTCTGAATCCCACCAGAGTCAATATTTAAAGATCCATCAACCCCCTCCAGTGTCCCTTTTTCACCTAATCCAGCTAGACGCACGTCTGCGCTCTACATTAAGTCAGAAGTTAGAAACCAGATAGCCGAGGTTCTTTACTCTTTGTGACGCTGCTGTCACTTAACAAAAAGCACACGGTCCTTCTAATTTAACCAAACTTGCTGATGTTTGTAACCTAAAATCTGCAGCCTGCATGTTCACGTTTCCAACATCGGGATCAAGTCGCTCTAAATTACTCCTGGTTGATTTTTTAAGGAGGTGTGAATTGTCTCTGCTTTTCCATCGTTTTCAAAGCTGCAGTCTTGAGTATCCTGAGCACTCAGATTCAAGTTGAAGGTTTCCTGCATCAGCCACAGTGAACTTTAACCCATACAACCCTGAGCTGGTTATACAGGTGAAAGAAAGGCAGCAGCAACAGAGGGCGGCACCGAAAAACACAAAGAACCATTGACTTCACAGGCGAGCAGAAATCAAACGCACCCCAACCATCTCAGCTATTTGGAAGCAGTTTTAATATTGAGCCCGTGCAGTGTAATTATGGGATGTGGTTGGATGGTTTCCCTGGTGACCGGTGTTTGTCGTTTATAATAATTAGTCCGACGATTTAGCATCGTCTGAGGTTAGACAGAGGCTCTACTGTGACATACAGCAGTGTGTGTGTGTGTGAGGCTCCGGCGGCAGATGTATACCGCAGTGTTTCCAGCCTCAGAACAACACAGTAAACAACATAAACAAAATACAAAGCACACATACATGTACATGCAAGCACACGGATGAGAAATCGGACGACTCGAGCGTTAGTGTGTCCATTACACAAAAAGGTATAACGCACAACCTTGTTGTGTTATCGTCACAGACTAATAAGCTGGTGAACATGTGTGTGTCCAGATTTGGCCCAAAGGACGATCTTGCAGTTTTCAATTATTCACTGAAAAGACGAACGCCGCTGATCTCAGCACAGCAGAGCCAGTGTCCATGGAAAACAGATGGGAAGTCAGAATATTTCACACTCAGACAAGTTTGGATCATAAAGACATAGATGCTGCTATTCAGTTACAGTTACAGTAATCCTAATTTACATTTACGAAGCCAGTAGATCCAGTCATGAAACTCTCGCACCGATCAACCAGCCGTGCAGCCAGAACGGTCAGCCTTTCTGAGCCGGCTGCACTGAGACGCTTCCAGTCTGTTCTTTGCTTCATATCCACTTTAAGCACAAACTCGCATTAAGAGTCTTTAAAGTCATTTTGTATTTGCTGACTTCACTGCCGAATAGAAACAAAGCTCTAATGTGTTCATTGTGTAAACCAGGTGTGCTGGAGGCGCGTGAATCACCAGCAGTGCTGTAAAACACACACACACACACACACACACACACACACACACACAGGCTCACGTCTGATATTAGTCACACAAACATGCACAAACACATGTGGGGGGTTTCCACTCACACACAGAGTCTCTCCTGGATGCTTCAGGCGTCCACTGACAGTCACACTCTGTGTCCACAGCACAGCCATGTGTGGTGTGTTTTCAGTATTTAAAGCTGGACTGAAGTTATTCACGTCATGTTACATTTATGTGTGCATGCACATGAAACTCTGAAACTTCCCTCAGAAGTCTTCCAGCTGACTGGTTTGTGCGTCTGTGAAGTTTCAAATGTGCGTTTGTGCATCTGGCAGGTCCAGCGGAGGTTAACCGCACAACTCAGAGGCCATAGAAGCAAGGTCTCCACGGCTATACATGTGCCGGGGCTAGGTAGTCACCAGCACCAACCGTACAATGGTACGGTCTCTAAACAGACGCAGGGGGGCAGCCTGCTCGCCTGTAATGTCTGTCTGTGTGCAGAGCTGGGATGCTTGCCAGTGTTTGAGCGCCTTCCCTGGATCATCAGTGAAGCACGTGAAGCTCAGTGACGATGTCCTCACACATGAACTCGGGTTGGAAACCTGTTGTTTTTGATGTGGAGCCTTTCTGGGTTTGGTGCTCGGAGTCAGCTGTAAGTGTTTCTGTCTTTGGGATCAGATCAACAAGCTTTACAGAAGAGCCACAAACATCATATTTGTTTTAGCACCAAAACACATAAGCCAACCCTGAACTCAGGTGGGACTCGAACCCACAACCTTGAATGCCCTCTCCTATGAACGTGTAGAAGTCCAACGCCATGCCCGTTGCACCACAGAGCCATACTGGTGCTGCAGATGAGCTCTCAGTGCAGTCCTTCCTCTGGGAATCTGCTGAAAAGCTGTACAGTAATAACGGTACATTTATGTGTGGTGTTCCCTGAAATCTGTTTAAATATTCTCATAGCTAACCACGGGACCAGCAAGCTCTGCTTCCCAGCGCAGAGCAACAGCTGCAGATCTTTATCACCTACTGGGGAAAGCTGGCTGTTTTCATGCATGCTGGGAGAATCCGGTCGGGATAGTTTCAACAGGAAAGGTGTGCTTCAGACACCTCCTCAGTACTGAAGGAGAGAGCGCTGTCCGGAGAGCACTCAGGAGGCACAGGTGACCTAAGCAGGCAAATATGTGTGCTATTCTCACAGGCAGTTAGCGCTGGGAGCTGGCAGGTCGGAGGCTGTTTAATGTCCCATCAGACGGCGTCGGGCATGCAGCTCCTCCAGGCCATGTTTAGAAATGTGTGACTGACTTAATTAAGGTGAAAGCAGCACGTCCTGCGTCATCTTTAAGCCAAGCTGCCGTGTGAAAGCTGCTCTATCAGTTCAAGATGGAAAGTCACGCATCAGGTCGCGACCGTGCTCGTTTTTCTCGACTTGTTTGGACGAATTGATCCGACTGAAACTTCAGAAACCTTTCTCAGCCAACGAGCCAGCGTTTGTTTGGTACACCAACGCAGCTGCAGTGACAGTCAGCGGTCAGACAGATGTTAGTCTGCTGTCCTTTTGCATGGCGCTGTGACATCACCTGTGACCGACGGATCTGTATTTTACGATTTTGACTGAACTTTGTTTCCAGCGTGTTTCAGGACCAACTCTGTTAGGTCGGTTATTTACTGCTGGTTTTCTCAGGTCAGGTCAAATTCCAGAAATGAGCCCTTGAAAAAGATGTTTCCATCCCTTAAACAGGCCGGGACAGACCTGGAACAAACTCAAGTCAAACACTAACGTCCAGATTTAGCAGTGTGCAAACAGACTGAGGTCAGAGGTCACACTTTCTCTCCCTGCTCTGAGTCAGACTTTACGTCCCCCTCTGGAGAAATTTCACTGAAGGAATTTCTGCTCCATTCTTCTTCTCTTACATCAGCCAGCTCACATCTATTGTCCTGACAGGCAGCGCTATCCCGGGCGGTTTCATCCTGTGCCAGCGCGATGGCAGGTCAGGCTGATTTACTGAGGCTGCATTTTACCAGCACGAGAAACGTTCCACACGCTGAACGCAGACAATCCGAAGGTGTTTGGAGCACAAAGCCTCCTTTGTAGGTTTCTACTGTTTGGTAAAAAAAAGAAAAACCCTGCTAAATACCGACTCCAGTGGGACTCAAACCCACAACCTGCGTGCCCTAGAGCTGCACGGAGTCGGCACCACCTCTCTGGTTCATGTGTGGAGAGAGGCTGAAGACCAAAACCTGGACCTCACTGAGCCCTGACCATAAACTGCAGACGTGTGGTGCAGGTGAGCCGGGACGGCTTTACACATCGCTGCTGCACAAACCGAAAACTGACTCCAAGCTGGTATCAACTGTGAGACCTCATTCATCTTCTCTTCTGCACCTTTGCAGGACAGGTTAGAACAGGGGTGTCAAACATAAGGCCTGGGGGCCAGAGTCAGTCCACTGCATGGAAAATGTGAAGGAGGGCGAGATACAGACAGGCACCTATGGGCAATTTAGAGTTTCCAGCTAAGCTAGAGAAGATGCAAACTCCACACAGACCCCGGCCTGATGGTGGAGTCAAACTCACCACCTTCGTGCTGCGAGGTTACAGTGCTAACCGTATTAGCAGAACAACATCGTGCCATTCACACCTGATGGCGGCCCAGGCGTGCACTAATTTGGATGGCATACGCAGCGCTCGCATGTTGCAGGTCTTCATTCTGCTGCATCAGCAAATCTTCTTTGTCTGTTTGCAGTAAACGTTAAAATCGTGTGCTTTGATGAAAGGTTGGATGCTTTTCCTCTCGGCCTCTTTTTGATTTTCTCTTTGAACATTTTAAATAAACTATCAACAAACATCAGCACGTACGAGTCGCAGAGCTGTGTGGGAGACGGCACTGACGGTGCGACGTCGAGTGAAGCTGCCTGTCCGTGTCCTTAAACGCACCACGGCAAACATCTGTACTGCCTGCGCCAAACAACTGTCAGTCACGCCTCTGTGTGTCAGTGTGTGTTTCTGTGGAGCTGGTTGATGCTATGAGCACAAAGGAAACAGCAGGACAACAGTGTTATTGTGTGCTCGATGTCAGTCGCAGCGAGGCCACACACGGAGTGTCGTCCTGCACTGTGCGATGATGTGACTGTGTTTGTGAATCTGGGCAGGAGTAACCTTGGCTGGTGACCACAGAGGGAAGCGGTGTCAGACTGCGGCGTGTCGTGTTTAGAGGATGAGGAGGCCTCCCCACATGTACACGCAGCAGAGGCCGTGAATAAAACACAGACACAGTGTGTGGACTACTGTTTGAAGCCTTGGGTTTGTCACCATCTCGGTTTATTTAGAGACAGAAGCGGCCATGTTTGCAAAGCCAAACTATCGTCTCTTCGTACGCTGGAAGAAACTTTTAGGCCACAGGCAAAGCAGCTCGAGCTTTATGAGCGAAACCACAGAGACGGGGTCAAGTGGAGAAGAAACCCGGGCAGCAGCTGAGAGCGTTCACTCAGTGCTGCGCCTCTGATTGGCTGACAGGATGTTGTGCAATCTGGGAGAAGCCTGGCTGCTGACTTGGTCTCCAGAAGGAAGTTGCAGCCAGTGGATAACAAGACTGTCAGAAGCTAATAAAACCAACGTTGTCTCCTTGTGCTTGTTCGTGCACTCTGTGCCAGACGTCTTCCCGTACCTGTGATGTCACCGTTAACCATCACTGTTAAAAACACACAAACGCTCTGTGCTGACTGCTGCAGTGTGATGTCAGACCCACCGCGCTGTCGGCCGATTTAGCGTCTGGAGGCAAATCTCCTTCAGGTGTGGGCAGCAGATACCCGGGTTCAGCTGCTCACAGCTAAAAACCACATGAATCCACGTCAGACTGGAGCTGGTAGTCATGTGAGGCTTCCACGTGGCCTGCACACCTGCATGCAGACTACCTGCTCAGACCTGATTGGTCAGTAACGCTCAGACTACAAACAGAAACTGTTTCATTTCTATAGATTTGACACATTTATGCAAAAATAAGTGCATAAATTTCACTGTAATATGATCCATCAGTCATAGGGTAGCCCCTCCCACCCCTGCTTCATCACGCTTTCTGACCGTCATCATGTGACTAGTGACTGCGACCACAAAGCCATCGGGGAAGTGATTCCTGAGCTCAGAGATCAGGTGAGCAGCAGGCACATGCAAACAGAAGAGTCGCCCCCTGCTGGGCACCACAAAGAATGCAGCTTCAGCGGTCAGCCGATCGATAAATGTGTTCGTTCCTCCAGAGTTTCCTTTTGTGCGATCCAGCGCATTAACTGCATCGTTGCCTCCGCACGGAGCCGTCTGAGCCCCACCCATCTCCTCCCCCCACCTCTGCGTGATGCTAATGTTAAACGAGGACAGTCTGAACGTTTTATCAAACACCCTCCAAGTTTCAAGTGTTTTCCACACATTATCATCCGCATTAGACTCACCGTAGTGAATAAGTGACCAATGAAATGTTTATCTATGATACTTATTGATCAGGCAGCTGTGACTTGCACCCGCCTGCCTCACAGATCTGTGACCAATCAAACCAATAGATCAAAAACACGCCTGATTGGTTCCTGCTGAGCTTGAACGAAAACAGTTCAACCCCCAAATCACTGCTGCCAGTCTCAGTCTCATCACCACGACAACAACGCTCCACTGTGGCGAAGGACAACGCGCGCACACACACACACACACACACACACACACACACACACACACACACACACACACACACACAGAGAGAGAAGGCGCCTGTGTGTCTCTGCTTCTCACAGCACTACTGGAAGTTTATATGCACTGTCAGTGTGATTGTTTAGCTTGGACCACTGTGTGTGTGTGTGTGTGTGTGTGTGTGTGTGTGTGTGTGTGTGTTTTTCATGGTTGTGTGTGAAGTGTACCCGCTGCTCTGACAGTGGTAATGAATGGTCACGACTCCATGTGCGTGTTCTGCCTGCATGGCTTTTCTTCCACCACCTCCTTAAACACAATAGGTGTGTGTGTGTGTGTGTGTGTGTGTGTCCGTGCGTGCGTGCGTGCGTGCGTGCGTGTGTGTGTGGGTCAGAAGCAGGGCAGCAGCCGTTGGTTGTGTGTCTCTGAGGTTGGTTTTCGTCCATCTTTGTAGTTTTGCACCGTTGGTTCTTCTTGGATCTCGTGGAAGCGTCCTTCTGTTTCTTCATAACCAGTTTGGGGTCCACAGAGGGGGCGGAGCCTCCACTCACCCCTACTCACCAGTTTTCCTGAGTTTGCTGCTTTTGCATCTCCTGGATGAGTTTCTTTGGTCTGAATCTTTCTCGTTGTGCCTCTCCTTATCTCTGCCTCACAGCAGGCCTGCACATTCTCACAGTTATTTTGGATCACATTGTGGTCGTCCAGCTCCGCCCCTCACCTGGGACTCACTGTAACAGCTCTATTCTTTAGTAACAAGAAACATGTAGTACAGGAAACTGTGACTCTGGTGGGATTCAAACCTGCAGCCTTTGAATCACTTCCTCCACACATTGGCTTAACTCATCCCGTTGGGAGTGAGTCGTTCCCGTTCTGATGGACGGAAATTTTTCTGTGGCGTCCCAGCAGCAGTGAACGCATCACACAACAGCGTGGCGAGCGGTGGCAGCAGTGAGTCCGAAACGTAGCGTGTGTTTGAGGAAAGCTTCAGACTGAGAGGTTTATCACTTCTGTCAGTGTGAATAGCGACACTGAGCAGGAGGCGTGTCTCTCTCAGTGATGTCATATAAACACAAAGTCCACAGAAAAATGTAGACGCTCAGTAATATGGAGCGTTCTCCTTCTGAGGCCTGCAGACTCATTACAGAGCAGTGTGCTGTTTATAACAGATGCACCAGTTCAACCCACAACCTTTGAACAACTTCCTGTTGATGCATACATGCAACATATATGGGAGTCGAACCCACAACCTCTGCCTGCCTGCCTCGTGCTCCACAGAGCCACACGGGCGCTCTGGCAGTGAGTCAGCCTGTTTCAGGTAACGTCTGTCTCCTGCTGTGAGTCCACACCTGTGGACGTGTAACATGATCTGATGAAGCCGCTGTCACAGCGTGAAGAACGAAACGACGAGACTGTGAACGTGCAGACGACACGATTTTATATGTCACTGGTTTCATCTGGAGATCCTGAGAAACGTCTTTTCAAATATTATGTGGTTGTAAAGTCCACAGTGCGCTCCACAGGGACACACACAGCTGTGGGCGTCTTTCACAGACAGAAAACACCAACCCTGGAGTGTCTGTGCCCCACGCTGAGCTGTGGGTACTTTTCTCACAGCAGGAGGCACTTGGAGTCACACGTGTTGGCTCTGCACTCAGGGATCTGTAAAGAGCAGCCGGCGGGACTCGAACCCACAAACACGTCAGCTGGATCACAGATTAGTGACGATTTCACTCTCGTATCCAACCATGGAGGACACTCGGGTCCACTGGCACGCGGCTGGGTTTAATTCATCGCTGCTGTCTGTGTGTGTTTTGATTCAGCTTCTACAACAAACTCCAAGCAACAGGAACGGGATTCAGAGCTGAAGAACTGGCAAGAAGCCACATGCGCTGACCTTTGACCCCGCTGTCTGTAACGCTGCAATGCGCTGTGGGAGCTGAAGCCGTTTCCAGCGCTCAGTGGGAGTGAGACGGCCGGACAGAGGAACCGGATCCTGTTTGACGCCTGTTTAATTTAATGGAGCTGATGTTTGTGGACACACACACACGTGCTGTAAGTGTGAGTGTGTGTGTGGTGATGACGTGTGTCTGAAAGCGGATGCACCTGGAAATACCTGGGTAGGTGTTGATGAGGCTGACGTGCACACACACACACAGCAGTGTGTGCTGAGTGCTGCAGGTACTGACAGACGTGTGCGTGTTTGTCGTGCTGTGCGAGCTCCACCTTTGTCTGTCTGTTGTTAGAATTGCATTAAAAAGGCTCCACCAGCACAAACACGGCCCACAGCTCCAGCTCAGGTGAAGCAGCATCCACCTGTCAATCAAAGAGGCCACGCCCCTAACCATAACCAAAGCAGTTTGTGTAGCAGACGGTAAACGTCTATGGGGACTGACTCCCTGATGGAGCCCCCAGTGGACGTTAGAGGAACTGCAGGGTTAGGTTTTATTTATTTTCAGTCCCAGAAACTGCTGATGGCACAAAATCGTTCCTGTGGGCACAGACAGGTGAGAATGACGATGTGAGCGGTGTGCTCTGTTCATGATGGCTTTTTGATTGCACAAGAATAAACGTACCCGGGAAACGAACGTCAGCCAATGTAATGTCCTCTAAAGTGATGGAAACGTACGTGTGTGTGAGAACCACAGTGCTGGAGCTGCTCCATCACACCGTGTCCTGCGTCTTCTCTCAGCGTTGTTGCTTCAGACTCTCCAATCATGGTGTTCAGGTCCTGCACACTGGGACCCGCCCCACGTCTTTCACTTTCCTTCCTGCACACCTCTCAGTTTCACCCAAAGACAATACAGCGAGTTATTACACAAAAGGGGTAAAGGGCTTATTCAAGACAGTTCATAAACTCTGGAGGGACTCAAACTTTGAACACTTGTGTTGAAGCAGAAGCCCAGCGTGCTGTCCGCTGCAGCACAGAGCCACGTGCAGCTCTGGGCTGTGTAAGATTTGCAGTCAGGTTTGTGTCTTTGGTGTGGAAGAGTTCTGGTTTCTTGTCAGCTCCAGTTACAAACCTGCACATTAATGCTCAACAACGTCCTGAGTAAAAACATCAAATGTGAAAAATATGAAATATTTGTTGAAGTTGGTCTCGTGAATATTTGTTGCTACAGTCAGCACAGCTTACACATGAACGTGCTTCAGTAGGAGGAAGGTTTCAAGTTACTCGAGAGGCTTCAGAGGGGCGCGGCGCCCGGGGTGAGATCAGGGCTCCAAATGATCTTCGTTCGCTCCAAAAATCCTCACCTGCTTTACAAACGATGAAACGTCGTGTTGAGCTGCACAGACGCAGTGACTGCACAAACACCTCACTGAGCTCTGCGCGTCATATTTCAGTTTTTAATGAACCATTTCATTGTGTTTGTCTTTACTGTGATGATGAACCTGATCAGAGTGAGCTGCAAACCCCTGAGTTCTGAATTTGAAGCAAACGGTTTAAACTCAGATCAGCTGTAGGTTGGAAGGCGGGCTCTCGTCCTCGCTGTCGGTGGCTGAGCGACTGTTTCCACTCGAGGAGAAACTTTCTTCTGCTTTCGTCCGACGAACGATGAAAGTTCCTCTTTAGATTTTAGGACATGAAGCAGAACCTGCAGGTGTTTCTGACACAGTGAAAGAGTTTCGACCAGCAACCTGCAGCAGACCTGCAGCAGGCCTGCTCGCCATCTGGCTTCCATTACAGACACCCCGACCCCCGTCTCCCCCCTCTCCCCCATGTACCCCCTCCCCTCTGACCCACATCTCCCAGTTTTCCTGCAGACAGCTGCAGAAACACTTGTTTACGTACAACGCTTTAATTGGGTCAATCTGTGTTACTGTATCAATGACTGTGTAGGAGGCCGTTATCCTCCAGTGGACACACACACACACACACACACACACACACACACACACACACACACACACACACACACACACACACACACAGGCTTTGGAGAAGAGACCTCATTCTTGTCATTCAGCCAAACATTACATATGTCCTCACTGTTTTCACACAAAGGGAGAGTGAAACTTTTATTTGGACCCCTCCTCCCCCTCCTCCTCCTCGTCTTCTTCTTCTCCTCTCTTGTGTGAGCAGCTTGTATGAAGCTCGTATCTCTTCGTGCCGCTGCTGTCATGACATGAAGACACGTCGCACTGGGATGTGGTTTGTGTTGATCGAGGAGGCTAACTGGGATTTTTGGTGTGTTTCTCCAGGTTTCTGCTTCCTGTGACACTATCACACCATGCCTGAGGGGTCACGGCGTGGCAGCCAGAGATCGCCCAGTAACACAGGTAAGGTCTATCCAGCTCTGACAAAGCTACTTTACGACACCTTCATCAGCACTCAGATGAGCCGGTGAAAAATGTAGAGAGAGGTTTTTCTCCAGGAGCCGGTGGAAACCAAAAACAGAGCTAAAAGAGGGAAAATAACACTGTCTCCAGACACGTGAAATATCTCATTTTGGTGAAGGAGCAGATAGCAGATACTGTTGTGTGGTATTTGTGGTGCGTCCCAACAGTTGGCTCTTTTAGATGTGGCTGAGGTGAGTCATCCAAACTGATGCTGAGGCCAAATATGTCCCAATAACACTCTTTGGCCAGTACTGCATCAGGTGTAATTCCAACAATAAAGACGGACTCTGACGGGACTCAAACCCACAAACTTTGAATTGCTTTTTCTTCACGAGACGTCCGATGCACTGTCCGTTGCGCCACAGAGCCTGGCGTGCAGCTGGTACAGTGAGAGTAAGTGAGCATGCTCAGAAAGCCTCAGAGACGCACCATCATAAAGAACAGCTGAGCTGAAAAGTTTGATTTTGGAAACTTCGTGCAGTGATTATTTGCAGAGTGGGCGTGACGTTCCCCTTCTCGTGAGAGGAGCTCTGGACTGTGGGACAACAGCTGTGTTGGTGCTGTAAAGGTTGGGAGGCCTTCAGGAGAGTTTCAGTGATTGTTGGTTCAAGTCCTATCATAGTCGATGCTCAAAGGTAGCTTTCACTTCAGCATGTGTCTCTTTGTTTGAGCGACTAACGAAAGTTTTTAGTGTCAATATTTGTTTAGTCAATATTTTTGTATATTTGTTTGTAACGCGTGTTCGCCTTGTGTCAGACTGGAGACCCGTCCAGGGTGTACCTCGCACGATGATAGCTGGGGTAGCACCCCCACACCTGTGACCCATTGTTTGGGCATGTAGCTTTAGTGGTTTGGCTGGTGCCAGAAGCAGTGGCTAATGCTAGCTAGCTAGCTTGGTTAGCAATGCATTGAGACAGAGACCTGCTAATCAGAGCTCAGTAACATCCAAGTAAAACCCTTGAACTTCACCTGCTATAATACAGTTTAAACAGGCGAGTTATAAAGAAGAAACTATCCACAGAGAACAAACAGTTTGTGTATCAGGCTGTAAACATGTTCATTTCTGCTGTACAGTGTTAGTCTATGGGACTAACTCTCTGCTGCCTCTGCTGGACGTCAGAGGAACTGCAGTTTCTAGGACTTCTATGTTGGCTTCATACTTTTAACCCTGGAGGTTGATGCTTGCTTAATACTAGAAGGTTCTTTTAACCTGATAAACACGACCACAGTCACATTAGACAGTGGGTAACACACCGCCCTTGTGTGGGGTTGATTCTCACCTGAGTCAGCTTCCATCGCTGCTTTTTAAACAGTCTGAGTACTGAGCAGATGTGAGTCTGAGTTAAACTAATTTCACATTTTAAATATTCGGTTGTTTGGTGCGTTTGAGTTTCCTGTGACGCTGCTGAGCGTCACTTTCACTGCCTCGTTTCACTGTTTGGAGCCTCAGCTCAGATTTCTCCCTCAGCTGTGACTTCCTGTAACCAAACCAGAGAGGCCCAGCAGAACGGACTACACACACACACACACACACACACACACACACACACACACACACACACACACACACAGAGTAATGATGTGTAATTACACACAGCCACCATGCTGTTTAGTTGCTCTGCTGGTATATTGGCTTCCATAGTTAGCGCTCGCGCACAAACACACACAGAAACATACCAGAGCACGGCTTCATTTAAAAAACACTGCAATTACCAAACACACACACACACACACACACACACACACACACACACACACACACACACACACCAATACACTGTGTGAAGGAAGTTGTATGGTTTGTGGTGATAAACTGTAACTCTGAACAATGTTTCTGCGCTCACACACACACACTTCATAAAGGGTCACACAGATCTGTTGATTGTAACCACAGAAAGGCGTGAGGCAGAAAATAGCGAGAACGCCCAAGATAAGGCTGCAGAACAAGGAGCCGGCGAGGAGGAGAAAGGGAGGCGTGCACCAGGAAGGAGGAAAGGAAGAAATGAGGGAGCGAGGGGAGAGAGAGGGGATTTTTTTAAAATCTGAAGTTGTGTTCTTGGCTGCGATTGGCTGCTTTTTGAAGCCTCCCTGCTGATAAAAACATTGTGAAATAAATAAGTAAGAGGGAAGAATCCAGGCTGGAAACAAAGGCAGCGGTTAGAGCACAGACATGCAGATGTTAGAGCAGAGGCAAACATCTGTCAGAGCTTCATAAAGCACTGTGTGAAAGCTTCTCCTTAATAAATGATCGATGTTTCGCTGTGGCGTGCTCCGCGTAAAAGTCACTTTCATACCTGAAAACACAAAATGTTTTTCAGCTGAGGGTGAAGCTCCTGAAAAAGGTGGAGCGCTGCTCCGAGCGGCACAGACACGGTCTGCAGCGTGCACTCCCACCCTCACCTGTGGGTGGAGACTGATCGCACACCTGGAACATGAATAAAGCACCTGTAGAAATAGCGTAGTGTGTTTGTTGCTCATCAGATTTAATCAGAGGAACGTGAGATGATTTTTAGTCCACGGCGAGTTTAAACCAGCACGCAGTTTGAGGGCTGCAGACGTGAATGTAAACTCGAGGAAACTGAAACGTGTGTGTGTGTTTCCAGCATTTGGCTTGGTGCCGTCAGGGGGTCAAAGGTCATGATCTGAGAAGCCTCACTTCCTGTCTTTGTCTCTGTCAACATGTCTCTTTAGCACTTTCACACGCACAGTTCAGGCTCGTTGTCTCCACTCTCTCGTGTCGGGGCGAGACCTTCTGCGTCCTCGGCGTCCTCCTCGGCGACGCTGCTCGATGATGCGTCAGATGTACATGACAAAGAACACGGCGAGTCCTCTGAATGTATTTTAACTCCTCGTCATGCTGCACATACGATTTCACTTCCTTCTCTTGATGCTCCACGTTTTCAGCGTGTCAGGCGAGTGGAGCCGAGCACGGGGCCGCCTCAGTCCACCTTACTGAGTCTGGTTCCTCGGGCTGTCTCTGCGTGGTGGACGCTGTGCTTCATGTGTGGCTGCGGCGATGCGTTCGGTGCTGACGGTTTCCAGACGTGCTCCCGAGCACACGCAGAGATCTCAGCACAGGATCGGCTGTTGTTAACGCTGAGCTGCCAGAGCGCCGGGAGAACGCGGCGCTCCGATGTAATGGCCGTACGATTGCACAATAACTGCGCCGAAGCTTTAATCACTTTAAATGCTTCGATTTTTATCGCGGTGGAGTCTGATTGCTCCAAATCGATTCTGCGGCGGGACGCTCGGCACGAATATCAAAGTAGAGAGCGTTTGCATCCACTGTGTCAAAGCAGGACTTTGTGTTTGTTACGGCGGCTCTGGAGCCGTAAACTGAGATCCTCTTCAACGATCTTAGGCCCTCGTTGGGTGTTTCCCCGCTGAGGGTCCAGCTCCAGTGCTTTCTTTGAGCTCAAAGTTAAATTCCAACTATTCAAACATCTGGCTTTACGTTACATTCCTCGTATTTAACCCTTCAGAGTTTGGTCACAGCCGTCTTCGTGTTTCTTCTTATCCTCAGAGTTAATAGCTGTGGGGGGTTAAATAAGTGGGCGGGGCTGCTCGGGAGAAGGCGGGCCCAGCTTCAGTTTCCAACATCATGAGTGACAGTTGTTGAGGACTGACAGGAAGCTGAGCGTAGCCTCTCAGGTCAGACTTCCTGCCAGAAACTTTGCAGATAAAAAGTCACGTGAGACGAGGCGACATCGGCGGGGAGGGGTCAAAGAAAGGTTTGACGGACATTTGACGACATCTCAGCGCAGAGCACGTAAAGAGGAAACGAGCGCCTGAGAAGACCACATCAAAAACAGCAGACAGGAAGTTGAGTACTATCATTATTATTATTGTCAGTGGGATTATTTGTTTTGTTATTGGATACAAAAATAACTCAAAATGTTCTTTCAAAATAAATAAATACATTTCAAACCCCCTGAAGGGCATAGAGCAATTCCTTTGTCATAATGATAATTATGTTATATCCTGGAGCGCCTGAACGTCTCAGTGAATATATTTATTGTTTTACTGTTTGTCAGAAAAACATCCACAGGAAGTTTGGTTGCCTAGGAAACCGTACAGCCCGTCCACATGTCAGTCAGCGGTTTCCTGCATTCTCATTGGTCATTGCTGCAATCACAGGAGTTTTACTGAGGACCCGCCCACCAGAAACGCTTCCTGTTCAACATGTGGGCATGACTGCAGACGCTTCAGCCTCTCGTTGCTCTGATTCCTGCGTCGGCTGTTTAGGTTTGATTCCAGGACGTGTTCGATCCTCTGACGGTGTAACTCGCTCCGTCACTATTTAAGCTCCGCTGTTTCTCCCTGCTCGAACATTATTGGCTGAAATAAAGCGTGCCGTGTCCCTCACGCAGGCTGTTTGACCTGATATTTGAAGGTGGCTTCACGGTGAGATTCCGACTCCCGCCCAGTGGTTGAGGACACCTGGGAGGACGGCTCGGCGGGAACGCTCCCGCCTCCGGCGCCGCCGGCTCCACATGCTGCGGTCGAAGCAGAAACCTGTGGCGTCACAGTCGAACTCTTAATGACAGCGAGGAGCTGCTCTCTTATTACTGTAATCACACCCTGGAATCCACGCCGCCTCACAGATTTACAGCATGTGTTTAAAGGGAAATTCCACCTTAAAAATGGTGAAACGCTCTCTGCCTTCAGGCTCAGCTGTGTTTGAGTGCAATGACTGACGCGTCCACGCACTTTGTCTCCTGTAACCAGGTTTCTCTGCCATTTTTCCTGCGTCCACAGTAAAATTCAGATTTTTGTCTTATTCGCCATGAAGGTTGTTTCTACCGTTTTATGGAACCGTTAGACACAGAATCACTGTCAGCTCAGGACATGTGGCTGTTTTTAATGCTCAGTGTCAGTTAGCTTCACAGCACGTCTGAAGAAACGCAACATGTTCGAGGACCAAAGGAAATTAACAATATGCATTAAATTCAATTTCAATTCAATTACATTAAATGTGGTGTAGCTCCGTAACAGCTAGCTGCACGTGTTCAATGATTGACGCTCTCAAGTCCAGTCAAGTATTTTTTTTTGTCCAGCAGGCGGCGCCTCTGGTGTTTGCAGTGAGCTCATTCCTGAATCCAGCGCTAAGTTTATAAATGCACATTAACTTACGTCCCAGAGGGAGAAAGCAGGACGGGTAGTGACGTCACATCGGCCAACGCCTTCACACCAAATTTAGTAACCCGAACCCTGACAGTATCTTTAAAAAGAAAGCGTGGATGTGGTTTGCTGGTTGGGTGTTTAATATAATTTAACAGCTAGCTCTGAATGAATGAGCCGACGGGGTTTTGCTGTGAGACAGCTCGCGCTTTATTTGTGTTAGCGAGCTAGCTTTAGGTAACATTAGCCCGAAGAAAAGCAGCTCCGGGTCGGATCTTTAAACCAAGTAATCTCTCTGAATGTCGACATTTTACTCTGACAGTCAGCTTCCTGTTTGGTCAGATGGGCCTCATTAGACAAAAGTAGGTTTTTGGGTAACGGCAGCTATGCTGCTAAAGTTTTAATGAAAATATGTTTCACACAGCACCAGCTGGCTGTGACGACAAACTGACCACAACTACAGACACTTCCTGTGTCAGTTTATAAGGACACAACATTACATCAGGTAGTTACACACATCTATTTACACTTTTACAGGTATGTGTGTGTGTGTGTGTGTTTGAGATAATCTGAAAGCGCTGCACCTGACTTCAAATGCAGGATGTGGTTTGGCAAATGCTCGTGTCATTTTCTCTCTCTCTTACACACACACACACACACACACACACACACACACACACACACACACACACACAGCCAATAACAGGAAATCAGGAAATCAGATGTGTTGAGAAGCAGTTTTGTTCAGTCGGTGTTCAACGGTGAGCTGTGTCATTAAATCAGTGATCTGAACAGAGAAACATGTGGACTGCCTGACGCACACACACAGACACACACTGCAAACTCAAAGTAAGTCGCTCTACGTCTCTGATGGCTTTTGTTCTGCTGTTTGACTGAGCTGTGTTTCTCTGATGTTTAATGACGGGCTGTGAGGAGCACGAAGGTGATCCTGTGCGATGTTCTTCATTGTAGCTCAGGATGAGCTGGAAATGCAGTTTATCATCTCAGTACTTTTACCTCTAAATACTAAAAGTATTTGAGAATATCTGCAGGAAAATATGAAGTAAAAGCTGTGAGTGCAGGGAATCGGTCCGATGGTTATCTTTCCCACACATCAGCATAAAACAGTGCACGTGCAGCCTCTTCGTGCCTGATCCAGTCACAGGTGTGTGCAGCTGGCCTTTACCTTTACTTGTTCTAAAGAGCTCAGTGAGTTTGGGAGCGGTGCTGTAACAGGATGCTGCGACACGGCGTCCCGCCTCGATGTTCCACCATCAACTCGCAGCGGTGTGTTGCAAAGTGGAAGTGTTCAAAAACCACAGCGAGTCAACCAGACCTTCGACCAGCTTCGATCTGTCCTACAGATTAAATCTGCTGCTTATTCAGGTTCCAGCTGCACCTTATATGCTCGTACCGAGGTTTGGAGGCGTGTCAGTAATGGCAGATAAAAGTCCCATTTTTGAGACCACCAAAGTCCCAGGTAGGAGGATGAAGGTGTGACGGGACAGCAGTCACATGTTGTCGGACACTTGGGCAAACGAGCATTCTCCATCCAGTTGGCGAGAGGTTGCTGACAGCTGGTATTAGGCCTGTGATCGTTCACTGAACGCTTGTTAAAGTCTTTGCTGCTGCTGCTTGGCGACTTGTTGCTCGCAGTTTTCAGACTAGTCAGCGTCTTCCATGCAAACCATGAGCAACCTGCTAGCAACCGAGGCAATCACGACAACGCTGTGCACGCTCTGTGACCTGTTTCACGACTGTCCTCAGCCTGCTGGCAGACCGTATGAGCTTTAGGAAGAGTCAGGTGTAGGATAACAACTCCCACCCAGTTTTCTGTTGGTGGGTGGGACAAAGCTGAGCCTGATAGAGTTTAATGTGAGGCTGACACTCATCCTCAGCGAGCTTTGCTTCCTTCCTCATAACACTACGTTTCGACAGATAATAACGTGAGTGTAATTCTTGGAGCATCAGCCACATGCACGTGAGGTCAGCTGCTTACGACGCTGCTGCCAGAGGCGTTCCTGTAAGAACCTGCAGTTACGAAACTCTGTAATATCAGCTGGAAAGTGGAAAAATGTTCTCATCTAACGGCGTACGGAAAGTCCTCCCGCCGGGACGTCTGGAATTTAAACGCTAATGGACTTTAATTACTTCTCCATCTCAGCGTCTCGCTGCCGGGCTCGGTTCAGGTGTGGTTCAGGTTTGCAGTCTGAAGCGAAGGATCAGAGGTTTTTAAAAGCGGCGCTCGCCGTCGCAGAGATGTTGCCATGTTTGGTGGCATTTCAGAGAAATGCAGAGAAGAAAACGAACAGACTCAGTAATTAACTCTGAAACCACAAACTGGCAGGGAGCGTTTGCTAAACGTTTCAGGGAAACAAAAGAAATGAAAAACTTTGTGAACTTTGAGTTTGCAGCACATCGTGTGCTTCTGACGGCTTTTCTCACACTTCACACGTGTGTTTGTGGCACATCTCGTTCGGCGGGTTTGCCTTAAAGTAACATCTTAACTTTCTCTGGTGCTGTTTTATGACTTTGGAGGGGGGGCAGCCCCTCGTTAGACCTCTCAGTGATGTAGGGACCAGAGACTGAGGAGCATCAGGGAAGTCCAGCATTGAGCTGGAGAACATACTCAGTCCAGGCCGGGGCCGTCTCAGACTCTGTTTGGTCCGACGATGTGACCTTTTAACCCAGAGAACAGTTTAACCCTGAGCCTCCTCCCTCCTCTGCGCTGTGCTATCAGCTTATCCACAGCATGTAGCCAGCCGGCCACCAGCTCACACATCATTACACGCCAATCAGTCCAGCTTCAGTAAGCCTCCACACATCGCTGCTGTTTAGCTTCATGTCTTTGTTGTGCAGAGTTGACTTTTTTAGAAATCCTTCAGTGAGACGGAGCGATGCCACCATCATCCTTATCTTATGATGGTATGTCACCTGCGGCGCTCTCAGTGGAGCCTCGGTGTTCTTGTGACTTTAGGAACCGAGGAGGCCCCAGGTGTTTATCAGCAGTCTGGGTTTCGCGCTCTGTGACAGGGCTGAACTTTAACAGGAAATAAAGCTTGAAGCTGGTGGAGTCACGGTAAAGATGGCTGCTCCTTTAACATGTGAGAAAGTCTTTCATGAAAAGGAAGAATGTACAAAAAGAGGAAGAGTGTGTCGGTAGAGACGATCCGCTCTGCTGCGCACACACTTCCTGTTTACTCTGAAAGTCACACGGCAGGTTTACACTGATCAGGAAGTCACCGTGGCAACCGCTGGAAGTGTTTCTGAGGGATCACCTGTTGGACGGGCAGGTAAGGCGCTGCTTTGGGTTTTGAAGGAGGGAGGAGTTTATGATGGACACTGGTGTGGCCGCAGGTGTTGGGACATGGAAGAACCGAGCAGGCGTTCAGATGGTTTTTATCTTCCACTGTGGAGAACAACATACCCACTGATGTTAGTGTGAAGGCAGCTCATCAGCATCGGTCCTTCCTCTAAACCAGAACGAGGAAACGAGCCTCGTTTTCATCGAGGATTCAGCCTGATTGATTGATTTCTGATGATAAATCACTCAACTGTGAACTAGCAGCGGAGACGACTGGACGGCTGGGGCTGAAGCCACCGCCCAGCTGTGGCCCAGCTGTGGCCCAGCTGTGGCCCAGCTGTGGCCCGGCTGAGCAGGGTAAACCACAGGTCCACCTTACATGGGCCAAAGGTCTAGAGGCTACATCTTGACACCACCTCATGATTCTTTACCAGCTGACCCACAAAAAACACAACATAACTGAGGTGTAAAAGTGGGCGTGGCTTAACCATATACACCCGCCCAGCTTTGCTGAATCATCCTTTCAGCTGTCAAACGTTGTCACGACCTCATACAGCACACTTTGGTCTTCAGTGGACCATGAAGCTCTCCTACGTTTAATCCCTCAGATGTACTAATATGAGAAGAAGTGAAATTCCAACAGTACGTCTCAGTTTGTCCACATGATAAAGAAACGCTGCTGCACGACTCTCCGAGCTGAAAGAAACAAAAGAAACGTGTAAAATTACAGAAAAGCTTCGTGTTACTGTGGACACACTGTAAAAAATGGTGTTGTTGTAAACTGTGAAAGACCTTTTCTGTCATTTAACTGTTGATCTATTATTTCATTACTTTGCTTTGTGAATGGGCGGGGTCTATATCAAAAGCTGTCACACAGGCTGTAACCGGCCAGTTCTGGGCCCCAGGCCTTATGTTTGACTTTGGATGTTGTGCGCTCACAGTCAGCTGTTCTAGTGTGTGGTGAGTTCACTGACCCACTTCTGCACAGACAAAGCGTCACTGTCATATGTTCTGCTGCCGAGCCCACCTCATCACACGCATGAGGAAACGTGCGTGTTCCACTGGTTTCTGTTTGGGTGTTTTAGCTAAAAATACAGCCTGTAAATAAAAGATGTCTCGTTTTATGGCCACAGTATCAGGTTTTTGGAGCCAGAAGGGAGAACTGGAGTGTTATAAGCTAAACTTGGTTAGCAGACAGCTAGCAGCTACACAAATAGGCACAGTCAAATAGGCCACGCCCCGAAAAGTGCAAACTTTAAGCCATAACTTATAAAAACACCGTGACTGTTGGAGCCTCTGGTGGACGTTAGAGGAACTGCAGCTTGTTCAACTTCCGTATTGGCTTCTTTTTTAAACTCTGTGTTTAAAACGAGCTCGTGGACTAATTTGTGCATTTTTCTCTCTTCTTTCCAGCTGCCAAACGTCCCTCCTCAGTCTCATCTCTGAGTGGGATTGTGGGTAGGATGATGTCATCCGGAGAGCGAGGAGCGTCGTCCTCCTGCACCTCCGTCAACACCGTCTGCTCGGACGGAGAGCGTCCCGCCTCCCTCTCCCTCTCCTCCTCTGCCTCGTCAGTCTCCCTGCAGGACTCCTCCCACTCCTCCTCATCCTCTTCATCCTCTTCACTTCCTTACGGCGCAGTGCCGACATACAACGCCTCATCGTCGTCCTCCACGCCAAAAAGAAATGGCTCAGACATCAGTCTGGACCTCACTCCCCTCACACCTCATGGAGGCGGAGGAGGAGCATCTGGAGGAGGAGGGGCGTGTGTCGCCAAGGTGACAGGAGGAGGCGGCCACCCCAGTAATGTTGCTAGTCCGGTGGGGGTGGCAGTGGCGGCGGCGGTGGCCACGCCCAGACAGCTTTCACGGCTGGACCGAGTGGTCCTGGAGATCGTGGAGACGGAGCAAGCCTACGTCAGAGATCTGAAGAGCATCGTGGAGGTAAGAGCTTTCATCCAACCATCCAAAGTATTCACGTCACTGCAGCGTTTCCGACCCGGAGGAGGCAGGACGGGCCCAAAATGACTCATGACTTTTAGAAACTGTGCGTTTATTTCCTCCAGCTGTTTGCAGCTGCTCGTGTGAGAACATGCAGCCAACAGAATTATGATCAGAGAGGAAGCCACGCTAGTGCATGTAAATGCATTTGATAGCACGGCTTCTTCTCTAGTGTCTGTCTTAGAATACTCGTGTTACCCTAAGAACACGAATGACCAAACAGCATCAGGCTGTAAGTTCTTTATTTCTGCTGTAACGTTTTAATGTGGCAGCCTGTGGGGACTGACTCGCTGCTGGAGCCCCCGGTGGACGTCCGAGGAACTGCAGCTTTTCTTATCTTTGTCCACACGCATTTTGAGGCCAGCTGTTTCTGTTGCTGGCCTGAGGTTCAGTTTCAGTTTGCTCTCTTCCTTCAGTTTATAAAAAAGCACAACACAGTTTGTATGTGTTAAATGGCTTTTTGAAGTAAAATTTCCCTGATGGATGTTCGGAGCTTCCGCTCTGAAGGCCAACGAACCAGTGCAGAAGGATAAAGTCAGGATAGGAAAGCCTCTCTGACCAACAGCACTGTGGTGCCCATGAGCAAGGCAACCACCGGTGCTTAAAGAGGAGAAGATTGAATGTAGCCTCCAAGAACACTTTAAAGTTTGTTATTCTCGTTGGCATCACTCCTAAACACAAGCTGAGCTCAGATAGACGTCTGCATGTCAGACATACCAGCCTTATTGCTATTATTCCTGTTGCATTGTGGGAAATCATTCCACATTTCTCCTAAGCGAGGAATGTGTCCCGCTGAGTGAAAAATTAGTTCTCTTCAAAGGAACTTTTGAATAGAAAAACTCGTCCTGACAGAATTTGCTGACTTTGTTGTTTGTGTGTGTGTGTGTGTGTGTGTGTGTGTGTGTGTGTGTGTGTGTGTGTGTGTGTGTGTTTTCGTCCATCACTGGCCCAGGTGTGCCACAGCCAGGTGTGTGTGTGTGGCTGTACGATCGGAGTGTGAAACATCCTTTTGAAGTAAAAGAGAAAATTTACTGCTGCTTTCATCCTCTGCCATCACACACACACACACACACACACACACACACACACACACACACACACACACACTCTCACACACACTCACACTCTCACACACACACACACACACACACACACACACACACACTCTCACACACACACACACACACACACACACTCTCACACACACTCACACTCTCACACACACACACACACACACACACTCACACACACACACACACACACACACACACACACACACACACTCACACACACTCTCACTCACACACACACACGCACACACACACTCACACACACACACACACACTCACACACACACACACACACACACACACACACACACACTCTGTCATCAGGTTTATCAGCTGTCTGTCAGTTTCGTCTCTCCGACCTTTTGCAGAGGACAAACCTGCAGCTCCTGGTTAATCCCTCCTGACTCCTGCTTTCGTCCACACTCACAGGTCACTCTGACAGTCACATGACTCCTCTGGACTGTTATTGGATCGTTATTATCACTGAATTCTTTGGGCTCAAGCTCACTCACGGTCACGCCGGTTCATCCACTTTTTCGAGTAAGAATCAGACTGATATCAGGTGATTCACCACTGGGAGGGACCACCAGGTGATTAAATCTAACGTCCACCCGGAGCGTCACAGAGAGCCTGAAACCTGAGCTCTGTGCAGCACGTCTGCAGCATACCTCACACCTCTGTCCTGTGTGTGTGTGTGTCTGTGTGTTGTCCTGTAATGTAAGTCTTCAGTCCTGCTCTTCTCTGTATTTCAGGTTTTGCTGAAATCTGTTTTTGATTGAGGCTACATGATGTCACACTCACTGTGTGTGTGTGTTTGAGAACAATGCAGTGCAGAAACTCTTGGAAAGAGGAAGACTGAGCGTCTGAGAGCAGCTCGTCTCCGTCGTTCCTTCTTTGTCTCATAACGTCAGCTGTCAGCAGACTGACGTCGCTCCACCTGCTTCGACTCGTCTCTTTTACCTCCTTCCCCCCTGATGCCTGAAGTCCAGAGATTTGTCAAAAAACTGCTGAAACAAGCGTCATTGGGGTGGACGGAGAAAACGAAGTGAACAAGAGGGGATGGAGCTGTTGGCCTGCAGCCAAGGGGGACAGGAAGCTGAGGGGGAGGAGAGATAGATGAAGAGGGGTTAAGAGAAGAAGACAGAGATGGAGGAGGTGACGGAGAAGGGAAAGGTTTAGGAGTAGCAGCAAGAGGATAAGGATACAAAGATTAGGAGAGAAAAAATTTGGACTTGACATGAAGGGAAAGACAAAAACGCAGGAGCGAAGAGAGCAAAGCGAGGCTGAAACAAAGAGGCTGCAGAGCAGAGGCAGCGTTTACATTCAGCCCACCAACCACATCAGAGCTCGCCATCGCTCGTGTAAACTGTTATGAGGTCGATGGGTTGGTGGAGCAGGCGGAGGATGAGGGCAGGAAGAGGTGACCGGATGGGAGGCACAGACTCTGTGAGCAGAAACAAAATGCAATCAGTGCAAAAGACAAGGTTACAGCGCCGCCATCATGAGCCGCTCAGCGCTGCGCGTGAGGAAGACACGTGCAGCTTCGTCACCTCTCAGGATGCAGCAGGTTACCGAGCTTTAGCCACAAACTGAACTGGAAGACGTGAGCTTCCAGATCAGGTCTGTGACACCTGGAGTTCCTTATCTGCCTCATAGATAAAAAATCCGCCTCAACATTTGAGACTCAACTCAAAGTTCAATTCCATCAAATCACAACCGCAGCGCGCCAGAGTGACCTCAGTCCACATTATTTACTAATTATTTTCAAATGCATGGCTAACTTGACTGAACCCAAACCGTGGGGCCTAGCAGGGACTCTCCGTCTCCTGGGGCAACGTCCCGTTTCTGAGCGGCTTCCTCCCAGCACGGCCTTTTGGGCGGCAGCTATCATCTGTTGACCCGAACGTGGGATCAGGAGCGTCGGCGGCTGTGAACACCGGAGCGTATCGAGTCACGCGGCGTGTAAACAGCCGAGTGGAAAGAACAGAACGGTCGAGGCTGTGACTGCATCGTTGACGCCGTCCTGCAGACAAACAGCACATTCTGTGGTTTCTGCATCCGAGTTTAAACCGCCGTCACGTTTTCTCATCTCTCACGCTTCCCACGCTCCGTCCTCACAAACGTGCTCCTCTCCTGGTTCTTCCTCTCCCTGCGATCGCTCTCTGATTGTTTTAAGAAACGTTTCCCTTGCGGCTCTTCCTCATTCCTCTCGTCTTCCTCTCTTCATCTTCCCGTTGAGCTCTGTCATTTTTCACTCATCTCTGCCTCTCCGTGCCTTCCAGTGTGCATCTGGGTTTTTCCTCTTGCCTTTAAAAGGTGCTGAATGTGGCCAAGGCCTCTCATTATATGCCTCATTATACTCTCACACACAGGGGAGCTGTGTGTGAGAGAGCGAGTGCTTGTTTTGGACACGATTTAGGAAAAAACAGAAAGCGAGTGATGGAGGAAGAATGGAAATGATTTATGTTTGCAGCCGTCTCCTAGAAATACGAGTTTCCCTGAGAGTCCCAACGAGAGGCCGACACGTCGAGTTCGCTGCAGCGAGCGTTGGAAACGCACGCTGCACCGTATCACGTATAATTTGGTTCACATAAAACCTCCAAGCAGCACAACACAACGGCCTCGTTCATACTCAAAGTGCATCCTGATGTGGAACCAGAAAAAAAGGAAAAAGTGTAATTTAATCTCCTTCTCTGAGGTATTTTTAGGAGGCTCGTGTTGCCTGTTTACAGGCCCAAACAGCTCGATGGCTGTGTGGGAAATTTCACACAAACATTACGTGAAATTTGATGAAAAACTGACGCCGTTCACCTCCAAAGAGCCAAGCTGGAGCTCATCCTCTGACGGGGTCGTGCAGGAAACCTGAATCTTGGAGGACAGCGTCCAGCTTTGTGTTAAACTGAGTCACCTAAATGTCAAAAGACCCAAAAGCAGGAGAAGCAGACAGACGGGAAGTACCCGAGACGTTCACGGGATATTTAAAACCCTTCTGTTAAATCTGACAGCGAATGATGAGCACGGTTCTTTCCGGGAACACCTCGGGGCATGTGTGATGACAACTGCAGCAGTTTAATCTCTGTTGTGGATTCAGGCAGCAGACCCGGGAAGAGGAGCACTGATTCGATTGTTTAAGTGTTGACCTGGTGAGCAGACCTCGGCCTCTCGTGCTTCTCACACTGTTTCTGTCTGATGTGCATCTTCTCTCGACGGTGGTCGAGTGTTTACCTGCAAGATGTTTGGATAAGGTTGCACCACGTCACACGTGTCCATATAAAAAGTTACTGAGTGCAGACTAATGAAGGCAAATGTATCAGCTGCTTTCACTCAATTGTCTGATCACTTCTGAGTCTGAATGATTGGTAAACCTGTGAATTAGGAACGAGGTGAAGCTAGACAAACTGCATGCGGCCGTAGTGATAACCAGCAGAGCCGGAGCAGTGGAAGAGCATCAGTCGGACCCTTACATCAGCTAATTCTCTCCTACGTGACAGCGTTTAAGGTCATTATGAGGAAATTGCATTTGCAGAGCTGCTGTAAATAAATCCTAACACGATGAATCTGCAGTCATGCTGTCATCTGCAGCATCGTGACCGACTGTCCTCGGCGTCTGTGCAGTCTGATAATCAGCTTCTCTGTTCCTCCTTTACTTCCTGCTCTTTCACGAGTTGGTTGCTTCCTGTTTACCCTCCTGCCTGCGGGCACCCTGAGCTCGGCGTCTCTGACGGTGAGGTGGTTTCCTGCTCGCGCAGGAAGTGTCGATGTGCACAGGTTTGCTTTGGCACCTCTGCTCGGGTGTTGCACTCGAGAAGCCGTCACCTCCTGTTCATCGATGTGAAACTGCCTGCTGAGGAGCGCGGGCAGTTTCCACGTCACATGATTTTGTTCCTGTAAACGTTGGCGTTGCACGGCCGATATCACCACGCAAGCTTTATGAGAGCCTGTGCATTGCAGCGTGCACACAAATCATCATGATTTAAATGACTGGTTCCTGGTTTGCATGCTGAGCTGTTTGTACGTCCTGTCCAGCACATCACGCCTTTTATTTGTTACTCTGCACTCGTACACTGGCGGGAAAATTTCACTTGAAATGTTTCATTTAGTGTTGCAGTGATAAGAAATGCTTGAACTTGAATTAAAGTTGAAGGTAAACTGACCTAAGGTCATGTGATTTACCCTGTGAAGTTATTTAAACCCCTTAAGGGGCATTAAATAAAATAATTAGTAATATTGTATTAATCCAAAGGCTGTGGCCGGCATGATGTAGGACCCAAAATGCAGGACACTCAGTCGGAGGAAACTCAAAGACACTGCTTTATTGCCACCCACCTGCTCGATAGCTAGCCGGGGGGTTCAATGGTCACTCGAGCTGGCGAGAGCAGCGGACTCCCGGCTTCATCGTTTTCAGACGCCTGCTGTCTTTCGCTGCTCAGGTTAAACATGATATTTAAGTCACTCAGATAACTAAAATGTAAATGTTTGTTTTATTTGTTCCGGAGAAAATCGGTTTGGCTGAGATCAAAGTTATTAGATTAGATTAAATAAAACTTTATTAATCCATCGGGAAAAAACAGAATACTAAGAACGCCAACGCTGAAACCAAAAGACTAGAAATGATGAAAACTGACGAAAACAAAGTTCAATAAGAAGGCAAAACTCAAAACACTGGGTCACTGACCCAGGACCGTAACAACAGTACATAACATAAAAGTCAGCAGAGGCAGGACTATTCATGCACCGAGGACTAGAAACAAGACTCAGGTGACAACGATCAAGACAATCAGACAGACAGCGAATAAAACCTGAAACAGAATCTAAACAACATGAAAGTAAAACCCAAGAGACTCAATATTAAACACAGAGCTATAACCCAGAGCATTCTCGTCCCAGCACGTGACATACCGACGGTTTGTCACGTGTGTCGTATGTTACGTGTTGTATAAGCAGACCGGAAACGACACACGCAGGACAGTAAAGCCAACATTAAACAGGAAGCAGAACTCAAATATTACAACATGAATCCAACAGTGCTCAAACATCAGAACCAGAGCCAAACACAAACTGGGACAAAAGTGTGTCAGCTGATCTTAAGACTTCCACGCCGCCGTGTTTTCACAGATTTGGCTGACATTAATTATGAAGCGCTGTCTTCTACCTGTCTGTGACGTTTGATAGGAAACTGCTGCAGCGCTTCATGTGCTCGGACGCCAGCGCCGTGAATATTCCCGAGCTGGAATGCCCCGTGTTTTTCCGACTTTTGCCCGCTCTGCTGACATTCCTAATTAGTCAGACATCAAACACCTGCTGCTGGAGGCTCGCGTCAGAGCTGAAAGCTGCTTTAATTTTCACGACAGCGTCGGGGTAAAGAGTGCTGCCAAACTAAACAAACCACCAACGAAGGAGTGAATCAGAGTGTGTGCAGAGCAGGAGGTGGAAACGCTGACTCTAACCCTCTGTGTGTGTCTGCAGGACTACCTGGGCTGCATCATCGACTGCGGCGCCCTGCCGCTGAAACCCGAGCAGGTCAGCACGCTGTTCTGCAACATCGAGGACATCTACGAGTTCAACAGGTAACTCACCTGCTCCTCTGTGCACGTTACACGTTAATGAGTAATAACTGTAGCAGCAGGCCTGAATCAGCAGTCTGTTTGTGCGTTTTGTTGTCTCTGGTTAACTGTTGGTGCTGTCGGTCGAGTAAGAGTCGAAGAGTTTGGTCATTTGGGAAAGTCGCTAATTTTTTCTGCTGTTTCTGACAAAAAGTTTCTAAATTTCCAGGAAAGAAATTCTTCTCATAGTTTTGATGTTGTTCAGAAACGACTCAGCTTTATTCATAAGATAAGATATAAGATATATAACTCTTTATTGTCATTGCACGGTCATACAGAGTACAGCAGTACAATGAAGTTGGAAAACTGTCCTACGTCGGCACTACATGTAACACGACCCGATACGACACAGTATAATAACTTAGTAATAAAAAAATGAATAAGTGTATTGCACACTGTTATTATTGCACATTAATTATTATTGCACCTTGTTATAAATATAAATATTATTATTGTTTTAAACATTGTTACCTCCCCCCTAAAAAAAGTCCAGGGAGGTATCCAGTCAGGTCAGCTGTTAGCATTGATCAGGGCTGTTGCCCTGTTGTAACAGCTGTCCTTGAGTCTGTTTGTTCAGGACCTCAGCAGCCTGAACCTCCTGAGACAGCGAGTGCTGTACAGGTCCTTCAGGGAGGGAAGAGGATGTCCAATGATTTTTTGGGCTATATTGATGACCCTCTGGAGTGCCTTTCTGTGTGCTGTGGTGCAGCTGGAGAACCACACACCGATGCAGTATATCAGCACACTTTCAATGGAGCAGCGGTAGAAGACGGTCAGCAGCTCCTTCAGGTCCATTTTTCTGAGGATTCTCAGAAAGTGGAGACGCTGTTGGGCCTTCTTTAAGACCGCAGAGGTGTTAGAGCTCCATTGGAGGTCTGTGTCTATGTGCACACCCAGAAACTTGAAACTGGAGACCCTTTCCACGCACTCCCCGTTGATGCTGACAGGCTGCAGCTCGGACTTCCTCCTTCTGAAGTCAACTACCAGTTCTTTTGTCTTGGTGGTATTGAGGTCCAGGTTGTTGTCTACACACCAGTCTGACAGCCTCTGAACTTCAGCTCTGTATGCAGTCTCATCTCCCCCTGAGATGAGCCCCACCACGGTGGTATCATCTGCAAACTTGATGACTGTGTTGTCTGGGTGGGAACTAACACAGTCATGTGTGTACAGAGTGTACAGTAGGGGACTCAGTACACAGCCTTGTGGAGAGCCGGTGTTGAGGCTGAGGGCTGAGGAAAGATGAGGCCCCACTCTAACTCTCTGTACACGGTCTGAGAGGAAGTCTCTGATCCAGCGGCAGGTGGTGGAAGGAAGTCCAGTTTCCAGCAGTTTCACTATTAGTCTGTCCGGGAGTATCGTATTGAAAGCAGAGCTAAAGTCAACAAAGAGCAGCCTGGCGTAACGGCCCTGCACTTCCAGGTGAGAGATGGTGGTGTGGAGCGTTGTAGCAATGGCATCTTCAGTTGATCTGTTAGGTCTGTATGTGAACTGGAGCGGGTCGAGTGTGGGTGGCAGGCAGGACATGATGTGACGTCGGACCAGTTTCTCGAAACACTTCATTATAACAGGTGTTAGAGCGACTGGTCGGTAGTCGTTGAGGCTGCTAATGTTAGTACGCTTTGGCAGTGGGACAACTGTGGCCGACTTTGGGGCACGGTGGGATGCAGGACTGGGACAGTGAAGTGTTGAAGATCTTAGTGAAGATACCAGCCAGTTAGACATTCTTTTAGGACCCTTCTGCTCACCCCAATTTGACCGGCGGCCTTCCTGGGTTCACTGCCCTCAGTGTGCGCCTCACCTCATATTCCTGCACTATGAGGCTTGGGATGCTGCTGCTGCCTCTGGTCCCTTCACCTCAAAGCGTGCGAAGAAGTGGTTCAGCTCCTCGGCAATCTCCGCGTTACCCTTAGTCAACGTGGTATTGCAAGGTTTGTAGTTAAGTGCCGAACTCCCTGCCATACCTGTCCTGAGTTGTTGTTGCTGAAGTGGTCTTCGATCCTCCTCTTGTACGCTGCCTTGGCCTCTCTGTTGCCTCTTTTCAGCTCAGATCTGGCTGCACTGTACTGCGTACCATCACCGGATCTGAAAGCAGCGTCACGTTGCTTCAGCAGGACCTGGACCTCTTTAGTCATCCAGGGTTTCTGGTTGGAGACGTTTGTCCACAGTGACACTGTTGACACAGAAGTTAATATATGAGAGCACTGATGCTGTGTGCTCTTCAAGGTCCTGATGTCCGTGTTTTCAAAACAGTCCTGCAGCTGATGTGATGCGCCTTCTGGCCAGGTTTTCACAGCTTTTGTGACTGCAGCATGGACATGTGGTCTGACAAACCTAGATGTGGTAGAGGGGTTGCTCTGTAGCCTTTTTGGATGTTGCTGTAGGCTTTG